>NW_017731816.1:996593-1023786 GCF_001890085.2 Hipposideros armiger | reverse complement strand
TCACCCCCGTGCTCTAAACAGGCAACAGCTTCCAGCTGCAGAGGCAGGTGGAGCTGGGCGTGGTGCTGTCCAATCCTAACTGCACTGAAGCGGTGGTGAAGCAGAATGTCCTTACTGATAGCAACTCGGTGCTTTTCTGGGTGAGACCAGGCGGTGAGGAGGTTCAGGGGCAGATCTCCCGGGGCAGTGGACCTGTTGGAAGCCCGCGGTTACTTAAATCGTCCCTGAGTCGTCTGGCACGCCTGTTGACCCCCTTATTTTCGTCCCTACCCCAGGTTACGCTCAGTGATAACAGCTTTTGCTTGAACCAGGATATTAGTGGACATCACCTCATGAAGACCTCCATTTTGGTCAAGGTGCGGTCCAAGCCTGGAGAGGAGGGATGCGGATTAGGAGAAAGACGGCCCATGGGACTCACCATCATCATCTGCTTCTACCCACAGGTGGCGAGCTCGGCTGGGCACTGCTTCCAGAACACGATCCAGGGGCCCCGCATGCAAGTATTGGCGCTTGGGGTACTGGGCCCTGTGCTGGGAGGGAAAGGTCGGGTGGAGCCTCCACAGGGTTGATTCTCCTGGGAACCCCACCCACCTCATCATTCCTTTCATCCTTTTCTGTTTTCAGAAAGGTCTGCCTTTATGGTTGTGTAGAATGCACCCAAGCTTGTATGTTCCTTCTGATACTTTTCTGCAGGGAGAAGTAAAGTATCTATGACACAGGACTTCCTTTTCCAATTGGCACAAAGGCACTGTGTGGCCAGCTTGGCCCTTCTTTGACATGTCACTGTTGATTTGCCCACTCACACATGCTTTGTTCACGCCTTTGGTCCTTGGTTCTTCACTTGCTTACTCATGCAATAGCCCCTTCGCCCAGAGGCAGACACTGAAGCTCAGAGAGGTGCATATTTGAGGTCTGACAATTAAGTTCATGAACTCATCCTAGAAAAAGTGCCACATACCTCATTGCTGAATAGCACTATGGTCACCTTCGAAGTACTCCCCTTGGGAAGCTATGCACTGATGCCAGCGCCTAGTCCACCCTTCAAAGCAATTTTGGAACTCTTTCTGGAATGGACATCAGAGCTGTCGTTGTATTACCCTAGATGTCCTGAATGTTATCCACATGTCTTCCTTTCAATATTTTCTTTATCTTGGGGTAAAGAAAGACATCATTGGGGGCCAGATCAGGAAAGTAGGGGGGGGTGTTCCAATACAGTTATTTGCTTGCTAGCTAAAAACTCCCTCACAGACAGTGCCATGTGAGCTGGTGCATTGTTGTGATGCAAGAGCCATGAATTGTTGGCGAAAAATTCAGGTTGTTTTCGCCTAACTTTTTTACGCCACTTTTTCAGCACTTCCAAATAGTAAACTTAGTTAACTGTTTGTCCAGTTGGTACAAATTCATAATGAATAATCCCTCTGATATAAAAAAGGTTAGCAACATTGTTTTGACTCTTGATTTGGACTAACGGAACTTTTTTGGTTGTAGAGAATTGGCTGGCTTCCATTGTGCACTTTGACACTTTGTTTCAGCGTCGGATTGGTACACCTATGTTTCATCACCAGTGATAACATGGCCCAAAACATCATCTTTTGCCTCTCCAAAAGGTCTTGGCAAACTTCGACTCTCCTTTGCCTTTGTTCATCGATGAGCTCCTTTGGGACCATTTGTGCCCACACCTTTCTCATGTCAAGATTTTCAGTTAAGATTTTCCTAACTGTTTCTCTATTGTTCACTTGGCCTGCTATGCTCCTCACAGTCAGCCGATGATTTGGACGCACAATTTGACGAATTTTTGCAATGTTTTTGTCAGTTCTGCTTGTTAGTCACAGCCCTGACCTCTCTTCATCAGTGATGTGTTCTTTCCCTTCAGAAAAACGTTTGTATGCTGCTGTTTTCTTCATGGTATTACCCCAAACTTGGACTAACTTGTCCCTGATTTCATTTCCACTCTTTCCAAGTTGAACAAGAAATTTAATGTTTGTTCCTTGCTCTAATTCAAGCTCAGACATTCTTGCAACAGCACACAAAAACACGCAACAACAATAATGAACGCCACTCAGCAAGACACCGCCACACGTCGACGCGAACACAGCTGTGAGACACTGATATACCAAGGTTATGAAACCTTACCAAGCTGTTTGTACAGTGCTGCCCATGTAAGTGCACGGTGGCAAGTTCATGAACATAATTGTCAGACCTCGTATCTGCTCAGAGTAAGTCAGGGAGCTAATAAATGGTAGAAGAGGGACCTGACCCAGAGGCTTTGTTCTCACCCAGTTTCCAGCAGACAGACCCTGGTGCTCTTCCCTCCTGGCTTGGTATGACCCTGGCTTGGCAGTAAAAAAGGGAGTTGTAACAGCCCTTATCTCCTTGGATTACATGAGATAATCTGGGTCAAGCGCAGAGAAGAGTGACTGACCTCAGCCTCCATAAGAGTTTAATGTTATGTTTAATGATAGGCATCATTTCCCTCTTTATCATAACCCTAGAAGGTCAAAGTTAGCACTCCCATTTTTTACCTGGCAGGTTCCTTCTGGGAATCTAATATGTGACACACTGTTAACAGCAAAAGGTTGGAAACAACCTAAATGTCCTTTAACAGGGGAGTGGTTAAACAAATTACGGCAGTTCATGCAATGGAAAATTATGCAGCCGTAAAAAAAAAAAAAAAGAAATGAAAATCTCCACATACTGGTATGAAACAGTCTCCAAAGTATTTTACTCTTAAGAGAAAAAAGCAGGGCACACAACAGTGTAGAAAAAACAGCATGAAAGAGATTCATTGAGAACATATATTCATGCTTGCTTTTACTTGAATGAAGACATTTTGGAAAAATGGGCAAGAAAGTATTCATAGTGGTTCTGTCTCTGGGAATGGAGGAGAGGCAGGACAGTTGGAGGACTGGAATGGAAGCGAACTTTTCACTATATATGGGGGGATATATATATATATATATATATATATATATATATATATACATATGTGACCATGTATCCATCTAAAAATTAAGTTAAAAAAAGCCAATGATTAAAAAAAATAATAACAGACAGGGAAACAGAGGTGCTGAAGGTAGTCTGAGCTTTTTCTTCGTATTTTCAGACTGGGGCCTTTCAGGTTTCTCGTCCCTCTTTCTCCCCACCCCCACATTACCAGAGGCATGTGTATTTGGAAGGCTTGGAGCTTCTCTCTGGCTCTCCATGCTGAAAAAAATGAAAACTGGAAGTAATTGATAACTGTGGTTTCTCAGTGTGAAAATATGTTGAATGAAGACAGGAAGAAATGAATTTACACATGACAAGTGCTCAATCAAATTCAATTAGATGAATAAAGGCTTGGAGTGTCTCAGCAGGCCAGCTCCACAGATGGGCCCACATGGCAGAATGGGGCTGGGGCTTGGATCAAGGGGACAGACCAGGAACAGGTTTCACATCCTGTGCCAGAAGCTTAATCATTTATTCAACCAATATTCATTGAGTGCCTTCTGCATGCCAGCATTGTTTCAGGAGCTGGAGTTACAGCAGTGAACAGAACAGACAGAATTTCTGTCCTTGTGAAACTGATGTCGCAGTAGGGGGAGTGTATTCATTCCTAGGGCTGCCATAACAAATTGCCACTAGCTGGGAAGTTTATTTTCTCCCAGTTATGGAGGTCAGAAGTCCAAAATTAGGGTCAATCCCTCTGGAGGTTCTGAGGGAGAATCTGTTCCAGGCCTCTCTCCTGGCTTCTGGTGGTTGTTGACAGTCCTTGGCTTGTAGACACATCACTCCAACCTCTGCCTTCTTCTTTTTTTTTTTTTTTTTTAAGATTTTTATTGGGGAATTGCGGGGAGGGGAACAGCGCTGGGGAATTGGGGGAAGGGGAACAGACAAGTTGCTGTCGTTTTGTTCTTCAATCTAGTTGTGGAGGACGTTGCTTCACTGGCCCAAGCTGGCACCATCATTGTGCTCTTCTCTGGCGAGGCAGATCAGTCGCCGGCTTCTGGACGGCCGCTCACTGCGGCTGCTGGCCGCTCACGCTGGCTGCCGGCCACACGCGGTAGCCCATGGCAACCCACTGCCACAGGGACTGCAGCCTACGCCGCCGCCGGCGACTCACGGCAGCCCAGCTCCAGGTCGAGCTGCCGTTCAGCATCTTAGCTGTGGAGGGCAGTGTCACTGGCCCTCCTATGTGGGATCCGAACCGGGGTCCTCTGGCATCCCAAGCGAGTTCCTAACCATCGCGCCACTCGGCCGGCCCTCTGCCTTCTTCTTTACAAGGCCTCATCCCTGTGGGTCTGTGTCTAAATTTCCCTCTTCTCATAAGGACACAGGTCATTGGATTAGGTCCCACCCTAATCCAGTATGACCTCATTTTAACTTGATTACATCTGTAATGACCCTACTCCAAATTAGGTCATATTGTCAGGTACCACGGGATTAGGACCTCTACATATCTTTTTGGGACACACAATTCAACCCACAACAGAGAGTCAGACAAATAGCAAGATAAATAAAAGATATTGTGTGTTAAGAGGTGACGAGAGCTAGGACGAAAATAGGCACGGGGCATGTGATAGGTCAGCATTTTTCATAGGATGGCTCAGGGAAGTCCTGGCCGAGGAGGAAACATTTGAGCAAAGACTTGAAGGAGAGGAAGAAGTAAGCCATGTGGTTACATGCCAGAAAGGCATGCCAGCAAGAGAAAATGGATGGCAGAAAGGCCTGGAAATGGGAGTATGTTTATGTGTTAGACTAAAAGAACATGGAGGAGCAAGTGTGGCTGGATCAGGGCAAGCAAGGAGGAAAGTGGCAAGAAATGAGGTCACAGTGGTGATGGGGGCGGATAACAGGAGGCCTAGTGGGTCGTAGTGAGCAAGATGGCACCACGGGAGGGCTTTGAGCAGAGGAGTGACTCAAGTGATCGTAGGGTCCCTCTGGTTGCATGTAGGGGACAGATGGGCGGGGTTGGAGGGTAGACCTGGGAGGAAACAAAGTTAGGCAAGCAAAGGTGGGGCAAAGGAGTGGAGGGATTGGGGCAGGGAATGGCTCTGTTTGGAAGTCTTGAGACAACAAGCTTTCCAGATGGACTGGATATGGGGATGAGAGAGAGGTTTCCAGGATGAGGCCAAGGCTTTCAGCCTGAACATGGAGGTCTGAGGTGCCATTAGCTGAGATGGGCTATGGATGACTAAATTGGAGAGGCCCATTAGAACTCCCAGTGAGTAAGTGGTTGATAGGTGTAAAGTCTGGCCCAGGCCTAACATGGGAAGTGCTTAATCTATGGCCACCTATCCCTCTCCATAGTCACCAACAAGCCCAGGTCACAGTTTCCAGATGCCCATGTCCCTTTGACAATTGGGAGAAACTCTTGGGCCTTACCCCCGAATAGGCCAGTAGCCACTTATTCTGAAGACAATGTAACTGGGGTTCCCTTACTCCTGGCCCCACATCCTGGGCTCTACTTCCCTTATATATCCCATGCTTCCCCAGGTCTGTTGTTTGAGAATTCAGGCCCAACTTCAGCCCTATAAAGTCAGACTAGGAGTTAGATGTTCCATAGGTGTAGGTGTTATTGCTTTTATATGTCTTTTTCTGGACACAGCTGGAAGCTACCTGGCTGAGTTTGAATCCCACCTCTACCACATACCAGCTGTGTGGCTTTGGGTGATTAATGAGATGTTTGACCTCCCTGTGTCTCACTTTTGCCATCTCTAAAATGGAGATATTAATAGTCTCTACCATGCAAGACTGTTTTAAGGGTCAAATGCATTTAAGTATATCAAGTGCTTAGAACATCACCCAGTGCCTTGCCCACAGTAAGAACTACATAAGTGTTTGCAGTTATAGAGTATTGTTTTAAGGAAAATAATGCTGGGATTGTCCCTGGTGAGGGTGAGCCTAGCAGGTAGTGGTGGTGTGTGTGGGAGGAGGGATGTCCTCCTCGCCCCACCCTCCAGCGCCAGGCTTTTCTCCTCCCACTCAGGGCAACTTGATGGTGCCACTGTTTATCGGCTGCCCCCCGGGCAAACGTCTGGCCTTTGACATCACCTACACTCTGGAGTACAACCGCCTGCAGAACAAACACTACTTCGACTGCGTGCACCTCGACCCCGAGATGCCCTGCTTCCTCTTCCGTGATAGTGGGTGTCCAGTCCCCTCCTCTGCCTTGTTCACTGTCCTCTGCCCCCATCACTTTGCCCTTCTGGCCTTTCCTCCCTGCCTGCTCATCTCCCCATCCATCCTCTGCTTTTCCCTTGGTCAGTGTTCTTTCCTCCTCTCTCATCCTCCATTTCTCAGGCCAAGCTAATTTCTTCCCCTTGCCTCAACCCCCTCTGATCCCACAGTCTTCTACCCCTTCTTCTTGATCCAAGATTTGGTGACAGGAGACTCTGGCAGTTTTCAGGGCAGGTAAAGGCCTGGTCAAGCCAGGGGCTGACGGAGAGGGGAGGTGGGTAGAGGGTGGAGTGGAGGCTGTGTGGTAGAGCTGACACAGGACTCCGGACACCAAGGCCAGTCAGCGTGCACCTCTGTTCCTGGCAGCTACGTGCTGAAGGTGGTGGGTGGCGGACCCACCCTGGACACCATCAGGGAATACAGCGAGGAGGAGATCTACCGCTTCAACAGCCCCCTGGACAAGTAATCCCTGTGGGACCCCGCGGCCCATAATGGGGTCTTCCTTCCCCTGCAGATCCCACCCGCTTCGCAGCCACACCTTACCCTCGCTGCAAGCCCCACCCACCTCGGTATCTCAGGCCTCGCCCACAGCAAGTTCCTAGGATCCCACAAACTCTTGCCCCACCCACAATGTGAGACCCTGCCCACGAAAGGCTTCATTCCCCTCCTCCCCCTGACACACACACTGCTGGCCTCCCGCTGTGCTCGCCCTACCCCCACTGAGGTTACCTGGTCCTCCACAGCACCGACAGCCTCATCTGGACTACAAAGAACACAACGACCACCAAGGACTTGGCCTTCAACATCATGTCCCACCAGAGCTTGGGCATCGAGTGAGTGCACTGCCCGGCTACAGGCCCCCTCACCCCCCACCTGCCCATAATTTGTCGGGTCTGTCCATTCCTTCTGCCTATGGGAGACCTCTTGATCCTCAATCCACACTGACTGTCTTTGTGTTCCTCAAATGAGGCTAACCTTTACATAAGCTGAACCCTCTGTTGCAGTGCTGGTCCCTCTCACTTTTTCTTTAGGCCTTTGTTCAGATGCCTGTTTATCCAGGAGGATTTTTCTGACTGTTCTAGATGGGAGAGTGGGCTCTAACGTTCTCCTGTGCTACCCCATCCCAGCCCTGACCCCTCTGGCAGTCACTGTCTCCTGCGGGGGCTTTCTCTCTTATAGGTCCAGGTCCTGAATAAACTCAACATAGTATTTGTGGAATAAGACAATGAAAAAATTAATTAATTCATGGTAGGCATTTATTGACATTTGAGTGGAGGTCTTGATGAATGAATAAAACAGTGGAGGAACAAATTAGTGCATAGGGACTCAATTTTTGATTCAATGAAAGGAAGAAAATGATGCCATGAGCAAGTGAAAGGAGTGAATAAACAAAGTAACCAATTTGCATCTAGTCAGTATTCAACCTATTTTTTTAAAATAAATGAATAAAGGAAAGAATCAATTAATGACTTTGTACCTAGTAGGTGTTCAAGCTGTATTTGTGGGATGAAAGAATGAAGGCAGGGCCAGCCGAGTGGCGTGTTGGTTAAGAGTTGGCTTGGGACGCCAGCTCTGAGCAGCAGGGCCCCGGTTCGGATCCCACATAAGGGCCAGTGATGCTGCCCTCTACAGCTAAGATGGTGAACAACAGCTCCACTTGGAGCTGGGCTGCTGTGAGTCGCCGGCAACGGTGTAGGCTGCAGTGGGGCTGGCTGGCAGTCGGCATGCACTTTCGTGAGCCATCGTGAGAGGCCGTCCAATGGCGGGCGAGCGACTGCCTCACTCAGGAAGAGCGCAATGATAATACCAACATGGGCCAGTGAAGCGACGTCCTCCACAACTAGACTGAAGAACAAAAGGACAGCAACTTGTCTGTTCCCCTTCCCTGATTCCCCAACGCTGTTCCCCTCCCCCAATTCCCCAATAAAATCTTTAAAAAAAAAATGAAGGCAGCAAGGAATAAGCGAGGAGTTGGCACATAATAGGTGTACAATTCATAATCTAGATGAAGGCATAGTAACGGAGGACTTGACAGATGGGCATGTGAGGCAGGAGGAAATGAATGAGTAAACATATGGCCTGTCGCTTGCTGCTCGTTCAGCCAGCCGTATTGCATGAATGGATGAAGGAGTGAATCAGAGAAGAAGGTATTAAATTGTACCTAGTTGGTGCCCACCCAGGGTTTGTGGGGTGGAAGGAAAAATCAGGGGTTGGCCTGTGCTAGGCATGATTTGCAGCACAAGTGCCTGAACTTGGGCCCTCAGGTGGCTGTGTCTGGAGAATTCCCCATGCCATGACACCATTCCCCATAGCATCTTCGCCCCTGAATTCTTCTTCAAGGTGTTGGTGAGCAACAGGTGAGCCAGGCATATGGCCCAGGTGGGGTCAGGGGCTTCCTGTGTGGTGGCTGACTCCTCCCCAATCCCAAACCCCTCCTCCACTAGAGGTGTGGACAAGAGCACCTACTGTGACTACCAGCTCATCTTCCTGCTGCATATCCACGGGCTTCCACTCAGTGCCAAGCGGGCCCTCTTCATCCTCATAGTGAGTGGCTTTCCAGGAGCTGCCCTGCGGGGTGGAGGTGGCCCCCAAGCTTCCCACCCATGCCTGTTGTGTGTGGCGCCCACAGGTGTCAACCAGCGTATTTCTCAGCCTGATCTTCCTCTACATCATCATCTGCCTCCTGCTGCCCCTGGTGGTGAGAAGCTGCAACATCCTCCGCTGGAAGATCAACAGCATACTCACCACAGAATCCTACTACACCCACAGCACCTCTTCCAGAGTCAGCAGCACATCTGGGACCAATGCCAGTGTTAGCTCCAGAGACAGCTCCAAGGTGGCACAGAAAAACAAGGCTGCACCTGAGGAGGAAATGGTGAAGAAGCCACTAACCTGAGCCTTTTACCTGCCCCACCCAACCCCCACCCACCCTCATCCCTTACTTCTTGGGCCATTTTGGAAATTCAACCTGTCACCCATCCCAAGCCTTCCTTTCTGTTTTGCTTGAATTTTTGCTTCTCCTTCAGAGCACACAGCCACATAGGTAATTAAAATATACCAAATTCCTTCTGTGCAAGCTAGTAAAGAGTGGTTTCTCCATGTGTCTGTCAACGCAGCCCCTCCCCAGGGTGCCCCCAACCTCTCTGCAGTCCAGCAGTGTCCTCCATGACCCAGGCCTGTTGCTATGGCCTGCATTCTGTTCTAATTGTTCAGTGCCCAGGCTTAGTCCCAGTCATTAAATGTTGTGGATAGTAACTCCTATCTGGTGTCTAGCTTAAGGAGGGGACTTTGGAGAGGTTAGGGTCTTTGTTTTATTGCAAGTAGCAAAAATTTCACTCAAATGGTCCACATGGATAGGGTAATATATGGGTTTTGTCAACATAGGCTTCAGGTACAGTGTGATCCAGAAGTCCTCAATTCATAGGATTCTGGCTCCATTTTTCTGTAGCTTTCCCAGCTCTGCCCTCCTCTGAGTGTGGTCTCTGACCTCAAGCCAACCCCTCTCACAGTCTGAGGCTGCACATCCACGTGTCTTATTGTCCAGAGAAAGAAAGGGCTGGAGTTCCAACGTTCCCAGGCTGTCAGTCCTGTCAGTCACTCTGATTGGATGGGGTCATGTGCTCACCATTTTACCACCCACTGCCAGAGGGATTCGACCTTAATTGATTTAAACCAGAGCCCATGCCTGGAGCTGAGGGCAGTCAGTCTCACCCTAATCTCATGGTCTCTGTGTGTGTGTGTGCGTGTGTGTGTGTGTGTGTGTGTGTGTACATATGTAAGGTCAGTTCTTGCCAGGATACTGTGCTGTCAAGAAGGGGAAGAGGAAGCTGAAAGACAAAAAGCAAATGCGCCTTTATACTCCACTCCCTGTCTACCCAGTGAGCTCATCTCCAGCCTCTGCCCAGAGTTCTCGGGCGAAGTGACTATAGGAGTCCTCTGACCACTTCTCTCCACTCCTCCACTCTAGGAATAGCGGCCCAGGGGGCATACACTCTGAGGGGACATGAAAGCAAACAGCCAGACCAGCTTGTCCACAATGAGATAGCTCCAGAGCAGGCAAGGCCGGAGGTCATGTTATGGTGCTTGGGAATTATCAGAGGAGCACTCAGAGCTGAGAAGCTGAAGGATGTGGTCAGATTTTAGAAAGATGCCCCTGGCTGCCTGTGGAGGATGGCTCAGGACTGGAGGCAGAGACCCCCAAGGAGGCAGTAGGCCAGGGACCTAAGCAGAAGAGGATGGTGCTCAGGAGGCCTAGTGAATGGGCCATGGGGGTGGTGAGCCATGGAAGGAATGAAGCATTTAGGAAAATGCCAAGACTCTGCCCTGGGTCCTGGGGGACAAAGAGGCTGTCCATGAGATGAGGACCAGAGAGAAGGAGCAGGTTTGGGAGGGACACTGAGGCCAGTTGGGGTCATGGTGGATGTGGGAGGTCTGAGAGACTTCTACGGGAGGCTATCCAGGAGATAGCTGCAGAAACCTCAGACCTGGGGCTCAGGAGGGAAGTCAGGGATGGTTAAGCAGCATGGAACAGTAGTCAGCAGTACAGACTCAGCTATCAACGAAAGTAATTGCATTGATGCAATTAGAGAGAATGTGATGAGATAATATTCTGTCTTGACCTGTCTTAGTTCAGGCCGCTACAACAGAATGCTGTAGACTGAATGGCTTACAAACAACAGAAATTTATTTCTCACAGTTCTGGAAGCTGGGAAGTCCAAAATCAAGGTGCTGGCAGATTTCGTGTCTGATGAAAGCCTGTTTCATGGTTCATAGACTGTTGTCTATTTGCTGTGTCCTCACACAGTGGAAGGGGTGAGGGAGTTCTCTCAGGTCTCTTTTATAAGGGCATTGATCTCAATTATGAGGGCTCTGCTCTCATGACCTAATCACTTCCCAAAATCCCCCCCTCCTGATACTATTATTTTGGGGGTTAGGTTTCAACATATGAAGATTTTTTGGGGGGGGGGGAGACACAAAGGTTCAGACCATAGCAGGTCTCTTTTCTTGGATTATTGAATAATCTTCATGATGTTCTATCAGGAAAATACTATCATTATCCTCACTTCACAGATAAAGAAACAGAGGCTCAAGTGTGCAAACATGTATGATTACATAAAGCCTGAAAAGGCTTTCTCTAAAATTCAACATTCATTTCTTATATAAAGTCAAATAGAAATGTAAGGAAACTTTGAGCATGATTATCAAATTAAATGATTACCAAAGAAAGATGGCATATGACATAAGGTACTTAAATGCCATTGTCATTAAAATTGGGAACAAAACAGGAATGACTCACCACTGTTTCCAACATTGTGTTTGGAGGTTTTAGCTAATAAGATAAGAAAAAAAAATAACTCTACACATTGGAAAAGAAAGGACAAAATTTTCTTTATATGTAGAAGAAATGTTGTGTAGTTAGATCATCCAAGTGACTCCTGTAAGAAAAGAAACCTAAACAAATTAAGGCAGTTTTAAAGTCTTCTATAATAGGACAACTGTACAAAATCAATAGCTTTTCTTGGTACTAGGACCAAAAATTCAAAATGAAAAAATAAAATTTGTCCTAGGAATAAATTTGTCTGGAGAAGAATAGGACTTAAGTGCAGAAAAGTATGCAATCCTGCTGAAAGATTGTAAAGCTTGATATAAACAAGTTATTGAGAAGATGCATATCCCTAGATTGGAAGGTACATGTACATTCTATGAATGTTTCTAAAAATAGCACCAATATGTATGAGTCTTTTCTCACTACAAAGGGAAATTTTGGATCCAATTTTGGCTAGCAGCCATTTCCACACAATATCAAAGAGTAATCAGCTCTACATGACAGGACAACCTGACAAAACCTGATAATAGCAACCAGAACTGGCAACATCCATGTGTGCAAGGTCTATTGGCTAAGGAGATTCCCACAAAAGTGGGAAAATTCTGTACACTGGCATCAGGGTTCCATCAAGTCACCTCATGAGCCAGATAAACACATCATAATCCTACATTGGCCAAATCAAGATATGTTTTAAATATCACGATATCCATTCCTGGCCAAGACGGAGTAACAGATTAGACTTACTCTCATACCTAAAACAATTAAAAAAAGACAAAATACATAAACAATGGTTTTCAAGACATTGTACACCAATGCAATGAAGGCCGGTGGTCCCTGAGAGATGGGAAACAAATAAGGTGAGTCCTATAGTTGCCCTAGCTTACTGTCTTGTGTGACTGTCCAGGTCAAGGTGCAGGGAGGGGCACCGAGGTGGAACCTGGAACACACTGAATTGAGATGGAGATGGAAGTCTGGGAAGACCAAGGCAACTAGCATCATAAGACAGAATACTGAAGATAGGAGAACTGCAGAGAGAGAAAATCCCAGAGATCTGCAGAGCACTGATCAGTGATCAGAGAATGTATATGAGGGAACTACGTGAGGCTGGGGGGAAAAAAAACATTCAAAAGGATTACAGGGAATAATGA
Organism: Hipposideros armiger; assembly: GCF_001890085.2. Classification (NCBI taxonomy): domain Eukaryota; kingdom Metazoa; phylum Chordata; class Mammalia; order Chiroptera; family Hipposideridae; genus Hipposideros; species Hipposideros armiger. The sequence continues at coordinate 1,011,156 of NW_017731816.1, read as the reverse complement.
CAGACACTGTCACTGGGGACAGTACCTAGTCTCACCAGCCAGACTGTTAAACCTCATGATTCATGGAGCACTGGGTAGAATACTCTGGAAGTTCTTGCCAATAGTAAGGGATTATTGGCTCTGGATTCAATACTGCTCTGGATCCACCTAACATCACATAAGCAAATCTGAAGCATCAGACTGTTTCCAATGAACTTAACTGCATCTCAGGACAAATCTCAAACATATTTATAGGAATCCAAAAAAATATCCAGCCCCCAACAAGGTAAAAGTCACAATGTCTGGCATGCAAGTAAAGATTACCAGGCATGCAAAGAGACAGGAAAACAATACCCATAGTGAGGAGAGTAGTCAATTGAAACTTACCTAGAAGTAACACAGAATTAGCAGATAAAATATTAACAAAATATAAAAAGAGGAGAAACAGCAGCAGCAGCCTGGGAGAAGGGAAAACAGGCCTAGTTCATTAGTCCACTGGAGTTGTCAAGGACCTGATGAATCTGGAGGCCTTGTCTGCATTACAGGCAGGAAGAAGTGGAAAAGGCTAAAGGGGACCTGATAGCCCAGTAGGTTCCTTTTAAAAAGTTTCTCAGGGCAGCCGGTTAGCTCAGTTGGTTAGACCTTGTCCTCTGAAAATGTGAGTCTGTGTGCTTGGATTGATTTGGAGTTGCCTTAAGAGACTGTCACAGACACTTGTCTTGGTTTTGGCCTATCAGCAGCAACATTAATGAGAAGATTTAAAGAGACAGGACCTCCCCCCTTCCTATTTGAATCTGGACATATAGAAATAAGGGAACAGAAATGTTAGTGACCACACATAACAAGGAAAACACACCTACCAAAAATAGCTTGGAAAAGTCACAATCTGATGGCTCCAGCCCTCAATAAGCAAAACTCAGCAACCTCCAAAAAGTGGGAGAATCAGGCCTCCAGATTTATTGCATTATAGTACTCAGGATGTCCAGTCAATGACAAAAATTACACAACATACAAAGAAACAGGGAAGTATAGTCCATTCCATGAGAAAAAGAATTTGATACATACCATTCCTGAGGAAGCCCAGGCATTGGAATTACTAGTCAAAGATGTTAAATCAAGTGTCTTACATATGCTCAATAAGCTAAAGGAAACCATGGACAAAGAACTAAAAACAATCAGGAAAATAATTTAGGAAGACATCATAAAAAGGTAGAAATTATAAAAGGAACAAAACAGAAATTCTGGAACTGAAAAGTACAATAATTGAAATGAAAAATCCTGATGAATCAATAGCAGATCAGACTAGGGTGAAGCAAAGTTATTCAGTCTGAGGAGCAGAAAGAAAATAATAAGAACAAAGGAAAATGAACAGAGCCTAAGGGATCTGTGAGATACTATCAAGCATATCAACATAGACATCATAAGACGCCCAAAAGGTAGAGATAGAGAGAGAAAGGGGCACAAGAAATATTTGAAGAAATAAAGGCACCAAACTTTTCAAATATAATAAAAGGTATCAATCTAAACATCTGAGAGATTCAATTAATTCCAAGCAGGATAAATTCGAAGAGATCCATGCTGAGACATATAGTCAAATTGTCAAAACCCAAAAACAAAGAAAGGATTTTGAAGGTGGCAATAAAAAAGCGACTTATTACATATGAGGGATCCTCAATAAAACTAATAGCTGATTTCTCATCAGAAACCATGGAGACCAGAAGGTAGTGGGATAAATTTAAAGTCATGAAAGAGAAAAACTGTCAACCAAGGATTCTATATCCAGCAAAGGAATGAAGGAAAGGGATTCTATATCCACTCAGCAAGGAAGGAAAAGTTAAGACATTTCTAGATAAGCAAAAGCTGAGTGGTTCATTACGAGTAGGCTTGCCCTACAAGAAATGCTAAAGGAAGTTCTTCAGGCTGAAATGAAAAGACACTAGATAGTAAATCTAGCTAAAGGTTAGGAAAGAAATCTTATGACATCTGCTAAAATGAAAAAATGTTCATATCTTGACTCAGTACTCTTACTTCTTAGGACCTGTCCCTTAGAACTAAAACAACTATATTCAAGGAAATGCATTTAAGGATCTCTATTGCAGTATTGCTAGCAGTGGCAAACAAAGAAATAAACAATAATCCAAATATCAACATGGGAACATTAAATGAATTTGGTATATTCATTCTGTGGAATATTATGCAGTTAGTTTTTTTCAAGTGTCAGAAATACGCCCATTGATCTCCAGAGATGACTTTAATATGTTGCTAAAAAGCACGTTGCTTTTGAGAAAATATGTATTATAGGTTTTGGCTAAAAACTTTTCAAAAAGACAACTTATTTTACATAAAGTTATTCATTCAGTCAACAAATATTTATTGACTGTCAACCACGTGCTGGGAATACAGCCATAGAGAAACATCCCTGCTCTCATGGAGTTGACGTTCCAAATGATGGAGCCAGAGAGTTGGGTTTGAGAAAAAGTGAGGCTGTTGAACAAGCAGGTGTGTTATATATGAAGGAATCAGGAGTAGGGGTGAGGGAAGTGGGAATCCTCCACATATATGTGGCATTTAAAGCCATAAGACTGGATGATTTTTGTAAAGTTTGTGCGTATTTGTATAAAGTTGGAGAAAATGTGGAAGGATGCACTAAGCTCTAGAGTTCAAGTCTCAGCTATTAGTCTCTTGGAAGGTTACCCTGTCTCTCAAAGCCTATTTATAAAATGGAAAGAATAACACAGCTGTCCAAGAGGCTCCATGACTGCCACCTCTTGGCTTCGAGAAACTGCTGAGAAGTTGGAATCTCCAAGACAGAAATCTATCATCCCCAAAGCCCAGGTTGAAGCAAGAGCAGCCATATTGATTACGGGAAGTGGAGAAGAGTTGCGACGGCAGCCACTTTCAGTTAGGGGAGGAGGCGACTTCCGGTCACCATCTTGCGAGACACCAGGCGGAGCTTCGACTGACATGTTTATTAAGGGCCGGGCTTCTAAGGCACCTCCCCGAGAAAAACTGAGCACTAAGCGCGGCGGGCGGAGGCAAGCAGCCGTAGCCACGCCCCCGCCTTTGGGCTCCACCTCCCGGGCCCACTTCCGCCGGGCCAGCGTCTGTAGGCGTCGCTGCCGTAAATCGGGCCGCCTGTTTGCCGCATCACGGAAGATGGCGGCTGCGGCTGTGAACGGGGCTGTGGGCTCTTCGAGCTCTGGTCCTTCGGCAGCCTCGGGCGCGGTTCTGCAGGCCGCGGCCGGCATGTACGAGCAACTCAAGGGCGAGTGGAACCGTAAATGCCCAAACCTTAGCAAGTGCGGGGAAGAGCTGGGCCGTCTCAAGGTAGGATTGGGCTGGGAACGCTACAAGGGGTCTAGACAGAGCCGAGTCCCGGCCCGCGAGGGAGATCGCGGTGCCGACGGGACCAAGACGGGCTGGGAGGTTTAGAAGTGAGACGGGCCTGGAACGGACCAAATGTGGCTCCAGTGTGGGGGGTGATGGAAAGAGTGGTTCTGGAACAACTGAGCGAGAGGTCAGAATTTTGATGCTTGGAGGCCTCGCTGGCTGGAGTGGTAGGATGGGGGGGTGTGAGTTTTTCTGAAGGCAGTTCTGGACGAGACCAAGTGGGGAATGAGGACTGGACAGGGTGATGAAAGAAGGAGGCTGAGGTGATGGAGCGTGTGGTCAAGACCAGACCAAGTTAGGGTCTGAGAGAAATGGGGCGTAGGGTCGCATCTGTGTCGAGTGAGTGGCCAGCCAAGTGTGAGGGCTGGACAATCCTAGGGGAAAAAAACCTCTTGGTAGAGGTCCAGAATGGGGTTCAGGGTGCTTCAGACCAAGAATTTGGCCCATAGTACAAATACTGTGGGCTGGACCAAGTTGCTGGAGGGGGTGTATCAGATAAGAAATGATGTGTGGGTTGGACTATGGGGGCAGGTTATTGCCCATCCCTCCCTAGTGTAGATTTGGGATGGGTGGGTCACCTGGGCCCAACTCAGTAGAAAATTATCTGCCAAAAAGGTGCTAGTGCCCCCCTCCCCCCTTGATTCCATTGGGTCAGGCTCTGAGTGTGTTTTCCCAGTGGGGCTATTAATAATTGTAATGAGGTTATCCTGAATGAGCACTCACAGTGTGCCCAGGTCCTGTTCTCAGTGCTTTGTGAGGACTGACTCCTTTAATACTCAAAACAACCTATGAGTCAGGGATGATGATGAGCTCCATTTTCTAGGTTAGAAAACCAAGGCCTAGCAAAGATAATCATTATTTTCCTTTCATCCTTCCATGTCCTCATCAGCTGGTTCTGTTGGAGCTCAACTTCCTGCCAACCACAGGGACCAAACTGACCAAACAGCAGCTCATTCTGGCCCGTGAGTGTCCCTGGAGTTGGTGTGTGTGTGTGGGGGGGGTGTGGGCTAGGGCTCATGGCAGGAATGGTAGCAGTGGTGGTCAGGAGAGGGACTCAGTCACCTCCTGAGAGCCTGCCCTGTGACCCACAGGTGACATACTGGAGATTGGAGCCCAGTGGAGTATCCTACGCAAGGACATCCCTTCCTTCGAGCGCTACATGGCTCAGCTGAAATGCTACTACTTCGATTACAAGTAGGATGGGCCCTGCCCCTGATTGGGGTTGGGGGGTGGTTACATGGCAGCTCTTTGATCCCTGGTGCCCCAGCCACTTCGGTCATCTTCCTTTACCTGTGAACTCCCCCTTTGCCTAGCCCCATCCCCAGAGGCTGCAGGGTCAGAGGTTGGCCTGGAATTCCTTGAGTCTGGGAGTGTACCGTCCAGCCTCTGTTGGTCTCCAAACTGTTTCTCCTCACTAGTGCAGCCACCATCATCTTTCACCTGTTTTGGCCCCAGCCTTGCCCCCTTGGATCATCACTGCTATGGCATCCAGTAGGAGCTTTGTGACACTAAAATTGGACCATGTTAACCCCCTGCTTATAACATTTAATGGCTCTCCATAACCCTCAGGTTCTAGGCCAACCTCTTTCCTGTGGCCTCTAATGCTGTATCAGCCCTGACCCTTCTGCCTATGTTATGCTTGCTCTCAGGCCTGTCTCTCCCACTGGACTATGAACCCTCTAAAGGCAGAGGGTTCTTGGTCACTGCTGTGTTCCAGCACTGCCTAGCATAGGGCCAGGCCCAGAGCAGGAACTCTTGGATATGTATTGAATATAAAGCTGAATGAATGGTTTTATAACTCAATGGTGCCTTCATGGAATAATGATTAAGAATTTGACATCAGAAGTCAGACACACATGGGTTTGAAACTGATTTTGCCACTTCCTGATTATGTGGTCTTGGGCAAATGACTTTACTTCCCTAAGCCTCAGTTTCCCCCTTAAAGTAAGGGTGATGGTTCTTTTTTTAAAAAAATTTTTTCAGTTAGCAATTGACATGCAATGTTATTTTATATTAGTTTCAGGTATATAACATAGTGGTTAGACATTTATATGTTATGCAGTGATCCCCAGATTAGTCTAGTACCTACCTGGCACTATACGTAGTTGTTGCAACATTGTTGACTATATTCTCTGTGCTGTACTTTACATCCTCATGACTGTTTTGTAACTACCAATTTGTACGTCTTAATCCCTTCACCTTTTCAGGGTGATGATTCTTAATCATAGCTAACACTTATATATTTAATTGGGTCAGGTACTGTTCTATAACTTTATCTGGGTTAAATCATTTGATTCTCTTAACTCTTATTCATTTAACCCACATCTGTGATATGGCTACTGTGGTGATACCCATTTTACAGTTGAGGAAACTGAGGTTGGGTCACTTTACTGAAGGAAGGTCATTTGCTTGGGCTTATATGACCTGTGACTCCTTGCCTCTCCGGGCATAAGTTTCATCTGAAATCCCAGGACTCAGTACCTCTACAAGGAGACAGCTCAGGACAGTCATCAGGGTCCCTGAAGCCTGGAGTGAGGGGCTCGGTAGGTACCTAAGCCTTCTTTACGTTGGTTCCCCCACCCTGGTCCACAGGGAGCAGCTCCCCGAGTCAGCATACATGCACCAGCTCTTGGGCCTCAACCTCCTCTTCCTGCTGTCCCAGAACCGGGTGGCTGAGTTCCACACAGAGTTGGAGCGGCTACCTGCCAAGGACATCCAGACCAATGTATACATCAAGCATCCTGTGTCCCTTGAGCAAGTGAGACTGGGGAAGGGGGAAGAGAAGGCCTGGCTAAAGTGGGTGGTGCAGAGACAGACGTTAGGGAGGGTTTCCTGGAGGAGTGGGAAGGGTTCAGTCATCTTTTAGCCCACAGACTCATTTGCTTATTCGTCTAACAAATACTGAGCCCCAGCTGTGTGAGGCACTATTGTTGGTTTTCAGACTGTACAGTGAACAAAAAAAAAAAAAATCCCTGATCGTGTGGGTATGACATTCAGGTGAAGAAGCAGACGAAAACCACAAAGATTAACTAATGGTCTGTCAGACGTTAAGTGCTATGGAGAAAAATAAAGCAGGAATGACGGGGGCAGGGGTGAATTTTTTGTAAGGGAAGTCAGGGAAGGCCTTGCTAAAAAGAGGAAATTTGAGGAAAACTTGAGAGGGACAAAGAACCCAACCACGTGGGCATCTGGGGAGTCAGTGATCCAGGAAGAGGGAGCAGCCAGTCCAGGGGTCCCAAGGCAGAAACATGCCTGGTGTAGCTGAGGGACAGCAAAGAGGACAGTGTTTCTAGAACAAGGTCAGCAGGGTCAGGGAAGAGCCTTAGTACCTAAGGTTAGGAAGTAGTTCCTAGAGCTGAGGTCTCATGGGAGGATTTGGCTATGGGTAGAGGCTGGGAGAAAGGGAAGTTACGGCAGGCAGCACAGCTTGGGCAAAGGAGGAATGAGGTTGGGGTGGCTCTAGCTCTGTCTCCCTCCTGTGATTGAAAAATAGATGTGATGATTACATACTATCCCAGGGTATACTAGCTTGGGGAGAGAGAGAGTCTGTGTGTGTAATTAAACCAGGGCGGGCTTCCTGGAAGAGCAGGTACCTATGGAGAATGGGTGTTCTAGCAGAGTGGGGATTACAAAGGCCCTGGGAGTATGGTGAGGCCTCAGTGGGTAGCTCCCTGTGCTGCTTCCTCATCCTTTTGTCTTCCCCACCCCGGTCTCTGTAGTACCTGATGGAGGGCAGCTACAACAAGGTGTTCCTGGCCAAAGGCAACATCCCTGCTGAGAGCTATACCTTCTTCATTGACATCCTGCTTGACACTATCAGGTGTGTAGCGGCGGGCCAGGGCCCTGTGGGGTTTGGAAAGAGCTTGGAGTCTGGAGTTATACAGCTCTTAGTTGAATTCCATTCTGACCACTGTGGCCTAGGGAGACTGTGACATCAGTTCTCCTTTTCTATGAACTAGAACTAGTCATGAGATTGTGGAAAACAGCCCTCATCTTGTTCTGGGCTGTTTGTGCATGTGCCCGTACATGTCAGACCTGGAGCATGGACTTGGCTCCCAGTGCCCAGCAGACAAGGACCATACTGCCTTTCTTAGAAGCGCTCCAGCCCACGAGTCATGTGATTTCACCTCAGGTCACCCTGACTGGAGTCCTCAGTTTCCCCTTCTTTAGAATGGGGCCATCAAATCCTGCTAGCCCCTCAGGGGTTGCTGTGCGCACAGGTGACATCGCACAGGCAGGTTGACATGACATTTACAAGTCCCTTGAGTAAAAGGCTGTCCAGGTGGTGGCAGAGCGCCAGATTGAGATGGGTTTCCATTCCTCAGGTAAAGGAGGATAGTTTTGCGGGTTTAAGTTATTTTTAATTATGAAATAGTTTGGCTCTCCAAAATGAGCAGGGAATAAAAAAATGAGGCCCACATACCCACCACTTGGCCAGAGATAAACTACCTTAGAAGCTGATGCACTTCCTTGTCATTGTTTTTCCCCAGAGCTAACTCATTCTCCCGTTTCAGTCACTTGCTGCCTTGTTGGTTTTCTACTTCCGTGTTGATCATAATGCCTCTTGGCAGGGGTGCAAGGAGCCCTGCCTCTAGATCAGATCTGGAAGTGGGGGCAGCACCCTTGTGGGGAGCTATTATGTGAAGAGAGTCCCTCGTGGGAATCCCAAGCAGACTTGCAGACAGCCTGCAGCCCTGGTGGCTGGAAGTGGAATTCAGAGTTTGGGCCTGGAAGCCAGAGAGACCTGGGAGTGGACCCTGTTGTGGCCCTGGCTTTACAGCTCGGGTCAAGCTCTTCCGTCTTTCTCTGAGCCTCCGTGGGTGAAACAGGGCAGATAACATATTCCAGCAGTCAGTGCTGAACTGAAGGTCAGAGCTCACACATGTCAGGCCAGGGAGGACAGGGCCTGGAGCACTGTTGGTGCTCAGTAACGAGAGCCTCATCTTCCCCCAGGGATGAGATTGCTGGGTGCATCGAGAAGGCCTATGAGAAAATCCTCTTCACTGAGGCCACCCGGATCCTCTTCTTCAACACACCCAAAAAGATGACGGACTACGCCAAGAAGGTGGCTGGGGTGCAGGGCAAGGGGTCATGGGGTCAAGGGGTACACTAGCAGCAGTAAGGGTGGCCTGGAGGGACACTGGAGCAAGACTGCCCAGGTTTAAATCCAGCTGTGTGACCTCAGGCAAGTCACCGAACTTCTCTGAGCTTCAGGTTCCATCTGTAGAATGGGGCTAGAATTTAACATGTGGGATGAACTTAGCACAGCACCTGGTACCAGGTGAAGGTGGTTGCTCAGCACATGTTGGCTGTTGTCCTTATCAGAATTCTTTGGAGGTTGCAGCTTTTCCCCAGACTTTGCTTCATTTAGTCTGAGGTATTTGTGCAAAAGCAGTGCCCCTGGAGATGTTGGTGTATGGGGTACAGTAACCCAGTCACTGAGAAGGGTCAAGACCAAGCTGGAAGAGGTGAAACTGATGGTGATGGTTTATAGTTAGTGATCGTTTACTCTGGACCAAACACTATTCTCAGCACTTTACAGGTGTTGATTGACTGAATCCTTACAGCAGACCCAGAGAAGCATGTGATTAGGGTCCTGGTCTCAAATATGGAGAAACTGAGGCACAGAGAAGTGAAGTTACTTGCCTAGAGTGTGTGGGTAGAGTAGGGTTGGTGAAGAAAGCGAACCAGGGCCCACATGGATAAGTGCTGGTTTTCTGGGATCGGGAGGGAACCTGTGTGACCACCCCACCCATCTGTTATCCCTCCCTTTTTGCAGCGAGGGTGGGTCCTGGGCCTCAACAACTACTACAGCTTTGCCAGCCAGCAACAGAAGCCAGAAGATACCACTATCCCCTCCACGGAGCTGGCCAAACAGGTCATCGAGTATGCCCGGCAGCTGGAGATGATCGTCTGAACCCAGCAGGCACTCGGGTGGGGCTGGGCTTGTATTATTGAAAGCAGTTGTAGTGCAGGGTTTCCTCCAATAAAACTGGATGGACATTCTCTTTCTTAGACCTTTGTCTCCCTAGGTAAGGTGGAATGGTAGGGAGACAAGTCCTATCTCTGAAGAACTTGAAAGTTTGAGGGTACTCGGGTCAGCCTCCGTCCAGAGGCCTTTGCTCAAGGTACAGAACATATGCCCCTGACTAGAGGGACTATTACACCCAGATGTGGACACACAGGAGGGCCAGGCCAAGGCACCAGAGTTATTTAGCAAAGGGGATGAAATGTCCCAATTTTTAAAAGTTAGCAATAAATCAAACCAGTTTTTTAAATGACATGTAAAATGGAACCCATGTGCGCACTCCCAGTTTGAGACCCCTGTGGGACGAAAAGCATGGCCCTGGCATAAACTTGCCCTGGTTCCCACCCTTCCTGAGCCATGCTGTGACTTAGGACCTCCCACACCCCCAGCTTGTTTCTTGCCTTGAAATTCTCGAGAGTGTTTCCTTAAGGCAGAGTCCAAATCTGGCTGAGTCAATTGTGGGATTTTCAACAGTCTTCCAGAGTCAGTTTCCCCAGTTGTAAAATGGGAATGATCACTACTACTTTCCAAAGAGCTTGGCACCAGATCAGCTGATGGTATTAAGGGGAATGAGACCATCTTAACCCTGGGCAGATCAGTCTGGATGTTGGATGAATGGAACTTCTGTTACTGCTGCTCTGGGTCCAGCCTCCTTACTGTTTCCAGGATGTGGTGCTTTCATGGAGAGTTCTGTCCTGCCCCACCCCACCCCTTCAGTCCTTATCGGTGACTTGACAGGCAGCTAAGCATATGGATGGTTACTTTATTGTCAAGGAGAGGAAGGCCGAGGCCACTGAGCAGACTGCACTCATTTGGAATGGGTAGCCTGCAAGTCGTAGTGTTCTAGCCCGGCTACCAGGGAGCCAGCCAGCTTGATGGTGGCGACCCAGGGTGGCTCACTCAGGTGGTTGGTGGGCGTGCTCAGCCTAGAGAGAAGGTCGAGTCAGCAGGGCCTGGCTATGTGGCCAGGCCCTTACCCCTTCTAGGCTTCACTTTCCCTATCTGTATAAGGGGCCATGTCTGAATATCCCAAAAGCAGTTTAAGGCAGGGCTATATTTACTTGAAATAGGAAAGGGGTCCCACCCCAGCTGAGCCCCTAGGGGTCCAGGTCAGAGGGTCTCCTAGTGATTCAGGGTCCTCAGGTGCTGGGGTCAGACAGACCCTGGTGACTGATCCTGAGATTCAGTGTGTGGGGGTAACTGAATGATGCACTGAGTGTCTCCCCCGGATCTGAGGACTTGGGAGTAATCTCTTGCAGCACAAGGACTGAGGCATCAGTGCCCTCTGGCGGTCACAACCTTAGGTCCCAGAGTCAGAAGTTGCTAAAGGCTGGAGGGAGGGGAAGGAGACGGGCTAGACCAGGGGCTTTGGAGGCCTGCGTTTATATCCATTTGGATCCAGAAGACTCATCTCCTCCCCTCTCATCCCTGAAGGGTTTGGGACATGGTCACTCTTGGTGCTTTCAGGTACAAGTGTCAAGGCCATGGAGATGGTCAGGCCAGCTGGGATCAGCTTCCCTCCCTGATGGCTCAAGAGAGCCAGGAGTCACCTTGGAGTTCTGGATACCAAGGGGCTGGGCCAAGGTGTTCCCTCTCCTGCCAGTGGTCCTGAAAGCTTGGCCCCTTGCTGGGTTTGAGATGCAGCCAAGGAAAAGGTCAAGGGTCAGCTGAGGTCAGGACTCCTAAGAACTGAAAGACTATCCAGGACCTCCCCTCACCAGGCAGACACGTTGCGTGGCAGGCGGCGATGGTGTGGCTGGTGACGGCAGTAACACTTGCAGGGACAAGAATTAAGCACCTGGAAAGGCGGCCAGTGGCTCGCAGCACCTGTGTTAGTCGTCCCAGCTGGAGGAGCCCCGTCACCACCACTTCCTCCACCGACTCTGTCAGTCACGGTAGCTGTAGTCCCTTCGCGCGGACCATCTCCAGGCGCACCATCCTCACGGGTCGTGCCCCGGGCTGCGCGGGGACCCTTGTTTCTACGCGTGCGGGCCTTGATGGGCGCGGGCGCAGGCAGAGATGGCGCGGCCACAGTGGGAGCTGGAGCCGGGGCCGGGGCTGGGGCCGGGGCCGGGGCCGGGGCCGGGGCCTGGTCCGCAGCTAGGGCGAGAGGCGAGGCGGGAGCCAGCGCGGACTCCAAGAGGCCTGGGCCTGGGGTGGGCTGGAGTGCCGCGGGTAGCGGTGTTAGCTGGAGCACTGGTGGCTGCGGCGGTGTGGGCGGCGGTGCTGGAGGCGGCGTGGGTGGTGGCGTCGGCGGTGGTGGCGGCGGCAACTCCTGTGGGCCGGGAGTCCCGGGGCTCACAGGCTCGCCATTGGTGGGCGCTGGGAAGATGAACATAGGCGGCGCCAGCAGGGCGGGTGCGGGCGTCCGGGGCCCGGGAGTTGGGTGCATCTGCACTGATGGAGGCGGCGGGGAACCCCAGGGCCCTGAGAATGCAGCCGCGCGCCTTCGGGGCGCCCCGATGCCTCTGCCAGCTCCGTTGAAGCGAAAGTGGCGTTCAGGACCATCAGGAGGACTAACCCAGTCAAATTTGGGCTTCGGTCCTGGGAAGGTGGTGTAGGGTGACGGCGGAAGGGCCGGGGCATGGGACGCAGGCGCCGATGGGGGTCTAGAACACCCCTCGCCGTCTCCATTACCGCCCTCTGCTTCCTGGGTCTCCCGAGGGACCTCTCCTAGGGGGCAAGCGGCCCCAGGAGCCAGAGGCCCCTGCTTCAGGGCCTCAGCGTAAGAGATGGCGCCCGAGGTGGAGAAGAATTCCCCTCCTCCGCCGCCCCGGGGCGAGACTTTGGAGGCTAAGGAACTCGACGCTGCGGCAGGGGGCAAAGGGGGACCCGACTTGAAGTTGACTTTACACAGTAGACTCAGGCTGGGCTCTGAGGCGGCAAGGCGGGCCATTTCGCCCTCTCCCGATTGGAGCGGCGCCCCTCCGCGGACCTTGCCGGCCGTCTGGCCCTCGCTGCGGCGCCCGACCTGGCTCTCTGTGGGGGTTGCAGCGGATGTGGCCAGTGAAGGACTGATTTTGCAGTCCAGGGGCTGCCGGTAGGAAGGTGGCGGTGGTGGCGTCTTCCGCGGCTCCAAGGGTGGCGGAGTGAGGGATAGGGCCTTCGGGACAGAGTCGGGATCCTCTTCGGTTAGTTGCCGGGGAGGTGGCGGCAGCGGTCGGAGGCTCGGAAGGTCGCCCTGGCCGCAATGGCTTGCCTCCAGCAGACCGCAGATTCGGGGCACCAGAGTGCCCGTGGGTTTTTGCCACTTAGACGGCTCAGGCCACAGGGTTTCCACGGGGGGCGGGGGTGGTGTGGAGACCGTGGCCACAGCCGCCTCCTCTGAAGGGGGCGTCACTGGCGAGGGCAATTCTAAGGTCAGGGGCAGGGGCGAGGGTGAGGCCTGAGGCTCCGGGGGTGCCAGGCGTCCCGGGGGCGTGGAGTTGCCGGGGAACCAGACGCCCAGCCCGCGAGCCAAACGCATGGCAGGGGAGGAGGGGGTCACCTCGGGCTCCGCCATGGACGTCCGGCGGGAGTCGGAGGAGAGGTCCGAGGCTTGCTGTTTTTGGGAGCCCCCGCCCGCGGATGGCTCCGACTGCACGTTCCCCATTTCTGGCGGAGGTCGGGGACTATGGTCAGAAAAACTTCCGCCAGTCAGTCTGCTAGGGGGACTCGAAGAGGCTGGCTGTAGTTGGTCCTACTGGTCCACACCGGCCCCGCCTGTCTTCCAAGATCCACTCAGGCACTAGTCTCTAGCCGCATTCTTGTTCCCTGTCGACGCTCACGCTTTCTTCCCCATAGCCCCATACAAGCTGCTATTCAGGCACAGGCTCCATCGTCTTAGTATACTAAGGTTTGGTCCCTATCCCCCAGCGGGTCCCTCAGATCACATCCCTACACGTTGGCCACGTCCCCGGTCTCTAAGCTTCAAGACACAGGTCTTGCCCGCTTTCCTGTCTCTCCATCCACATCACTCATGATGGTTGTGTTCAGTAGTCTATAAGGCCTACAACGAGTTCAGCCTTCTCTCTCGGTACTCTAACTCTGCCCCCGATTGTCAGGAATCGGGCCTCATCAACACCTCCTCAGGTCGGGCCCCGCCTCCGCCTAACAAACCCCAAGTATTCTTGTCATGTTAACCCCTCAGTCCTCACCTCTAACCCTCCCATCCCTCTCTCTTGTCGATCATTTGGGTCCCGCCTTCTCCCCGGGCAGCCGCAGATCCTCAGGCCTCACTACTATTCCCACTCAGGGCCCCACCCCTTTTCCCAAGCTCCGCCCTTAGCTCAGAGGTCCCGCTCACCTACTCCTCCTACCGGCCAAAGTTCAGACCACGGCCCCCTGGGCCCAGGGTAGTGAGGGGAAACGGCCGTAGCAGAAAATAACCGAAAAGAACGGGGGTGCGGGTGAAGGCAAGTGGGCGAGGCAGCGGGGCGGACCCCGAGATCTAGGCTCCGCCCCCGGGCGCGAGGCCCCGCCCTCCCATGAGAGAGCTTGAACCTGGTCCCTTATAAACCTGAATCTCCCTTTGAAATACTTGGATGTCTTCTTTCCCGATCCTAAGCCTTGGAGCTCTAGGCCCTATCCCCTTAAGAACGTTCTCCTTAGCTCCTCCCCTTTCAACGCTCCGCCTCTTTCGTTAGCCCCTCTTTCTAAGCCCCGCCCATTAGAAAACACTGCTACGTAGCTCCTCCCTTTTGGATCTCTCCTGCGCCCCACCCCTAAGACAATTTACTTCTAAACTCCGCCCTTTTAGGACCCTGCATAACATTTCTTCCCAAGACCCTCTCCTTCCTTGAGCCCGCACCGAAGGCCCATCCATCGTAGACCCGCCCCCTCCATGACGCACTCGCGTGTCAGAGCCTTTGGCGTCCTCACCCTTTCCTTTCCTGGTCCCTCCGACCCCGCCCCCTTGTGAAAGCTCCCTTCTCGCTCCACCCCCTTTCGAACCCTGTCAGGCACTCGGCCCCTCCCATTTAGAAGCCAAAGCGTAGACCCTCGTCTCTTTAGAGCTGTGGGACCAGGCCATGTCCTAGATGGACCCCTTCCCCACAGCCTCAGAGACCAATGGCGCGGATGGGTGGGAAAGTAGGGGATCCCCTCTGGATCCTGATAAAATGGGGGTTGGGGGCTGTTCACTGGGTCCAGTGCCGGTCTCTAGGACCCAGCGGGCAAGTACGCCCG
>NW_017731816.1:963367-996463 GCF_001890085.2 Hipposideros armiger | reverse complement strand
CTCCTGGTGCCCGTCTCTAGCGCCGCCGGAGCCTGCGAGGGATCCGGAGAGAACAGGAGGAGGAGGAGGAGGAGGAGAAGGAGGAGGAGGAGGAGGCCACGTCGCCGCCGCTCGGAGCCCGGCTGGAGCCTCCCAGGCAGGTGCCGAGGGGGGCGAGGGGGCGGGGGCTGACAGACCTTCTGTCCCGGTGTGGGGGCGGCCAGGACCGCGCTGCACCTCATGCCCACTGGGGCGCCCCCCAGATCCCAGCTGGAAGGACAAGGGGGTGGGGGCTCCTATACTGCGCGACAGCCATTTGGGGTACCAGTCTCCATTTGGGGGGCCTGGACTTCCTCTGAGGACGCTCCATTCATAAATTTCCGTACTGGACCCCAACCATTGAGGAACTGTGGAGCCCACTCCCCCCCGGGAAACGTGTGGGGAGTGTAGGGCACCCATAAATTCCGGCGTCCCATCTCAGCTAGGCCCTGGGGGGGGCCCTTGCCCTGTTTCTCTGCTTCACCTGTTGTCGGGGGAGGCGGGCGGACAAAGGAAGCAGCGTCACGTGACTGCTCATTCACAAAATCCCATCCCATTGAGAAAAGGGGGCTGGGGGCGCTGCTGCCGCCCCTTCCCCTACTGAAGGGCGGGGAAACCCCAGCGTTCTGCAGGTGGGGGAAGGGGCTAGAGCTCGTTGCATGGGTCCCTAAGTCTGGGACGCCAGGGTCCCTGCGCTAAGTGGTAGTGAGGGACATCTGGACGCTGATACTGATTACTGGGCGGAGGGCTACGTCTCCTGAGCTGGGGGGCGGGGTAAGATGGCTCTGAAGGATGCTGGGGCGGGGAGGAGGAGGAGGAGGGGGAGGGATCAATCCCCCCCCCCCACCCCGCCAGCCTCTTCCCATTGCCTTTCTTAGGCTGGGGCCGAGGGAGCAGGTTTGATTTTTTGTGAATGAAATGCCTCTCTCGATGTGTCTCGGTCACCGGTTTCTGGCTTCCTCTACCTCCCTCTCCCTTTCGGCCTCTGTCTGGCCATTTCTGGTTCTCTCCCTGTTCCCTGACCATCTCCCGTTGCTGGGTGACTCAGTGAGCTTTACATCCGGTCTCATTCATAAATCCGGGAAGGAGTGGGGGAAGAGAGCCTGGTTTTCTCACCAAGCCAGTGGCCTGGGCGGCAGGGTGCGGAGGCAGTGTAGGGGGGACTGGAGCTGAGTTGATGGGCTCTAAGAAAATACGTATACACAGGCACCCAGCTGTGAGGGGGAACTATGGGTGGGGCAGTGAGTATGAGAAGGGAAGAGAAGGAGATAGGGTTGAAAGGGGATGAACAGGAGGGGGATGGGAAGTGGAAAACAGAAGCTGTGGGATGCGAATGGGAAACATGGGGAGAATGAGAAAAAGTGGGTATGGAGAGAAAGGTAGATTTGGAGAAGGTAGGCATGGGAGAAAAAAGATAGCATGAGGAAGAAAGAAGCCATGCTGGAAGAAGGCGGGCATGGGGAGGGAAGGCGGGCATGGAAGGTAAACCGGTGAAGGGTGCAGTGGATCCAGATGTGAGAGACGAAGAGGGGAGATGAGGGTTGGGGAAACATTGAATGGGAGAGCAGGATTGGAGCTCACTGACCGTGTTGTCCCTGTCCCCCCACCTTTAGGTACATGGTTCGGGTCCGAGCTGTGGTGATGGCCCGAGATGACTCCAGTGGGGGCTGGCTGCCTGTGGGGGGCGGGGGCCTCAGCCAGGTGAGCGTATGTCGGGTCCGAGGGGCCAGGCCCGAGGGGGGGACCCGCCAGGGGCACTACGTCATCCACGGGGAGCGCCTCCGGGACCAGAAAGTGAGCCACCGTGGGCCACGGGAGTAGGGTGGGGGCCTGGGGAAATAGGGGAAATGGGGCTGGGAGTGCAGAGGTGAGGTCAGGTCATCTCAAGTCTGGGAATTAAACCGGGATGTGGGATGGAGTTTGGAAGTGAGTATCTGTCCTGTGGATAAGAGTTGGGAGTTTCTGGAACATTTTGGGTATTAAACAGGTCCTGTCCACTGCAGGACTATCACAGGAGCCTCCTTCCTCACTGTTCTCCTTGCCCTGCTCCCTCCCCCACCTCAGTGTGCTCCACAGGGGCCCTGCTAACACCTGACTCACATCATATCCCTCCGCTCAGAACCCTCCTGTGGCTCCATCTTGCTCAGAAATCCTCAACATGAGGCCCTACACCACTGGCCTCTGTCTGCCCTAAGTATATGGAGTCATTTGGCGGGGGACTATCTGGAAATGTCAAATAGGGTTTACAATCCCATGTGTGGGTCCAGCAGAAATATTCTGGGCTGTCTGGCCTGATTTGGAAGGACAGTGTTGAAGTTTCAGCTGGGGGCATAGAAGAAAGAAAGATTCAGATGGTTTGCAAAGGCTCTGGGGAAGGGTTGCATTTCAGAGCAGAGGTCCAAAGGGACAATGCAGGGGCATTTGAAATGGTGTGAGGGAATATAAGTGATGTTGGACAAGGAGATGAGGGAACATCTAAGGTGTTGACCAGCATGTGAGGAGAGATTTGTGGGAGTTTGATAAGAATTTTTGGGGTTGCATATTAGGAGATTATTAAGGCATTAGAAGGGGATTAACAGTAATATTTTAAGGTGTTCAATAAAGTTTGGGGAGTACTGTTGAGTCAGAACGAGGAATATTGGGTTGTCAGAAGGGGGCTAACTAATTCTTTGAGGCATTCAATAAAATTTGGGTTCCTATTGGGATATCAGAGGGCATATTGGAAAATGTAGGGATCAAGGGGCTTGGAGAAATATTGGTGTATCCGTGTTGTGCTCAATAAAATTGGGGGGTGGTATTGTAGTGTCAGTCAGGGTTCAGGGGTACTCCTAGGATTGAGAAATGAGGTTTGTGGGATGCTTGGGTATGCAGAGAGGCTGGGGTGGAGGGCAAGTCCCAGGTATGGCTGGAGGGGAGTGTTTCACCTGGCTTCTTCCTGCCCCTCAGACCACCTTAGAGTGTACCCTGAAGCCAGGCTTGATTTACAACAAGGTGAACCCCATCTTCCATCACTGGAGCCTGGGTGACTGCAAGTTTGGGCTGACGTTTCAGAGTCCTGCAGAGGCTGATGAGTTCCAGAAGAGTCTGCTGGCTGCTCTGGCAGCGCTGGGTCGAGGTGAGTGGTGCCGGTGGTGGGCATTGGGTCTAGGGTGAAGGGGTGGGGGAAGCTGGGGCCCAGGGAGCTCACTCTCTGCCTCTCTCCCTGCCCAGGCTCGCTCACCCCCTCTTCCTCCTCCTCTTCCTCCTCCTCCTCCCCTTCCCAGGACACTGCAGAGACCCCCTGCCCTCTGACGGTGAGTCTCCAGGACCAGCTCTGCGGGGAGGGCAGGGATTTGTTTCTATACCACAAACATTCTTGAGCACCTACTGTGTATCAGGCACCATGCCACGTGCTGGGGACCGAAATCTGTGCCCAAACTATCAGTGTCAATTCATTCTGAGTTATTCTTGTTTCTGTGCTGTCACGATAGAACACATTTGCACATTCATTCAAGGGTATTTATTGAGCACCTTCAATAAGCAGTGTTTTAGGCACTGGGGATACATCAGTGAACAAAACAGAGTCCCTTTCCTCACGGAGCTTCTCTTCCAGTGTGCCAAGGTGGAAAATTTTCAAAAGATAAACTATAAAAATGAATAAATATGAAAAGTAAATGGATGAAGAAATTAATGACAAGTCCATCCTTTGATTTCTCAGGGTACAAACCTTGGAGTCATCCTAGACTCCTCTCTTTTCTTATGCCCCTCATCTAATCTGTCAGTTAAGTATTGGCTCCACTTTCAAAATGATCAAACTCTGCCTCCAACCTGGCACTGCCCAACCTCATTTTCCAACTGGACCATCTCACCAGCTTCTCATTGTCAACTGCGCCCCTCCTATCTGTACTGTCTGTTCCCCACACACAGCCAGAGAGACCCTATTGACATCTAAGTCTGATCATGGCCACCTCCACTCAGAACCCTCCTAGGGCTCCATCTCACTCAGGGTAAAGGGCAAAGTTCTTATAGTAGCACATGAGATCCCACACCATCTGGCCCCCTCTTATTCTCCCTCTTGCTCACTCTGCTCCAGCCACACTGGCCTCCTCCCTGTTACTCCAAAAGGGCAGGCACAGTCCTGTCTCAGAGCCTTTGCACTGGCTGGTCCTTCTGTCTTAGAACACTCTTCCCTAAATTTCCACATGGCTCATTCCCTTATATTCCTGAGGGCTTTACACATGTTACCTTCTCAGTAAGGCTCTCCCTGAGGAACTCATTTAAAATTGCAGTCTCCTAATGCTCCTTATCATGTTCTAATGTTTTCCCAGCTTCTAAGATATTTTCCTTATTTTGTTTCCCAATAGACAATTTTCTTCACTATTAGTTTATTGTCATTCTCCCATGCTATCATGTCAGCTCCAGGTGGACAAGGATCTTTTGTTGCTTTCTTGCTGCATCTCCAAGGCTTAAAACAGGGCCTGGTATACAGTAAGTGTTCAGTAAAGATGTGTTAAATAAATTTATTGAATCAATAAATGCACAGAATGTCCAATGCGATTTGGCACTTGCTGGGAACAGTGGGAGTTTCTTGAAAACACTGGGAGGAACAAAACTGGTTTCTTGCGCAGACAAGGGGGGGCTCTCCCAGGGTAATGGGAGATGCAGGTGGGTCTACAAAAGTCACATAGAGAGTTCTCGGTTATTGAGTGCTTACTCAGGGAAGATGCTGTGCATTCAATGCTCTATTTTACATCCTCACAACAGCCTCTGTGAGCCTGGCATGTCGTGGGTGCTCAATGAATGGGTATTGAAGATAGTAAATGGATGAGGTAGGATTGATTCCCAGGTTACAGAAAGGAAACCAAGGGTCTGAGAAGTGATGTTACAGCTTGTAAAGGACAGAGCTTGGTCTAGATGGGAAGGAACACATTCCAGGTGGGTGGAGCTGCCCCAATAAAGGTGTGGAGGTGGGAATGGGGCAGTAAGGCAGCTGACGGGCCAAGGGAGAGGGCTTCTGAGAAGAATGAAGGATGATTTGATGTTCTGTAGGTTGGTGAACCGAGCAGATAAAAAGAGGGGGTCAAATAATAACCATTTCCAGCTCTTCCTGAACTTCAGGCACGTGTTATGCCCTTTACAGTGGGTCCTAACCACAGCTTTATGAATAGACACTATTATGATCATTTTACAGTGGAGGAAACTGAGGCTCAAAGAGATGAGTCACTTGCAGAAGGTCACAACCAGTCAGTGGCAGAGCCAGGGCTTGAACCCAGGCCTGTCTCACTGCAGAGCCCTCGGTCGCAATGGGAGGGGGTCTATGTGAGGGCATCGGCTGTGCCGGGGGTCTGGCTCTGAGGCCGCCAATCTCCCCCAGTCCCACGTGGACAGCGACTCCTCCAGTAACAGTCGCCAGGAGACGCCTCCCACCACCTCGGCGGCAGCCCCCATCATCACCGTGGAGTCAGCTTCTGGCTTCGGGCCGGCCACGCCCCCCCAGCACCGCCGCTCCTCCACTCAGGTGCGCCCTCTGACCCCCAGCGGAAGTCGGGTTCCAAATGGGGCCGGGGGCGGGGGGCCGGGATCCCGAAGTGGGCAGGAGCTGAGACTGCAGAGGGGTGAGAAACCACAAACAGATGCTAGGGGATGGCTGACCTGAGTTAATGGAGTGAGGGTGGTGGAGCTTGGAGGCCGAGGTTCCTTGGAGGGAGAGTTGGGGGAGGGCATCCCGTGTCTCCTGCGCTCTTAGACATTTTGGAAAGTTCTGAATTCCAGAGGGGTTTGGGGGACGACTTGGACAATGACTTCTTCCAGTATATTAAGAGGGGTGCTGGTACTAAAGGAAGGCACTCTTCAGACTGCTTAATTCATGAGGTGGGGGGTTGCTCAGCATCCAAGAGGGTAAATAAAAGGGACCTGGGGCGGGACTTGTAGTGCTGAAGTAAATGGCTGGGGTCCAGAACACCTGGATCTGAGCATAGAGGGGGCTGGGACTCCTGGATCTTGATTGAGGATAGGACTGGGAGCCGGGACTACTGGGTCCTTAAGGTGTGGGCTTGGTGCCTGGATTCTTCTGTCTGTCCCTAGATTTCCTCTGTCCCTGGGAGAGGAATGGGGCTGGGGACTTGGAAGTGTAAGTGCGGACTCAGGCACTTAGGATCCCAGGACAGGATGCTCAGATGAATGAAGCCTATGGCAGGGTCTTTGGATTCTCGGGTCTTCTGAGACGGATGGATTGGGATTGCAGCGGGATGTGGGGGATCACAGACCCCGCTAACCTGTTCTCCTGTCCCTTCATCCTGCAGAGCTACCCTCCGCTCTTACCATTCACGGGAATTCCGGAGCCCTCAGAGCCGCTGGCTGGGCCAGGGGGCCCAGGTTGGGGCGGCCGCGGCTACGAGGATTACCGGCGCGCCGGGCCGCCCGCACCTCTTGCCCTGTCCACCTGCGTCGTGCGCTTCGCCAAGACTGGCACGTTGAGGGGCGCAGCTCTGAGGCCCCCCGCCGCCCTACCGGCCCCTCTCACAGAGGCTGTGCCCCCAGCGCCTCCGGCTCGCCCACCCCCAGGCCCGAGCCCAGTCACCGCCGCGGCGCCTGCCAAGACCTCCCCGGAGGCGGAGGAGGCAGCGCGCTGCGTACACTGCCGCACCCTCTTCCGCCGCCGAGCAGATGGGCGTGGTGGCCGCTGCGCAGAGGCCCCGGACCCGGGTCGCTTGCTGGTGCGCCGTCTCAGCTGCCTGTGGTGTGCCGAGAGCTTGCTCTACCACTGCCTGTCGGACGCAGAGGGCGACTTCTCGGACCCGTGCGCCTGTGAGCCGGGCCACCCGCGCCCTGCTGCGCGCTGGGCCGCTCTGGCTGTGCTCTCCCTGGCTGTGCCCTGCCTCTGCTGCTACGCGCCCCTGCGTGCCTGCCACTGGGTGGCGGCGCGATGCGGCTGTGCCGGCTGTGGGGGTCGCCACGAGGAGGCAGCGCGGTGAGGACGGCCTAGTGGGTCCGGTCCCCGGACCAAGGACCCAAAGTTGAGGGTCCCGGACCCCGGACTCCGTTCAGACCCCCAAACTCAAACCTAGGCACACCCGCAACTTGGAGCTCGAGTTTGGTTTGAGACCCCAGATCTGGAACCTGGACCCTAAACCTAGGATTGTGAGACCCCAGACCCAGTTTCATTGGGATGTCTGTCCATGAGGTCCCAGGCACCTGAGTTCTGGCGTCCCCATCCCTCCTCCCCCACCCTTGGCCTAGACTGAGGAGATTCAAGGCATCCCCAGGCTCCACACCTCAGGCAGGCCTGGGAGCACATGGATCCCTGACAGACACAGGGCCCTGAACCCTCAGATTAACAGCCCCAGAATTAGTCAGAAGTTGCCAATACCTGACGCTGCCTGTATACAGCTACTTCCAGATCTTGAGACCACAGGACCCAGAATCACCCTGAAATGGTCCCTAAATGCTCACCTAAAACCTGGGTCACCCATATCAGATATTCTTGTAGCCCCAGGACCCCTGAAACACTGAGCCCTCTTAAGATGTCATGAGTGCTTGCATATGCTCAAACTGATGTGCTCTGACCAAAATGACTAGGGAGACCCATCTCAGAGCACTGCTCCCCTCCCACCAAGATCCAGATATCAGACTCCCAGATGCTCCAGGAACCAGGGATCAAAGACCTCTATAGACCCACCCACCCCAAGCCAGTGTTTCCAGGAGCTTTGTATCTCATATGTAGGAGTCTGAGGTGCCTAGTACTCCCAGATAGAGGACTAAAGGCCACTAACACCTCAGGGCCCAAAGACACTGGTCCCAAGTCTTCAGCCCTCTTGGACTTGGATTTCAAGCCCCAGAATGTCCCGGAATCTTTGGCTGCTTTGTACCCACAGATCCCCAATCTTCTAAAGGTTGGGAGCCCAGCTCCCAGAAGATGGGATGTTCATGACAATGCACACCTCTGACTCCTTGTCCCCCAGTCCCTGAGTGATACCCAAGGTGCTTTAGGAGCACTGGATCCAAGACCCCAAGGTGCCACTGACCTTCCAAATTCAGGGCTCAAGCCTACACAACATTGGGATTGTCCGTGACCCCAAGACCTTGGTCCCTCCATACCAGAGACAGATCTGAGGTGCCTCAGGGCCCTAGCATATCCAGATCTGATTTCTCTGGACTGAAACCACTCACTCTAGCCTGATACTCCCTGAGACCTACTGCCCCTGGAATTCTGCTATCCATAAGCCCCTGAGACCCCGAGGTCCCAGACTCTGGAGTTCTGGTCCCAAGGGCCCCAGCCCAAGCCCCCAGCATCCCACAGAACAATCCCTTTGCCCTAGGAAAACCTACCATTCCGAGCTCATGTTCCTGGATTCTGGGACCACTGAAAGCTCCCCAACTCCTGTCTCTAGGACCAAGCATCGCCACAGATGATTTTGCAGGCTGTTCACCAAGCAAAGGCACATGGCCGAGGTGGTGAGTGGGGCTAGAGTTCACACTTCACTCTGCTGGCCACACTGTGCCCTCAGTGGAAGGTGCGCCTTTTTCTAAGTTCCACAAAGGCAGCTTTTGGGCTAGCTATGGCTCTGCTGGTGTGTGTCTCTCTCTCGCTCTCTCTTCCCCCCAGCCTTGTGGACTCTCCCGCAAGCCCAACCTTGAGCCCTAGCTCTAGTCCAAGCTATGTCCTGCCTTCCATTAACCCCTTCTCCTCCATCTTAGAGTTGGGGGTTGCTTTAGAAAGTTTGAAAGCTTGTTTCATGGCCCTCAGACCCTTCTTTGGGGGGGAGGGGGCTGCTAGTTTTTTTCCCCTTAGTGGAATGTAACTTCCAGAGTACCTCAAATCTGATGGCCTGAATGGGGGTGTGTGGTGGGGGGTGGTCAAGGTCTTGGAGCAAGACAATCTCAATGTTGTATGGGCTTGGGACCTGCATTTGGTCCCAAGCATCTGGAAATGTGCACTTACCTTTCTTCATTACCCAGACTTGGATGGCCTTGTGGGAGTTCAAGGGATAAGTCAAGGGGGCCAGAGGGATAGAGCCTTCTGTCACTCCTTTAAATTATTAACTATTTATTACATCCGGAACCTGTGAGATTCAGCTCTCCCAACCAGACCCTGGAATGGGTGAGAAAAGGGGGGTGTCCCTCCCATCCCCACTCTGCCCAGCTCTCATCACTGTCAGACCCACCAGAGCTGAGGGTGGAGGGACTGGGGGCTGGGGCTGCCTGGATCCTCATGACCCTCTCTGTGCCTCGGTCTCCTCCCTTCCGTGGTGGGCGGGGGGGAAGCTCCATTCTTAACCTACCTCGTTTTGGGGAGGGGTGGGACGGGGGACCAGAGTGCTGTAAGGTGCTGTGGGATCTGCGGATGAAGCGGTGGGGGCTGGGGAAACCTTCCCCCAGCCCTCACCTCCCAGCACCACCTCTCCCAGGTTTCCCAGTCCTGCTCCCTGCTGTTACCCACCTCTGATCCATGAATTCTCTTCATCACCCCCAAATTGGGTGCATGGAGGGCTGACCCTGGGAGCCAGGAAGACCTCAGACCCTGGAGCCCCCAGGCCTAATTTCCCAGCTGCTTGCCCCTCCGATTGGATGCTTGGCCCCCAGACATTTATCTTCCTGATCTTGATTCCCAAGCCAGTCTGTGATCTCAATATTGTTATTGTCAGTGCAGGCTGAAGTGGTGGGGGAGGATGGGGGCCAAAGACCCAGCCTTGTCATCGGGGGAGGGGGCATGAGATATCCGCTCCAAGAAATGTTGTGACAAAGTCTCAGCCTGTGTTTTTTATTTGCATCGATGTGCCCTATCCACTCACCTTCCGGAACCACTACCCAATTCTTTCTTCACATCCTTTAGTACCAAGCATACCCTCTAGCTGAGTTTTATACATTTAGTCACTCAAGTACATTTATTGAACAGAGCACCCATTATATGCCAAAGCCCTGTTCTAGGCTCTGGGGATAAAGCAGTGAACAGACAAAAATCATTTCTGACAAGGAGCTTATGAACTTTATAGTGAAAGAGACAAATGACATGTGAGAAATTATATGCACTACAGAGAAAAAGTGGAGATGGGGGATGAAGTCAATTTTAGCCGGGGTGGTCCGGTTAGGCCTCACTGAAGAGCATTTGAATAAAGTCCTGAGGGAGGTGAGGGAATCCTGTGGATGTATATGGGAAAAACAATGCAGGTAAAAGGAACAGTCAGTGTAAGTGTAAGGCCCCAAGGGAGGAGTATGTCTGGAAAATCTGAGGGACATCAAGAGAGTGTTGAGAAGGGCAAGCAAGGAGGCGGGTACTTAAGAGATGAGGGCAGAGGTGACAGCAAGTCTGTGGGGACTTGCAAGCCATTATATGGACTTTGGTGTTCACTCTGAATGAAATGAAGCTACAGGAAGACTCCAAGCATGGGAGGGATGTGACTTGATTAGGTGTTTACAGGTTCCCTCTGACTGCCTGTGGAGAACAGACACCAGGCGGGGGTGAGGGTGGGGGTGTAGAGACAGGGAGGAGGCTGCTGTGATGGACCAGGGTGAGAGCAGTGGAGGTGGGGAGAAGTGGGCAGATACTGGCTCTGTTTTGAAGTCCAAAAATTTAAATATGGGGTTCCATACAGAAAAGTCAAGGTTATGACTCAAAGGTTTTTGGCCGGAGCAATTTTTAATGTTTCATTCAGGTCAACAGATGTCCTGCTTAGTACCCGGCCTTTGGGTAGATAGGACTAAGGAGGAACAAGGTTCAGGGTAGGCTCTGCCCCTGAGGAGGAAATTCTGGTCCTTGTTCTTCCTCGAGGCTCAATGCCTTGCCTACCCCTGCTCCCAGCAGAATTATCTAGGAACTACTAGAGACCAGGATAAGAGTCGGGGGGAGAATAAATCTGGAACAATAATTTGAACAGCAACAAAACAGTAACAGTAATAACAGTAGTATTAGATAGGTTAAGTGGTTAAAAACATGGACTTTGGGATGAAATCTGAATTTGAGTCCTGACCATGTATTCACTGTGACTTATCCTTTCTGAGCCTCAGTTTTCTCCTCTTGTCAAATGGGCATAAGCTACTTAGCCCAGTGGCACACAGGAAACGCTCAATATATATACTGTTATTCTTAATTGAGTGCCACCTATGTGTCTACTGAGCATTTACATACAGGACTCTAATCCTCACAACTCAAACAGGTTAAGTACTATTATTATCCCCATTATAGGCTAGGAAGCAATTTGGCAGGGACACAGGTGGTGAATAGTGCAGTCAAACCCTAACCCCTGTTGGTGTGACTCCTAGGGTGCAATCGCGTAATCCCAACGGTATATTGCACCTGCTCCCTGGGGAGGAAGAGGGGTGAAGGCCCAAAGAGCACATTGTGATCGATAAATAGGAGAACCTCTGTTGAGGGCAGCGTGAGGGGTAAACCGGGCTTTCTGGGTCCCTGATGTAATTCCAACCCTAAGTAAGAAAGGGGGAAACAAGTTTCTGGATTTGGATTGGTGTTGGGAGTACAATACTTAGACTAGGGTACTTTAAGAACAGAGGGCATCTGAGGGAGGCTGAGGAAAGGAAAACTGAAGGTGCTTCTACGTTGAGGCAGTAGTGACACCCGCTGGCATGTCGCCACACCCGGGATTTACCGAACGCACGTTCTGGGTTTCCAGAACCCTGGGGTTTCCAGAGCCCTGACTGGTTACTCTTAAGGTCGGCGTTCTAAGTTTCGGAGAGGGCGGACCTGGGGCGGGTTCTGCCTCCCCCTGCACCAATGGAGATGCCAAAAGCCCTTCGTGAGAAGAAGCTATTGGTCGATTACGTCCGTGTGCGCACGCCGCTCCGGGGGCGGGACTTCCCTTCGGCCGGCAGGGGGCACTCGACTAGCTAAGAGGCGACGCTTTCATGGAGGGGGCGGAGGCCGGGGTGCGGGAGGGGGCCGCTGTGGCCCAGGATCTGTTAGCCTTGGGGTAAGGGACGCTGGGTCTGGCTGGCGGGGTGCAGGAAGAAACAGGTTTGCCCTCAGAAATTCTTACTAACCTTCCCCGCCCCTTCTCGCTGCCTCGGCCCCGCCGCAGGTATGAGGGTTTCCCAGGGACAGCGGCGCTGGGCCCCTCGTGCCCAGACTTCAGGGCGCTGTGCGCGCGGCTGGCGGCGGAGCTGGCGACTCTGGGTGCCCTGAAGCGGGAGCGAGAGGAGGGCGCGGAGGTGCTGAGCGCCAGCGACGGTACGTGTGGAGTGGGAGGCTCGGAGGGGTGGAGCCCGCGTACCGCCGCCGCGCCCTGACGCCTCCGGCCTCCCGCAGGCCCCGGCGCCGAGGAGGAATTCCTGCGACAGCTGGCCGGCCTGCTACGGGAACTGCACTACCCGGACCGCGCGCTCTGCGGCGGAGACTGCGCGACCGCGCTGCAGAAACCCGGCACATGCCTGCGCCTGCTGCGTGAGCCCGGGGTGGGCCTGGGATGCGGAAGTGGGAGAGGCTTCAGTCTCTAGGTTGGGCGGGCTCAGCACATTGAGGTGGAGCCAGGGTTCCCTCGGGGACCTGGTCAGACTTTTGAGTTCGGCCAGAGGGACCGAGGTGGGTGGGGTCAGGATCTTGGGGCGGGGTTAGGGCTCTAATGTGGGCGTGCTTAAAATTTTGATGGGAGGGTCTTGAAGCTCAAGTGGGATGAAGCTGGGCCAGTGGTTCTCAAGTGGGCGGGGTTCGAAGTCCGAGGAGGGGACTGGGTCTCAAGTGGGTGGAACTTATTCTGGAAATAGAGCCAGAGTTCTAGGTGGGCGGAACTAAAAGTAAGAGGTTTTGAAGCCGCTGGAGCTTTTTGACCCCGGTGGGTGGGCTGGCAGCCCTCCTTAATTGCACTGCTCCCTTTCCCTGTTAGGCTTTCTCTGCACCGAGCTCCAGGCTGCCCGGCTCCTCCGCCTGCATCCCCAGCTGGATCCCAGTCAGGCAGCACTCCCGCCCGGTGGGAAAGAGGCAGAGGAGGAACTCATCCTTACTCTCCAAGCCCTAGGGATGCCCAGACCCACTCCCGGGACCCCTGCCAGCCGGCTGCTGTGGGAGTTGCATGCCAAGGTAGAGAGCGGGAGTCCTCTCTGCTCCCGGGCCACCCCACCTTCCTTGTAGGGGAGAGCCCTCTCTGTAAAAGCGGTTCTGAGAGTGCCCCAGCCACTGCTTTTTTTCTAGACCTGTGACCACCATTCTTGATTCCGTGTCCTCAGGGCCCATGGGGAACTGTGGTCCACAGAGAGTCCTTAACAGTTTCTGCCAAGTCAGCCTCAGACTCCTCCTTCTCTCATCAGATCTCAGAGCTGCTGCCTTCCCTGCCTCCAGGGTCACTGCAACCCCTCCTCAGCTACTCACTGGACGCACCCAGATGGGTAAGACTGTGTTTGGCTGTATGCGAACAATGTCCTCATCCAGAAGTGGGAGTGAGGAGAGAGAAAGGCATGACCAAGATCTTTCTCCCCAGGAAGCGTTGGAGTCTCTGTGCCAAAGCCTGAGAGATCAGTACTGTTGCCGCCGCTGCCTTCTCCTCAAGCGCCTGGACCTCACAACATCTGCTTTCCACTGGAGTGATCGGGCAGAGGTATGGGCAAGGACCTTGGCAGGAGCAGAGAGGCCCAGTGGTGGGAGCTACAGCTGCAGAGAGGAGGCATGAGGGCCAGGAATATTACCCTCTTGCAGGTTCTGAGGCCCAGGGCATTGTAGAATCTTGTGAGGTTTGGGGCTGTAGAACCTCAGGGCCCCCCAGGGCATTCTAGAATTCCCAGCTCTAAATATTCAGAGATATTTAGAGATGAGAGAAGTGAGTCCCTGAGTGGGGAAGAGACACTTCCAAAATGAGAGATCCCACCTGGATTGGCTCTTGGGCACCTTTGCCATCTCCCCTCTCCACACCCCCCACCACCAGGTCAAAGGGGAGGCCATGAAGGCCGTACTGATCCCAATTCGAGAGGCTCTGACCCCAGAATCGGATATCTCCATTGCACACGTCCTGGCTGCCCGAGCTGACCTGTCTTGTCTTGTCCCAGTCACAAACAAGGCTGCCCGCCAAGGGACCTGCTGTGCCATCAACAAGGTGGGTACCTGGGAGTGGAGAGGGGCCCCAGCATCCTTGGCCTTCACACTGACCTTTCAACCTCTGCCCTGGCCCAGCCTTGTCCTCTCCTGTCTGGGTTCCTGGTCTATGGATTAATCACCTCTAACCACCCCCTCCATATGGTAGTTAGGATATTTCTAACTCAGAAATCTGACCATGTCCCCTCCCTAGCTCGTAACTCACCAATGGCTCTCCAATGCCTTCAAAACGAAGTCCAACTGAGCCACTGCCCACGTCTCCAGCTTTGGCTTAAAATCCTCCCCCACCACCTCACCCTGTCTATTGTATTAGCTTTTAGCCATTTTAAAAGCAGAAATACCTGGTTTAAATGATTACATATTTAGCTTTATACCTCTCTGTTTAAATAATCTCATGTGAATGAGTATTAGGGAATACAGTCTAGCAAGATTTAAGAAAAAAGTATTTGCTTTAAGGAAATATAGTAAGTAAATCATATTATAGGTGATGCACAAGCGATGGATATTTAGGAAAAAAACAAAACAAAACATTGGTTTGTTGGAAATGTTAATACAGAGTCCCAGCTATGAAATAGACAAAAGTTGAGGTGTCCTTGTTAATATTGGTGGGGACTTGGACCTCTGCCGTCACTATTTTAGTTCCCTCTTGCTGAGGCCCCTGGAACCCAGTTTGAAAGTTCCAAGCCTGTATCTTCCACCAGTCCAGCACCCCCAGCCCCAGCTGCACCTAGAATCAACATCTGCTCTTCCTTTTTCAACCTCATGCTGTTCCCTTGGCTCTCTGACCCCCTTGTCCAGGGTATTTTCTTCTCTGAAACTCAAGTCTAATCCGCTCATAGGTGCTCATGGGCAACGTGCCAGACCGAGGGGGTCGCCCAGATGAACTGGAGGCTCCCATGCCCACCTGGCAAAGCAGAAGAGAGGATGGAGGCGGGAGGAAAGCAGGCCGCCAGTACTGGAGCCGCAAGAAGAAGAAGAAGTAGTAAAGGATGGTTGGGGAAGGGATCCCCTATGAGATGCTGACACCGTTGATAATCTCTGGGGAGTCAGTTTGAGGGCTTCTCTTGGCACCTGGCACCCGGGACCCACATCCTGTTCCTGAGGCTCCAAATGTCTTCTCCCCCATCCACCACGCAACGCCAAGGACCAAGGAAAATAAATTTAATTTATGACGCTGTAGGACCTGTCTCTGTGGGGGCCAGGTCAGGGGTGCACAGGTTTTAGAAGGGGTAGGGGATCTCTGTCCCTTGGGTTTGAACAGGCCTCTGGTGCTCTGACCCCCAAAGTCCTTTGCTCTTTAACAACAACGCATCTTTCCCTTCCTGTGGGCATGGGAATGAGACATGCAGGCATTGGGTAAACATCACTACCCACCATGTGCCAGCCTTGTTCTAGGCCCTAGGGATACTGCAATGAAAGATGTAGATAATAAAACCCCTGCTCTCCTGAAGTTGACATTTCTGATGAGGAGGGGCAGATATTCAATAAGAGAAATAGATAAAATGTATATTTTGCCAGATGGGGAAAGGACTTTGGAGGAAAATAAAGCAGGAAAGCAGGATGGGACCGTGGGGAGACTGCAACTTTGAATATGGTCAGAGGAGGCCTCACTGAGGTGACATGAGCTAAATCCCAAGAAAGAAGGCGTCATATGGGCCTCCGGGGAAGTGTTCCAGGCAGAGGGAACGGCCAGTGCAAATGTCCTGAGGTAGGAGTATTTTGGGCATGTCCAGGCCAGCATAGCTGAAGCAGGATAAATGAGGGGTGGAGTGGTGGGAGGTGATGCCAGAGAGGTCACCGGTAGATTGAATGGAATGGGCCAGTGAGGGAGGACTCTTGACTTTTACCCTGAGTGAGATGGAGCCATGTGATCTGACTCAGGTGTTCTCACAGGCTTCCCAGTTCCACCCCTTTTCTAGCCATCTCTGGAACCCGAGTTTGGAACTCTGCCCACCCTCCCTCCACCCCCACCTGACCCACTCTGACTGTTAGTATAGTACATCGGTCAGGCGCTTCCATTTTAGAAGCAGACAG
This sequence comes from Hipposideros armiger, assembly GCF_001890085.2. Lineage (NCBI taxonomy): Eukaryota > Metazoa > Chordata > Mammalia > Chiroptera > Hipposideridae > Hipposideros > Hipposideros armiger. The sequence goes on along the minus strand of NW_017731816.1, from coordinate 980,400 downwards.
AAGACCTGGGATTGAGTCCTGCCTCCAACACTTAGGAGCCCTGCTACCTTCGGTGAGCAGCTTAACCTCAACTGAGTCCGAGTTTCCTCATCTGTAAAATGGAGAGTTGGTGAGATAATGCCTAAGTCTAAATGTATCTAACACACAGCTGCACAATTACTAAGTACAGGAAAAAGGAATATGATTAATAGCTACTCTAATGCAAAATAAGTAAATAACTTGCTCTCAGGGTAAGTTGATGGATGTTTCCAGGAAAGCAGTATAGATGCGAAGGAGGCGATGCCTTTGGGGGTTCTGCTGGAGGCCGAATAATGACTTGGGACCAGCTGTGGGGGAGGGGAGCAAGGGAAGAGACCAAGAGATGTCTAGGAATTCAACTTGGAGGACTGGTTGGGTGGCGAGGCTGTTGCTGGAAGGGGGACCTGGAAGGAGGAAGACATTGGGTGATGTGGGTTGGTGTATAATGTCCAGGAGACGTTTCATTGCCAGGAGCAGTGCCTCACCCAGACTTTTGTTAAGTGGATGAATGAACGTCCCCTGTGGGCTTTTTTTTTTTAACCCAATCTGAGTGTCTCTGCCTTTGAATAGTGGAATTTGCTCCACTGACATTTACTATAGCTCCTGATATATTTGGCCTTGTTCTTGTCATCTGATTATTTTCTTTGTTTTTCTCCCTAAAATCCTGTTATGCTAGTGGCTACCCGTTTCTCCCCCTCAACATACTGAAATCTCTATTTTTTAACAACATTAAAAATTAAACAGAATCTATAACCTCATACCCAAGCAACTGAGGACTGTAGGACATTTTTACTGTCCTGTGTGTCCCCGTATCTGTCTAGTTTCTTAAGGCAAGTGGGCCAGTCTCCCCTGTATCCAGCTGGGGGAAGTGGGTAGTTCCTCCTCACCGTCTCTGAATCCCAGGAAGGGTGTGGGTTCTCTGTCTGGGTCCAAGCATGGCGAAGGTGGCACCCCGTCTTAGGTTCCAAGGTGAGTGTATAGGAGAGACTATCCTCAGAGCCTGTTTGTGGGGCGTGGGTGGGAGGGATGTGGGTATGGTGGGAAGGGCCTCATAACCTTGGGATTAATCCCTATCCACCAAGCCCCTTCCCAGGAATGCTACACCCTGGGTCTTACCACAGCTGGCATCATGGGATATTTCTGTAGGCGGGACAGGGGCTCCTGGGGGGCTCACATCTCCCTTGGCCCCTGGCCTCTTACACTCGTCCTTCACTCGGTCTCTGCAGTGTTTGTGGCAACACAGTCCACAGTCTGGGGGAAGGCAGCGGTTAGTGGCCCGAGTCCCAACCCATGCCCTCTTTCAGCCTGTAGGTCCTGGATTCCCTCCCCGCTCACCGGTGCCCCACTCACCCCGACAGCGGTAGCCTTGCTTGGTGACACCCCAGAGCTGGGAAGAGAAAGTAGAATAGGTTACCTAGGCTAGGGGACCGAGGGCTGTGGATAGGGTGAGGGCTGTGTGGAAGTGTGGAAACCAGGCTTTGGAAATCCTCAAGGCTAGAGGCTTACATGCCATCAGAGGGGATTAAAGGAATTCAGAGGATCTCTCAAGTTGGGGGAGTCATTTAGGCTATTAGGATTGGGCCACATTTAGAATTAATAACGTGAATTGTATGAGCAGGGATTGTGTCTGTTGTGTTTCCTGCCACGCCTCCCACCCCACACCCCCTGAGTCTAACCCTGAGTCTAGAGCTGTGCTGGCAAATAAGAGGTGCTCAGTAACTAGTGAATGAAAAAGCGAATTTGAGAAGTCGCCCAAGGTTTGTGAATTAGCCTTGGTTCAGAGATTGAGAGATTTGTCCATTATCCAGAGTTTGAGGGTATGCTGAATTTGGAGATTATCTAGAGTGTGAATTGTCTGGAGTCTAGAGACTTGGAGATAAATTCTGTTTGGAAATAATCTACTCAGGTTTGTAGATTTAGGTCTTTTCTATGCCTTGGCAGTTATCCAGGATGGAGGTCATCTGGGATTTGGACATTAGCTAAACTTTGGAATTATCTGGGATGTAAAAACTATCCCGTGTTTAGGATGCATATGAAATGTGGGGATGATTTGAGGCTGAAGGGTTTTCTGGAATTTGGGTTATCTGGGGCTTGGGGATTGATTGTTTAGGGCAGGGCTGGCTTCTGAGCCTGGATGGTGAGGAGCTAGGACACTCCAAGGAAGATGGGCCCCAAGGATGATAGCGGGCCGAGTACTCACGAAGCCACTACAGCTGTTACAGAAGGTGGGCTTGCGGAAGGTGACCTCCTGGAAGGTGTGTAGGAAGGACAGGCCCAGCTTGGAGCAGATGGCGCTGGCCCGGAGCAGGTATCCTGTTAGCTCCTCTCGGCTGAAGGAGCCACTTCTGGGGGCAGAGACCACGCTTCAGCATGACTGGCCCAGACCCAAGAATCCTGGCAGCCCCAGTATCCTCGTCTTTGGGGACCCAGGAGTCAGAGCACTTACCCCTGGCGGGGGGGTGGGTGAAGCCCATGGCAGGCAAAGGGGAAGTTGCCTGAGAGTCGCTCAAAGTCCTCCTGAGAGATAGTTCCTCGACCTTCAGGGTCATAATTCTTGAACACAGACTTAGGAGAAAGATGGGAAGGGAGAGGAGTAAGGCCAAATGATGATCCCCTCGGTCTTAGAGTCCCTCTGGCAGGTCAGAACTGTACAGATATCTTCCTTCCTCTGGCCCTCAGCAGTGAGACCATAGTCCTCGCCTTACCTCCACCAGCTGTTCCACATGCCGACCCAGGGTGGCCCTGTCGGGCTTGGGTGTCACGCCAGCGGCCCAGTCCACCACCAGCGGCGCTTTGAAGGGGGAGGGTGGCTGGGGCAGGGACAGAGGGGCACAGTTAGTCAGTGCATAGACTTCTGCTGGTGGTCAGAGTTCAGGGGTCAGGTCTCACCAGACTCTTGGGACAGCGGGGCTCCCGGGTGTAGGAAAGCTCATAGATCTCGTCCTCCGTGTAGAAGAGATCCAGGGAAAGCTGGGGGTGGGCAAGGTGTTACAGACCCTCTGTCTCCATCCATCCATCAACAGCCTGCACCCTTCCTGGCCCCCCACTCTCCCCCTCTTCTCTGGGGACCCCAAGGGTCCTGTCTCCCACTGAGACCCATTCACTCTCCATATCACCTGCCCCTAATCCAGACATGCCATTTTCTCACCAAGGCTTTTTTTTTTTTTTTTTTAGCTGAGCCATCCCGCCACCTGTTGGCAGCTCACGGCTGCTCAGCTCGGGCTGACTCGAACCACTGTTGCTCAGAGCTCAAACTCTTGAGGGAGCTCTTAACCAACTGAGCCACTCAGCCGGCCCGGGGGCTTTTTTTTTTTTTTTAATCCTATTTAAAATCGCAAACCCTTGCCACTTTGCATGCTTTTTTCTGCCTTAATTTTCTCTATCATACTTATCATGTAAAAGACCATATGATTTACTTCTTTGTTTTATGGACTGTCTCCCCCACTAGTGTGCCTGACTCACAGTGGGTGCTCAATAAATATTTGGACTGATGGACTTTTAGAGTCAGCAGAGCATAGGGCCTTCAGCACCACTCAGGGAGGGCCAGCTTCACAGGCACGTCCCACTTCGTTTAATGTCCTGCTATCACCATTTTGAAATCCTTAGGAATTCAGAGCCCCACACTTGGGCCCCAAAAATTATGTAGCTGGTCCTGTCTTAGGGTCTGAAAATCAACTTTTCAGTCTTATACTACACGGTCCTCAGAATCTCAGCCTCTCTCAATTTATAGACCCTTAGAATTTATATCTCCCTCTCCAGAATCCCACACTCTTAACTCATAGTGTGATGGTTCACATGTTAACACAGATTCTGAAGCTGGCCTGCCTGGGTTCAGATCCAGGTTTTACTGCTATGGGACAGTGGACAAGTGACCTCACCTCTGTGGCCCTCGGTTTCCCAATCTGTAGAATGGGCATAAGGGTTTCTGCTTTGGGGTTGTGAGGATGGAATGATGCTCTGTAGATTGTTTAAAACATGGTGCCTGCCACAGAGTAAGTGATCAGTAACTTGTTACTAGCTTTTTGCTTAGATACCTGGATACGTTAAAACTTGAAATTTTGGGCTGGTGACATGAAAAGCTCAGAACCTTGGAATTCAGAAGCATGAAAGCCCAATGCAATTCTGGAGCTCAGATCAAAGGATACTTGAGTTGCTAGGAGAATGCGGGGACTGCATAATTTATATAAAGTTCACTGTGTTCCAGATACTATTGGGTTGTCAGAAAAGTCATGACGTATTTTTTGTTTTTCGTTGCAAAACTGCATCATGACTTTTCTGACAACCCAATATTTTAAGTACTTTATGTGTATTATATTATTGTATTATGTGTATTATATTAAGTACTATTATGTGTATTCTTCTCAACCACTCTCTAACGTGGGTCCTATTATTATTCTCATTTTGCAGATAAGGAAATTGAGGCCAAGGGGTTAAGTGATTTGCTCAAGGCCACATGGCTAGGAAAAAACCCTAGAATCTCTGGTTTTCAAAGCCCACGTATTCTAGCTCTCTTCTCTCCTGGTCCTGCAGCCCCTCACCCACACCAGACCCTCCATCTCAGCACCCCAGGCTCAGCCTCCAGGAGCCCAGCTGGGCAGGGCAGCTCACCGTGAGTAGGTGCAGCAGATCCTCATTGGCACTACAGGGGGGTTGCTGCTTCTGGAGGGCTGCCAGCTCCTGCAGCCGCAGGTAGAGGCTGTTGAGCTTGGGAAGGTGTAGTCGGCCATCAGGCAACCTGTAGGGCTGTGCCTCGTGCAAGGACACCAGGTCCTTGAGGTGCACACCCAGCACAGGCAGCCGGAAGCCTGTGCAGCCAGCCCAGGTGCGGCGGTAAGAGGCGTAGTTGTTGTGGGCAGCGAGGAGCTCAGTCAGTTCCAGTAGGGCCTGTGTGGGAGGCCATATTATAGGGGCGGGGGGGAGGGATGTTACCCATAAACCAGGTTCTGTTCCTTTAGCCCCCCACAGGGGTGTAGCCTAGCAGCCTCTTGCATGGGCTTCTGAACCCCAGGGGCACAATGCCATTTTGGATACCTCCCCAAGCCCCGCCCCCCATGTCCCACATTGGCCTCAGCATCCCCCAAAACTGCTCTTCCTCTTGGTTCACCATCTGTCATTCCCCAAGCTAGAGTGATTTTTCCAAAACCCAAATCTGAGGTGCTGCCATCATTCCCAAACGTTCCCTAGCTTCCCAGTGCCCTCTGGATAAAGCCCAGACAACTTAGTTCAGCTTGCAAGGCTCGCCAGGATCTCCCCTGGGCACCTCCTGCCCTGCCACATCCTGACCTCCACCACACACTAGAATCATGAATGACTCACTCTCCCTTGGCATTCCCAGGACATCCCTAACCCATGCTCCTCCTGTGGTGGCTCAAATGTTGGCGTTCTTGGGGGCATCGTTTTACTCCCCACCTAGACTGCAAGTTCTCTGCTAGCATCTCTCGTTTGTTTCTGCTCAGGACCAGACACACAGAGAATTAGAGGGGTCAGCATGATGGGTGAATGGGCTGAGGGAGGAAGACTAGCAGAGAAGGAAAGAGCCTCAGAGTCCATTGGATTTGGAGGAGCAAGGTCTCCAGGTGGCTCCTAGGCCCAAGGCAGGGATGTAAGGGGTCGGGGAAAATTTTGTGTGGAGGGTCAGGATAGCTGACCCAATGGAGCTTTGGGGAGGGTAGTGGGTTTTCACCTTGGTGCTGTCAGGGCTCAGATGGGCGTGGGAGTCCTTGAGCCTGGAGATAGCACTATGGCACAAGCCCCCTGTGACTGCCATCAGCGTGTTGAAATTCTGCAGCTGGTGGAGCTTCTAGGAAGGAAGGGCGATGCAGAGGTGGTGGGTATCACATGGAGCACAGGCAAGTTGGGGGTTCAGATGACAGCTTCCCAGTTGAGAGTATCCCAGTTGAGTTGGGGTCTCAGGCATGTGTGGGTGTGGGCCAGTGTAGACATCTGACAGGTGAGATGTGTCAGGCAGGGGTGAGCCACAAGCAGATATGTAGGCATTACACAGAGGTCAGGCAGGTGATAGACTAATGTGAGGTCAAAAAAAAGGGGGAGTCAGATAAGTATGGGGCATTGGATAGGTCTGGGGACTAGACAGGTGTGTGTCAGACAGGTATGGGGGACTCAGACAGTTGTCAGGCCCCTGGAGGCCCGACTGCTCTGAGTCAGACAGGTGAAGGGGGACAAGAAGGCCGAGCTTTGGGCAGGAGTTAGGAACAGAGGTGAATGGGGCCAGAGTGCTATGGAGGGGTCAGATACACATGAGACAGGTGTGGGGTTAGCTGGGCATCAGGGGGAATTGTCTTGCCCACCTCTCTTCCAAATTTAAAGGGCGCAAGTCGCTGGGGCCTAAAAGTGGAATCAGGGAGGAGTGGAAGATGCTCAGGCCAAGGAGACGCCCAGGCAGACGCCAGTACTGCAGTTCTAAGGAGCTGGGTAGGGGAAGCTAGGCGGTGGGAGGTGCCAGGTGAAGGGCGTGGTCTGCGAGGAAGTACTGAAAGGGGCGTGGCCAAACTTAGAGACGGCAGGCTTCCCTTTTCTCCAGAAGGGAGGGACTGTATCTGCAGAGGAGAAGCGTGACACATGGGGCGAGGCCAAGGAGGGATCTGAAGGGAGGGATGAAGCCACAATCCCGAGGGGACGGTTGGGGTCTGAGGACTGGGGTGTCCGATGACGCAAAGGTGTGGGGCATGAAAGAGATTCTTTCACTGCTCTGGGGATAGAATATTCGGGTTTAGGGCTTGAGAGGCAGGGCCAGAAGGAACGTCAACTGCCTCATCTAGGACCAAGAGGTGGGACCCCGGTGGGTTCTACGCGGTGATATCAAGGCCAAGGAAGAAGGGCTGTCACGTCCTCGTTAGAACTACAGGACTGAGGCCTAGGGGACAGGGGCAGAGGCAGGGTGTTGTGATGGACGGGGCAGGGCCAGGACATGGTGACGTCAATGCCCGGGATGGGAGAGCGCCCAGAAAACAGAGAGGCGGGGCGGGCCTCACCTGTGCCACGTGGATGAACTTGTCAAGCACTTGTGCGCGCTGTGTGGGGCCCGGACGGCTCAGCACCATAACCTGCACCCAGCGGGACACGCTGTTGCTGAGACCCACGGATCCCTCTAGGGCCGGGCAGCCCCTCACGGAGCCCTGCAAAACGTAGTCCCGCAGGTCCTGGGGCTGGGGGTGAGGAGGACGTCAGGGCAGGCCGTGGCACGCAGGCCCTGCCCCTCACAAGCCCATTCTTCTAGTAGTCACGACCTCTGATGTCCTAGCCTGGCTGTCACATGTCCCTCACATCCCTATGGCCTTCTCCCATCTAAGGAGAAATGTTTAAATAAAGCCAGGCCGTCTTCTGAGCCCTTTATCATATTAATTTAATCTTCACATCAACCCCATGAAGTGAATACTATATTACTCACATTTTAGAGATGAGGCCATTGAAGCACAGAGAGAATAAATAATTTGCCCAGGGCCACACAGGCGTGAGTCAGGGTGGGAACCCAGTCTATTGCTTTTAAAGGTATACCTGAGTGGTATACAGTTAGCACAAGGAAGGATGCCAAGAGGACATGGAAGCAATTTCTATTTGTTCTGCTCAACAGGTCAACTTCCATGCCCATATCCACTGCAGTATGTGTGTGTGTGTGTACACACAATCAGGAAATTTTCACATTAAAAACCAGATCCCATCAGGGTGATCACTTTGTAAAGCATATAAATGTCTAATCACTATGTTTGTACACTTGAAACTAACGTATGTCAACTGTAATTGAAAAAAATTTTAAAACAAAAGCACAAAACAAAAAAAGACAGATTCCACCTTCCCTTGAAATGATGATGACAGTAGTTAACACATGCATAGGTTGAAGCATTTGAGATTACCACTTGGGTAGGTAAAATGTGGCAAAATAATGGCAATTTCAAATGGTTCTACCAGATAACATTTACTCTGGACCAGTCGCTGATCCTATTTTGAGCACTTATTATGTTCCAGGCATTGCGACATATTAATTTAATTCTCCCTACCATCCAATCAAGTATTATGATCTCCATTTTACAAATAAGAAAACTGAGTCCCAGAGAGGTTACACAGGTAGGAAGTGGCTGCTGGGTTTGAACCCAGAGGATCTGTGCGCAGCCAGCTTAACTCATTTTCCTGGACCATCTAGCATCCAAGTTTGAGGGTCTGGGATCCCTACCTGAAGCCCATGCAGGAGTCCTCTCAGTCCTGCCTGGCCCCAGTGAGGCCCCGCCCCACCACAGGCTCTCCCTCACTGGAGGGAGAGAGGTCCTTACCGTGACAGTTTGGAAGGACCGGAACTCCAGGTAAGTGAGATGCTGAGCCAGCTCCCCTGCCTCCAGGTGGTCGAAAAGCAAGGACACTTTGCATTTTTTGCCCAGGCCTGGGCTGCTCATGGAGGGTGGGGGGCCAGGGCCACCTGGGCTCAGGCTGGGGGCAAAGAGAGGCAGGGTATTGGAGGTGCTCAGGATGGAAGATGTTGGGATGTGTAGGGAAATGGCAGAGTGGGGGGTGGGGAGGGGAAGAAGAGGGGCTGACTCACAGGTTGGAGGAACCTCCCAGGCTCCTCTGGGCCGAGTTGCCCTCCTGCTTCACCGTGGCCCAGAAGCGACCTATAACCTCTTCTAACTGGGGATCCTGGTGCACTGTCTCAGGATGTTGGGTCAGCCAGTACCTGAGGATGGTTTAGAGATGGTGGGATGAGGCTGGGGGTGGGGGTGAGGGTGGAGAAGGTCTCTAAAAGGGGTCTCTTGGGCTGGGGAATCTCTAGAAGGTCATGGTTCAGAGAGCCACCAGATTGGTGTGATCTCTGGGATTAGTATTGGGGGCATCCTAAAACAGGCTGGTGGATCAATGGGAGGTAGACTGGGAGGATCTCTTGGAAGTGGAATTGCTGGGTAGCAGGATAGTGGAGGGAGGTCTCAGGAACTAAGCTGGGGGCCTCTGGGGGTGAGATGTCTTAGGGGGTCTTAGAAGCTAGGTATGTGGGAGGTGGGGGGTTTGGGGATCAGAACTGGAGGTGTTTGGTCACCAGTAGGGAGAGGGTCTGTAGGGGGCTGGTGAGGGGTCTCTAAGAGGAGAGGGTTCTAAGGAGCAGAACTGGGAGAGTCTTAGGAACCAAACCAAGGTGTCTCAAAGTGGGATTTGGAGCAGGGATGGGTGGATCTGTGGGGAGCTGTGCTGGGGAGTCTCTGGGAGGTGTTTTAGGGGGGCAGCAGGGAGAGTGTCTTGGGTCATATGAATGGAGGTCTTGACCCAGCCCTACCTGACCAGGTGACAGATCTGCAGCTGCCTCAGCTCCTGCGTGTTTCCTGTGGCTTCCCGGTACTTGAGTTCTGGTTAAGGCTCTGATATCCAGCATCCCTAACCTGCCTGCTCACCTTTCCCCATCTCTCAGACTCTCATGTCTCTGCCCTCTGCCCTTCAACCACTGCTCATGGCTCTGGAAGGATATAAGGTCAGCAGACGGGCAGCAAGGTCAGCAGAAGGCAACACCCAGCTGTGCATGGCCAGTACCATGTTGAGAATGTGATCCCCGCGGCGCAGGCTGCCAGCCGAGTCTGGAGGTGGGAGAAGAGGACTCTGTTAGAATGGCTCCTGGGCAATGGATTGCACAGTCTCCAGAGCCGGTTGGGCCACCTGGTTCCAACCCCAGTTCTACTTTTGACTCCCTGCATGAACTTGGGCAAGCAACTTGGCCTCCTTGTGCCTCAGTTTCCTGGTCTGTACTGTGGAGAAACCAGCACAGTGCCTGGTAAATCATGTTGAAGATGGAAACATCAGCAGACCTCCTCCCGCTCCGCATCTCAGGAAAGAAAAACACCAGTGTCTCTCTTAGCTCTAAAGTAGTGATTTAAATTCATTCCACAAACCCTATTTTATACCCTCCAAAACAGGCCTAGAGAAAGGTGAGGACTTGGCCCAACCTTAGGATTGGGGAGGCTGGCCAGGGAGGGGGACACTCACCAAAGGACTGAATGCATTTCTCCAGCAGCTCATCTTCACTGCAGCCACCCTCATTCAGCATGTCCAGAGCCATAGCAGCCATGACCTTGCTGATTTCCCGGGGGGTGGGGCATGTCTTGTGGCGGCGGGCCTGTCGGGGCCGGCCCCGCCCTCCTGTCTTCCCCTGGCATTCCTGGTGGGACTTCCTGTGGGCACACCCCCAGGGACTCATGAGAGCCCCTTCTTCGGGCAGCCCCCAGAATCCTTCTTGACCCCAAAGCCCCAAGGCATTATTAGAGAAGCTTCCTACAGGCAAAACCCCAGGGTTACTCCTGACCTCCCATGGACTCGTGGAAGAAAAACCCAGGAGAATTCCAGGTCATATGAGGCTTCTCCTATAGGTGAACTCCAAGAGTTACTCCTGTCTCCTTCAGGGAATCGGGAAAAGACTCTCAAGACTACTCTGAATCCCCCCCAGAGAATCATGGGAGATGACCCCAGGACTACAAAGGACCCTCCAGAGACTCATAAGAACTTTCTCCTCCAGGCATTGCCCACAAATTTCCCTTGAATGTACAGTCCCAAGACATCATGGGAGAGACTTCCTGTTGGCAGACCCCTGGGATTACTCCTCATCTCAGCAGGGAATCATTAGCGAAGGACCCAGAATCATTCCTGTCCTCCCCAGAGGGAATCATGGGAGATTCTGCCTTCAGGAAGACTCCTCAGAATTCCCCTTTGTTCTCCAATGCCTGCACCTTCTCTCCTGAGCCCTCACGAGAACAGCAGACCCCTGAGATTCCATCTCTCCGTTCTCCCCCATGTCGACCCCTTCCTCAAGCCAGCCCTTCTGCAGGACCTGAGTCCCTAGATTTGGAGCCTAGAAAGATGTGGGTGCAAAGCGGCCTCCCCAGGGCTCTTCAGAGCTGGGCGGGGTCCCTGGGCTGAGGCAGCTTTAAGGGAAGTTTAAAAACAACCCTCACTCTGCCTTGTGCCTCCCTAAAACTCATGTTTCAGCTGGGGAAAGCGGGTAATGGAGAGACAGGAATGGTGCAGGAAGGAGCGAGAAAAATCCAGGCAGAACAACCTTGGCTTCCACAAATCAGACAAATGAGGTAGGAGAAATGTATGCTCTCTGTGTGACTGTGTTAGCCACTTAATATCTCTGGGCCTCAGTTTCCTCATATGAAACACAAGAGTCATCCTTGGCCATCCCCCAGGAATCTATTGGATTGTTGGAAAAGTCATGACGTATTTTTTTCTATGTTTTTCGTTGCAAAAGTGCATCATGACTTTGCTGACAACCCAATATTATGAACATTCAATGCCTTGCTCTTCAAAAGTGCTACGTAAGGGACTTAGTTTGCTCAGGCTGTTAAGTGTCCAGAGGTGGGAAAGTTTAACTTGAGATGCAGAGAGAGAAAGTGATGGAGCAGACTAAAGCTGGGACTGGAGCATGGGGGTGAAATAAAAAATCAGAAGACCCTCGGAACAAGAGCACTGCCATGTTCCTGGGGGATCAGTATTGAATGTTGTTGAGCAACAGTTGGCATTTACTCTGTCCCGAATATGTCCTGGGTAGAGGGTGGGATCAGTGGCTCTCAAAGTATGGTCCCCAACAAATACCAACAGCATGACCTGGGAACTTGATTTAATACAAGTTCTCAGGCCCAACCCCAGATCTAAAGAATCACAAACTTTGGAGGTGAGCCCAGCAAGCTGTGTTTTACAAGCCCTCCAGGTGGTTCTGATGTGTGCTTAAGCTTGAGAGCCACTGGTCTAGACCAGGGTTTGGCAAACTGCGGCTCGCGAGCCACGTGCGGCTCTTTGGGTAGGTACATGTAGCTCTGAAGTAAAATTGAAAATGAAAATAAAACTATCATAGTTTCATTTATAAAATGTTTAAAGGATATTATTCACATAATGGTGATTTCATTTGTTTTATGGCTCTCGAATAATTTTAAAATTGTTGTGAGGGGCAGGATTGGCTCTTCCGTCTCACAAGTTTGCCGACCCCTGGTCTAGCCTGTCTCACTGAGGATTTACACGCCTCTCCGAGAAGGGATTATGATTATTCTATTGATAGAAGAAACTGAGGCACAGAGCAGTTAGGTGACTTACCTAAGATCACACAGCCAGGAAATGAAGTAGCCAGGTCTCCACCACTAAACTGCTGGATATTATAGGGAGGGGACCCATTTCCATCAGAGACATGCTGGAGGAGACCGGAGGAGCTGCCCAGGCTAGGGACCCAGGCATCATCACCCCTGTGAGGACAGGAGGGCCCGCTTGCCCAAGTGATAGAAGCCCATTCCAGAACTTACCTGCTGGCTCAGCCAGGCGATAGGCCCTTAACCTGCAAACCGTCTGCCCCCTGGAGCAGCAAGAAGTGGTTTAAGAGGCAGGGGAACCGCCTTGGGGTGGGGGCAGTGGACAGGGCCCTGCAGGAGCCTGGAGTTTCCAGTCCAGGGGGCAGTGAGTGACTGTGATGGGGAATCAGGAAGACCCCAGGGAGGACACAGCACCCAGCCTAGGGAGCTAGGGTGGGAGCAGGGTGGGGAAGAAGGGGATTCAGAGCCGCTCCAACTCCAGAGAGAGTCAGGACAAGACACAGGCGCTCACACACACAGCCCCAGCCTTGGCTGGCTCTGGACTCCCTGGAGCATCTTGCATCTTTCCACCTGGCAGCCCCTGCCCCGCCCCTGCTGCCAGAGGAGCCCCACACCCTACTGGCCTACTTAGTGCCTCCCAACCTTCCCACACAGCCTGAGGCCCAGGGGTTTGGGGCGCTCCGCTCTCTCTGAGGAGGGTCCTCTCACCTCTTGCTGTCTTTCCTGTTCATGCTTCCTGGGGGTGGGGGCGTGGAGGGGATCGTACAAGAGTCTGACTCAGCTCCTCCCACCTCACCAATGCTCCAGCTTCTTAGCCCCTTGGGAGCTGGGGCCTCCTCCGTGCTTGGGAAGGAAAGAGGAACTGCCCCTCCCCACCCAGCCCCAGGCCAGGGGGAAGGAAGACGCTGGGGAGAGACCAAAGGTCCCCCCTCCCCCCACATGGGGATCCCTTCAGGCTGAGGTTTCCGGTGCCGCTGGCCCCCACCCCCAATCGCCCAGCGGTCTCTCTCTCTCTATCTCCCCTATCTTTCTGTCTCTAGACCCGTGATTCTCTGTTCTGTCATTTTCATACTTCAACAAAAGCAGTTGTTTTTTTTAAAGAATGTCTTATATGACACATTTATGTAAAAACACACTCAAAAGAAAAGTCTCTATTTCTATAAGGACATATTCATGTATATAATGCACAAAGGTTTGAAAAAGATATAATAGTTTGTATATTTCTTCCTGTTTCTTTTATTTCTAGTTTAGTCTTAATAATACCATTTGTACCCCAGAAAACGTTTTCACTTTATTACTTTTATTGTAACTTTATGTAGTGCCTACTGTGTACCACAGACTTCTAAGGGCTTTTAAAATATTAACTAATTTAATCCTCACACAATCTTAAAAGACTGTAGTCTTATTATGAAAACGTTAGAGATGGAGGTAAACCCTCTGGGAGCCCCCTCTCCATCTCACTGTGCCTTTAGGCAGGGGTGACCAATATCACATATCCATTGCGTTTTATCTTGTCTGTTGGTTGTGCGCTTGTTTAGGTACATGAATACCCAGATTTTTGAGTATGTGTGTTTTTTTCTTTTGCCTAAATGTGTCATGCTTAACTTATTTTTTAAATTGAAGTACAAGAAAGAGCACAAATTATAAGTGTTTAGGTTGGTGAATTCTGACAAGCATATCCATGTGACATTCACATAAATCAAGAAACAACATTCCCATCCTCCACCACACCCCTCAAGCCCCTTCCCAGAGCTACCTCCCAAAACATAACCACCAGCCTGATTTCTAGCAGAGTAGTTTTGCCCGGTTTTGAGCTGTATATAAATGGAATTATTTATTATTTATTTGTTTATATTTTTTACTTTAATTTTAATTTTATTTTTTTAATTGTAATGGGGAACAGCCATGGCCATTGGTTACACATTGCTTTCATGTTATAATGGCATACTTGACTCTTTTAAGAAGGGCGCAGCTCACAGTGGCCCATGCGGGGATCAAACCGGCAACCTTGGTGTTATCAACACCACGCTCTAACCAAGTGAGCTAACCGGTCACCCCGAAATGGAATAATTTATTGTGTCTGGCTTCTTCTATTCAACATCATGTCTTTGTGATTCTTCCATGTTATTACATTTGGCTGTAGTTTATTTCTTTTTATGGCTGTGTAATCTTCCATTGTGTGACTATTCCATGATTTATCGATCGATTTTCCTGTGATGGGCATTTGATTTGTTTCCATTTGGGAGCTGTTGTGAATATGGCTGCTGTGAACATTCTAGCACCTGTCTTTTGATGAACATTAAAGTGTGTGATTCTGTAGGGTGGCTACCAAGGAGCAGAATAAATGGGTCTCAGTAATTAACATGATTCTGCCAAACCTAGTATATTAGTCAATTCAACCAAAGCTCTCTTAGCAACATGTTTTTGCTCCTTTTTTTTTCTCCTCACTAAATGAAGTCTACTAAATGGATGTCTTGTTCACACCAGAACATTTAGACAAGCGCAAAGCCCATTCTCTTGAGCTTTTCCATGACGTGATGTACCATATAGTTTCAGACCCACTCTCTGCATCTCTTCCTTTTCCTCTTCTTTACCTTTCTCTTTCCCCCAGTCTCAAGCTGTGCCCTCCATGACGTGCTGTCTCTTTGTCTCTCAGCCCATGTCCTCAGCACCTGCATCTCATGAGGTGATGTAACGCCCCTGGCTGAGCCCAGTTGTAGTGTGTCTCCAGGCTCCCAGGACTCAGAGAAGCCTCATGGAGGGAGGGAGGTCAGAAAAGGTCCTGGCATTGGTGTATCTGCCGCCCTCAAGGCCTGCGGGGATGGTTAATACCAACAATAACACCGACAACCACAAAGGAAAAGATTTCTGAAGCAAACCACAAAAACTCAAGTGGCATAAAAAGGGTGCATTTGATAACATCCAAGTAAGGATTTTTTTTTTTAATTTTTTTTCTCTCGCTACTGTCTTTCTTTTTTTCTTTAAAGATTTTTATTGGGGTATTGGGGGGAAGGGAACAGTGCTGGAGAATTGGGGGAAGGGGAACAGATAAGTTGCTGTCGTTTTTGTTCTTCAGTCTAGTTGTGGGGGACGTTGCTTCACTGGCCCAAGTTGGCACCATCATTGCACTCTTCCCGGGCGAGGCAGATCAGTCGCTGGCTTCTGGACGGCCACTTATGGCGGCTGCTGGCCGCTCACGCTTGCTGCTGGCTACACACGGTAGCCCATGGCAACCCACTGCCACAGGGGCTGCAGCCTACACGGTCGCCGGCAACAGGGCAGCCCAGCTCCAGGTTGAGCTGTTGTTCAGCATCTTAGCTGTAGAGGGCAGTGTTACTGGCCCTCATATGTGGGATCCGAACCGGGTCCTCTGGCGTCCCAAGCCAGCTCTTAACCAACGCGGCACTCAGCCAGCCCAACGTGTTAATAGTTTTAATAGATCCCTGTATCAATCAGTTACCACATGGTAGGCTCTAATTGGTTTCCTCATAGAATCTTCCCCTCAACGCCAGTAGGTGGAGACTTCCAAATTAGCCCAGTTGACAGATGAGGAAACTGAGGCCCAGAGGCATGACATTGCCTGTCTGGCAGGAGGCCCACGTGTGTGCGGCTCCCTGAATTGGCCTCTAGGCGTCACAGTTACCTGTTTTAGGGAACTGCAGAGGACTTCCACCTGAGCTCCCAGGACAGAGTTGGTTACCCCTCACAAGGCTCGTCTAGTATTTACAAAGCCCAGGGCATCCATCTGCATAAAGGGATGGCCTAGTTAGTGGCTCCCAGCTAGGCATGGAGGGACTCAGGTGGCCTCTGGTGAGAGGGAGGGTTAGAACACTGGAGTCAGGGTCTGGCCCTGAGGAAGTGGATTTTGTTATAATTAGGAGGTTTTATGCAAATATCAAGACAGTAAAGCGGAATGGTTAAGAACACTGGCTCTGGGTTCAAGTCCCTGGCTCAGCCTCTGTGTGATCTGGGGCAAGTCACTCCAACTCTCAGTGCTCAGCTTTCCTCATCTCTAAAATAGGCACTGCGAGAATATGAGGTTGGACAATTAAGTTCATGAACTCATCCTAGAAAAAGTGCTACATACCTCATTGCTGACTATCACTACGGTCACCTTTGAAGTACTCCCCTTGGGAAGCTATGCATGGACACCAGCGCCTAGTCCACCCTTCAGAGCAATTTTGGAACTCTTTTTCTGAATGGCCATCAGAGCTGTCGTCGTATTACCCTTGATGTTCTGAATGTCATCAAAATGTCTTCCTTTCAATATTTCCTTTATCTTCAGGTAAAGAAAGAAGTCATTGGGGGCCAGATCAGATGAGTAGGGAGGGTGTTCCAATACAGTTATTTGTTTAGTGGCTAAAAACTCTTTTACAGACAGGGCCATGTGAGCTGGTGCATTGTCATGATGCAAGAGCCATGAGGTATTGGTGAAAAGTTCAGGTCATCTAATTTTTTCACGCACCTTTTCAGCACTTCCAAATAGTAAACTTGGTTAACTGTTTGTCCAGTGAGTACAAATTCATAATGAATAATCCCTCTGATATAAAAAAAAAGTTAGCAACATCGTTGCAACAAGTTTGCAAACTTAATTGTCAGACCTCTACAAGATTATTGTGAGAACTACATCATTTATTCTGGTTGTGACCTTAAAACTATACATGGTAAAGACCACACATTTTTATTTCCTTCTCTAAACAATGTGAATAATGGCAGGATTGTTGTGAGAACTAAATGAAATGCAGTAAAAAGACCTTAGCTCAGGGCCTGAAATGCAACATGCACACAAAAGACATCTGCTGTGACTATAATTTCTGCTTTATCAATTTTAATAATCATAATCGGGCCGGCCGAGTGGCGCGATGGTTAAGAACTGGTTTGGGACACCAGAGGGCCCCGGTTCGGATCCCACATATGAGGGCCAGTGACACTGCCCTCCACAGCTAAGAT
>NW_017731816.1:957713-963132 GCF_001890085.2 Hipposideros armiger | reverse complement strand
AGTGAAGCAACGCCCTCCACAACTAGACTGAAGAACAAAACGACAGCAACTTGTCTGTTCCCCTTCCCCCAATTCCCCTGCACTGTTCCCCTCCCCCCAATACCCCAATAAAAATCTTAAAAAAAAAATAATCATAGTCATAAGCAACAATAGCAACAATAATAGTAACACTTACATAACATTTACTTTGCATTAGTACTGTTTTAAGTGCTGTAAATAAATCATCTCATTTAATCCTTGCAACAGCCCTGTGAGGTAGATACTATTAATATCCTTCTTACCAGTTGGGGGAACCTGAGGCATGGAAAGGTGAAGTGACTCGTCCAAGGTCACACAAGGGAGTGACAAGGGTGGGACTCCAATCCGACTGTCTAGCTCAGAGTCCTTGCTTTTAATCACTATGTATGCTGCTTTTTAAAGTCAGGAGAGCTGGAGCACATTCCGGCTCTGTTGTATGACATCAAGCAGGGGCTTCCGCTCAGACCCTCAGTTTGCAATTTGTGAAATGGGAGAATGATGGCCACTTCTTTACCGTGGAGATGGAGAGAGGGCAGCTACCTTCTAGACGCTCCTACGCCCTGCACCATCCCACGCTTACCTCTGGCTAAGGTTTGGGGTCCGTGGGCGGGGCTCTGGCGAAGGGGCGGGGCCTGTGTCATTCTGGCCCAATGGGGGCCGGAGGGCGGGGACCTCCTTTCAGCTCTGTCCAGCACGCAGGTCCTCTTCGCAGTTCCATCTGCCTCGCGGGTGCCTCTGACGTCCCCAGAGGTCTCCGTTCCCGGCCCGCCCAACCTGAGTTCTCCTCCTCCTATACCCCGACCTCAGCATCAGCCCCTTGGGCCTCGGCATCATGGGTGACGGAGGAGAGGGCGAGGATGAGGTCCAGTTCCTGCGGACGGTGCGTACCTCTGTGTTAGGGGTCTCTGGGACTATCTCTCGGGTCCTTCTGAGTGTCTCTCTGTCTCTGGGTGTCTGTTTTGATTGCTGGTAGTCTCTGAGATTCGGGGTCTCTTCCTCTGTCCCTTTGGGTGACTGTCACTCTGTCTTTCTCAGTTTTTGTCTCTCTTCCTCCCCCCCACCTTTCTCACCATAGAGAATTAGCAAAATTTGTTGCTGCGGAATGGGGTGGGGGACCTTTGGCCACCCTCTCTTCTGACATTATCGATTTGTCCCGGAGAAGAGGGGCTGATGAGGGAGCACCCCCTCCCACCACCCTGGAAGCAGGCACTTGGGGGAGGTGGTTCTAATTCCTGAGCTTAATTTAGCCATCCCCCACCCCCTCCACCTAGCCCTAATTCTCTTCTTGCTCCAGGCTCTGACCTATTTAAATTCTTGGGAAGGGGGCTGGGTGGGCTGGAAGACCCATCTCCTTTGAACTCCAAGTCTTTGAGGGTTTTCTGGGGGTTCCTTGGGTTTTGGGTCTTGTTCTTCTCCCCTTGGTTTTGGGGAGGGGGATCAAATATGGCTGTTAATGGTCTCTGGGTAGTGTCACTCCCTAGCAGTCTCCTTGGGTGGTCTCTGTGTCTCTGTCTCCCTGTCCCTGTCTTTGTCTTTGTGTTTTGGCTTCGGGCCCTCTGCGTTTTGCCCTGCCTCTCGAGCTCTGTCTCTTCCTGCATCTCTGATCCCTGGCTGGGGGCAGGGATGGGAATTGGAACAACAGGTGTCTCTCCCAGAATAGCCCACTTTTCTGGGGCCTGGGCAGGAGACAGGGAGATGGGGGGAGGGGTTGCCCATCTTGGAGTCCTTCCCACTTTTCCCTCTCAGTGGCTCAGCTGAATGTGGGGTGTGAGTATGGAAGGAGATGTTCTCTCTTTTAGGCCAGGTCTGCTGACCCTGCACTAGCCCCTACCCTCCCCCTCTGGGCCCTGGGAAATGCTGACACAGCATTCGGGCCCCAGAATAGGACCCTGGTAAGCCGGTCTGGTTTCCCGGGAGGGAGGAACCAACAGCTGGGTCTGGTAGTGAAGGATAGGGACAGCTGGACATTCGGCTGCGGGAGGAGGCCTAGCTTCACCCTAGACTCTTGCCTCAGCTCCAGGCCCTTAGCAGATACCATGATGGGTTGGGCTCTCCCCTCCTCCCTGGCCCTAATAAGACCATGGCCGTGGCTATCAGTCCCTGAACCACTCTACGTCAGGCCCTGTGCCCTGACGTAGCATCTAATTATATCCTCACTGTCCTATCTTCTGAGGTAGGGCCCTATCTTTATCTTCCTGGGAGATGAGAGGGAAACCGAGGCCTGAGTGGTGGAGTCATTTGCCCAAGGTCAAGGCTAGGAAGTGTCGTCTCTGGATGCCCCTGAGGCCCAGCCCTCTTGCTTTCACAATTGGAAAACTGGGCTCAGACTTGCCAAGGTAGCCAGTGTTAAGTTCTAGATGCCGGGCCCGGGCATCTCTTGGCCACAGACCGAGTGTGTTTTGCTGAAATTTATTGAGGTTGTGTGGTGGTTTTCTCAAAGTTTTTGGACCTCATTCCACCAGTAAGAAATATATTTTTTATTGCAACCCAGTACATGCACATACACACATACATGATTTAAAAAATCAACTTTATTGAAGCATAATTGACATGTAGTAATTGTACCCATTTTAGGTGTTACAGTTCAATGGATTTTGACAAACTGTACACAGTTATGTAACCGCCATCATAATCAAGACAGAACGTTTCCTTTACCCTAGAAAGTTCCCTTTTGCTCTTTGAGGTAATCACCCTGCCCATCTATTTTATGTTACTATAAATTCTACTAGTCATTTTAGTATTTCATGTACAACATATGCTTCTTGTCTTGCTTCTTTTGCTCAGTGTAATATTTTGACCTTCATCCATGTAGCATGTATCAAAAGTTCATTTCTTTGTGGTGCTGAGTAGTATTCCATTGTGTAAATATGGCACAATTTGTTTATCAGCTCACTTGCTGATAGACATCATGTTGCCTCCAATTCACGTTATGATGGATAAATTAGGTGCATTCACACACTTATTTTTAACTGAAACAAGTTTCATAAAATGTAGGTAGCCCTTAGAACACAAAGAGTATGTTGCTATTTTCTGTTCTTGCTCTGCTTATTTCCCTTTTTAATCGTGGTGGCCATGGACCCCCAAACTGATTTCATTTCCCTTTAATGGGTGGCAACCTCGAGCCCCACCCTGTCTGGGGTTTCTCAAAGCATGGCCCACATCAAAACCTCCTGAGGGCTGGTTAATGGTCCAGATTCCTTGCTCACCACAGAGCCACTGAATCAGGCTGCTGGTGTTGGGTGTGTATGTATGTGTGTGTGTGTGTGTGGGTGCTGGTGCAGAAAGGAAGATGCATTTTAACCAGTTCACCCCACCCCCTTCATTCTGATGCAGGAGTAAATTAGAGAATCATTGATGCAGCCATTAGGCCCCCTGTCTTTGGTTTACATCCTGGCTTTGCCATTTGCCTGCTTCCTAACTTTGGGCAAGTGATTCTTCTTTTTCTCTCTGAGCCTCAATTTCCTAATCTGAAAAGTAGGGACAGTGCTCGCTTCAGCAGCACATAGACTGAACCATGAGGAGAAAAAATATGTACTATAAGGATTCAAGGGGTCCATGCAGAGATCTCTCTGAGCTTATCTCTGCCACCACCACCCTGTCCCTCTTGCTATTCCTCAACACCCTTGGCCCCCGCTAGCCACAGGCCTTTGCACAGGCTGGCTCTTCTTTCTGGAACATTCTTCCCCAAGAGATGATCAGGCCTGATTCTTTCTCGTTACTTGGATAAGGTTTACAGTTTGGGATAGAGTGTTAGGCTCAGCCTAAATGTCACCTCCTTGGAGAGGCTGTCAATTCACCCCTCACTGATGTCATCCCTATCCCAAAAGCCACACTCTCTTACATTACCCTGGGTCATTTTTTCCATTACACTTATCACTGACATTAAACTTATAAACCTACTCACCTGTTTATTGCATCTGTCCCACAGGATGTCAGCTCCATGAGGACGGGTTCTGCCTACTTTGTTCGCTGCTCTATATCTAGTACCTAGATCAGTGACTGGCAATAGTTGATGCTCAATAGGTGTTTATCAAATGAATGTAAAGCCGTGAGCGTAAGGCATAGCAGACAGTAGTGCTTAATATATGCTAGCTATATGATTCCTGTGAGCACACAACTGCCAGGATGTCACAGTTAAGGGTTATAGAATAGAGCAATTGTGGGGCCTCCTGCCAACAGATCGACCCTCACTCCCTCCTCCTAGGCTGGATAGACAAACTGAGAGTTGCCTGTGTGGGTTGAAACTGAGGATTGGAATATGTTTGTGTGATATCCTGGGAGGGCTGAAGGCTGTGTGACCTCAGGTTGGACACCTAAGCCCCTTGAACCTGTTTCCTTGGCTATAAGATAGAATAACCACTGCCTTCCTCAGCAGTGAAGAGCTGTGGTCTCCATCATTTTTTTTTCTTTTTTCTTTTTAGCTGAGCCATCCTGCCACCTGTTGGCAGCTCAGCAGCAGCTCAGCTGGGGCTTGGAACTGAACCAGCGACCCTGTTGTTCAGAGCTCACATTCTTGAGCGAGCTCTTAACCAACTGAGCCACTCGGCCGGCCCTCCATCATTTTTGATAGAGACCTCCATCAGTAAAAATGTTGAGCATTCCCCATGCACATTTATACTAGTTATAAATGTAGATGTGAGCTAATATTTTAAGAGGTGGTCTAGTGTTCTAAGAGTATGGCATATAGAGCCACAGAGTTGGGGTCAAATACTAGCTAAGCCATATGCCAGCTGTGTGACTTCAAGCAAGTTACTTCACCTCTCTGGGCCTCAGTTTCCACAGGTTCACATAATAGGACTTAACCTTAGAGGGTTGTTGTGAGGATTAAATGAGTTAATGCATGTTAAGTTATTGGAAGAGGACCCAGCACATAGAAAATGCTTCTATTTTACTTAAAATTTTAATTTATAATCTTGAAATCATTTCAAATTTAGAGAAGAGTTGTAAGGTTAGTTCAAAGAACTCCCATGTGGCGTTCAGTCATTTTCCCCAAATGTTAAGATCTGGCACATCTGCTGTCTCTCTTCTTTCTCTCTCTCTCTCTCTCCTCTCTCTCTCTCTCTCTCTCTCTCTCTCTCTCTCTCTCTCTCTCTCTCTCTTCTCTCTCTCATTATTTTTTGAGCTTTTTGAGAGTAAGTTGTGGA
This sequence comes from Hipposideros armiger, assembly GCF_001890085.2. Classification (NCBI taxonomy): domain Eukaryota; kingdom Metazoa; phylum Chordata; class Mammalia; order Chiroptera; family Hipposideridae; genus Hipposideros; species Hipposideros armiger. The sequence goes on along the minus strand of NW_017731816.1, from coordinate 957,970 downwards.
CATGATACCCTTAACACCTAAATACTTCAGTGTCTGTTTCCTAAAAAACAAGGCCAGTCTCTGACAAACCACAGTACAGTTACCAAAATCAAGAAATTTAGTATTGTGGGTTGGACAGCATAAATACGTAGCTGCAGTGTTGCCACAGGGACGTGGAAGACAGTTCGAGGAATGTAATTGATGGTGTTGTGGGGTGTCAGGTGGTCACATGTCTTGCTAGGGAGACCGCATCATGGATGGGGAAGAGGCTTGATCAC
>NW_017731816.1:925867-957403 GCF_001890085.2 Hipposideros armiger | reverse complement strand
GGGGTAAAAAGTATAACTATTGCACTGTGTTGTACAGCTGAAACTAATTCTAAAAAATGTGTATTTCATAATAAAAAATAATTAAAAGAAAAGAAAAAAAGAAATTTAGTATTGCGATGATACCATTATCTAACTCACAGTCCTTAGTCAGCTTTGAGCAGCGGCTGCCACACTGTCCTTTGTGGCACTTCCCCACCCCCCATCCAGGATCCTGTTCAGATTCTGGCATCACAATCAGGTGACATTAGAAAGTGCCCCTTAAATAATAGCTATTATTAAGACAGTACACAAAAGAGAAATTGGAGAAAGCAGAGCTTAAAGGCCATTGAACTTGAGGTGCTCATACTTTCCACCCTCAAATGATTCACCTTGTGGACCCCACCTGGGAGGCCTCTAGAGCCAGCTGGACTAGTGTTCAAATCCCAGCTCCCCCTCTTATCAGTAGTGTGGCCTTGGACAAGCCATGTCCCCTCTTTGAGCCTCAGTTTCCCCATTTTAAAAAGGGGATGACACTGGCTCTTATCTCATGGGAATGCTAGCAGTATGTAGAGCGCTCAGCAAAGGCCCCTACTTGATACATTGCAAGGGTGGGTACCTGTTTCGTGAGAAGTGTGGGGTGAGTGGCTGAGGTACGCAGTGTATGTGCTATGTGGGCGCCAGCAAGCCCTGACCTCTGGGTTCCATCCTCAGGAAGACGATGTGGTCCTGCAGTGCAGCGCCACTGTGCTCAAGGAGCAGCTCAAGCTCTGCTTGGCCGCCGAGGGCTTTGGCAACCGTCTCTGTTTCCTGGAGCCCACCAGCAACGCCCAGGTCTGCTCTGGAGGGAAGATGGGGCTGGGGATGAGAGGGTCTGAAAAGGGGGTGTTGAAAGGAGAGCAAACGGGGAGGGGGCTAAGAGAAAAAGGGGCTGGGGTCTGAGATGGGTAGGGGAGAGTTCTGAGTAGAGAGGGGCAGGGAGCCCAGGGGTCTTAGGAGGAAGGTTTCTGAGGGGGCAGAAGGCTTTGGATCCAAGGCGACAGGACCTGGAGACTTGGGGGCATGCTAGCAGTGGGCTAACTGGGGAGCCGGTAGAGGCTGAGAGGTGGAAGGAACCTGGAGTCTGAGGGTGAGGCGGATTCAGGGTCTGAGAGAGGAGTTGACCTGGGGGGATGGGGCAGGGGGCTGGGAGAGGGAGGGGATGTGGAGTCTGATGGGGGAAGAGGCCAGGGTCCTTAGGGGGCAGAGAGTCTTGGCTCCAAGAAGGAGGGTGTCAAGGAGTCTGAGATGAAGGCTGGGAGACTGAGGAGGAAGTTAAGGTCGCCCTCTTGTGATTTTGAAGCAGTGTTCACAGTATCTGAGAGGGCAAGCAGGAACTGGGGCTGCTCTGGTCATGGCAGGAGGTGGGGATCCCTCTGGGGTTGGAGCAATTTGGGTTACCTGCAGGGAAGCTAGAGGAGCCTCCGGGAGTTGGAGCGGGCGCAGTGTGTCTGAGGGCAGAGGCACAGGCTGAGGCTTCCTCTGAGATGAGGTGGGGTTTGGAGTACCTAAGTTGGAGGGTAGTGTGGAAGCTTCTGTGAGGTTTGGGTGGGGTTCAGGCGTTTGAGGGAAAAGGCACAGCAGAGGTGTTTTCTGTGTGTGTTGGTAAGGATTCACGGTGTCTGAAGCAGGTGGCAGAGGGCAAGGCTTCTTGGGGGATTGGGGTCGGGTCTGGGTCTCTAACAGGTGTGGGTATTTAGACTGGGGGCAGGGGATGCATCAGGTCTCTGGGCCTTCAGGCCCCCTGCTCACATCTCCCCCCCACCCCAGAATGTGCCTCCCGATCTGGCCATCTGCTGCTTCATCTTGGAGCAGTCCCTGTCCGTCCGAGCCCTGCAGGAGATGCTAGCCAACACTGTGGAGGCCGGTGTGGAGGTGAGGCTCCCACCCCAGGCCGGATGGGTGGTGAGATGGGAGGGAGCGCCTGGGGTCATTTACCGTCTGCTCTTCTTCCTCTCTCTGCCCCGCCCCCAACAGGCCCTCAATTTGGATAAGTGGGTAGGTCTGGCCTTGGGTGTCACCTGTCTTTCCCAGTCTCCTGACCCCAGGCCTGCCTCTTGGGCCCACATCCTGCACAAGGGGGCTGGGGTGTCTCCCCCACCCCAGTTGTCAGGGGCTGTGGAGCCCAGAACAGGCCAGGAAGGAAGGAAGGAAGGAAGGGGGTGGGGGCTTCTGAGCCCCTGTCCCCCTCTACTGCTCCTTCTTCCTCTTTTGCATCCTTCCCGCCCCCTCCCCCCCACCCTGATTCCAGCTATTATCTGCATGGGACCTCTCCCCTCACCTCCCCCATCCCAAGTGTGGGTCCCCTCTGGTCCAGCAGTGGGTCCACCATGTGATCACGTGACCCCATCACATGGCCTCCTCAGAGCATGGGCATGTGACAGCTGGGATGGAAGGCCTGGTACAGTCAAGCAACCGGGTGTCACCCCCCCCCCCCCAGAGGGCTGAGTCTCCTTGTGCCTGTGGATGTGTGGCAGCTCAGGGCAGGTCCCTATGGGTGATGTTACGATCTTTAACAACCAGTAGGACTGTAGCAGTGCACGCTGGCTGCAGCTCAGCCATGTTGTGACAGGTTAGAGCAGAGGGGACCGAGGTCCATGGAACATGGGGTTTCCCTGAGTGTCCCCGGTACCTAAGGAGGGGTCCAGCCTCCCTATGTGACTTTGGGGCCTGGTTAACAAGGTGAAGGGGGCAAGGAGGACAGAATGGGCTTTGGAGAACACAGAATACCCCATCCACAGATTTCTCAGAGACAGAGCCCCTGCTTCCATGGATGGGGAAACTGAGGCAGAGAACCTGTTGAGGGTCTGAACGGATGCTTCCTTGCATCTAGGCCTGAGCATGGTATTTTATGGGGAGCCGATTCCTACCCGGGATAGGCTAGTTGTGTTGGGGGATCTGTTCTCACTCTGTGCCTTCCCACCCCCGCAGTCATCTCAGGGTGGGGGACACAGGACACTCCTGTATGGCCATGCCATCCTGCTGCGGCATGCACACAGCGGCATGGTGAGTGCGTCTAGGGGGAGCCGGGGGTCGGGGGGTAGGGAGCAGATAGTGCAGTGCCTGCCAGAAGGAGGCTGACCTCCCTCTATGACCCTAGTACCTGAGCTGCCTGACCACCTCCCGCTCCATGACTGACAAGCTGGCCTTCGATGTGGGACTGCAGGAGGATGCAACAGGTGCAGGGGCTGGAGGGGGCGGGGTATGATAGGGACAGGGCATACAGGGAGCTGGGGTACAAAAGGTTTGCATAACATGGAGCTGGCATGGGAATACTCTGGGGTAGCAATGGGGGGCTTTGGGGCAGAGAATCTGGGGGTGCAGATGGACACATTTGGATGGGGAGGATTGGGCAAGCAAGGGGGAACCCTAGGCAGAGGGTCCAAAGGCAGGAATGGGGAACTGTGGGTCAGAGTTGGTGGCAGCCGTAGGAGAATTTCAGCAGAAGGCTTGAGAGGCTCAGGGCTGGGAATGACTTGAGAATAACATTCTTGGCAGCCAGCATCCTGACAGCTTTGCCCCGCACCCCCAGGTGAGGCCTGTTGGTGGACGATGCACCCAGCCTCCAAGCAGAGGTCGGAAGGAGAAAAGGTCCGTGTTGGGGATGATCTCATCCTCGTTAGTGTCTCCTCCGAGCGCTACCTGGTGAGTGATCCCACCCCTGTCACGGCTACTACTGTCCCCCAGGCTGGTGGCGCAAGGGGTCAGCCTCATCTCATCACTGGTCTCTGGCCCCAACCTCCTGACTCCCACTTTCCAGTTTCCTGATCTTTGACATGCAAGTCCTGGTTTCTGATGCCCCCATTTCCTGACTCCATCCCGGTTTCCTGACCTGTGATCTCTAATTTTCTGTTTCCCATCTGCGGTCCCTCCGACCCCACTGTGGGCTTCCACCCCTGGTTTTTGGCTTCTGCCTCTAGAACTATTCCCCCACCACCATTGTCTCTGACTTCCACCCTCTGGCTGCCCCTAGCACCTGTCAACAGCCAGTGGGGACCTCCAGGTTGACGCCTCTTTCATGCAGACACTGTGGAACATGAACCCCATCTCCTCTGGCTGTGAAGAGGGTAAGGGCCCCAGGCTTCCAGCCCCTAAATTGAGGTCCCCCAAACAGATCTCCCACAATGCTCCTCAGACATGTCCAAACTGAGCCTTTGGGGTCTGGTCCCAACATCAGACCCCAAAGTATTGGTCCCCAAAGCTCACATGCCAAACTCAGGTCCTGTAGACCAGATCTCTAAACTTAGATCCAAGCTTAGAATATCAAATTTAAAGCTTATCCCTGACCCCAAGCCTCAGCTGCCAAACTCAAACCCCCCAAATTCAAACCCAGATCCCCAAACCAATACTCTAATTAAGACTCCAAATCACAACCAACCCACCTCAGACCTCCAACTTTAACTTTAGTTTTCCAAAGTCATCTCCCAGACTCAGACCCCCATGCTAAGATCCCAAAGCGTGGCCCCAAAACTTTGACTCCAACTCTCAGAGCCCTAGGCCAGACCCAAGCTGAGACTCAAAGCACAGGTGCTGAAACTCAGGCCTGAATCTCAGCCCCACCAACTTCAGAGACAACCATCATAAACCCAGACCCTAAGTCAAGCTCTGGAACTCAGACCCAATCAATATCAGGGAACATGAGACCCAAACCTCTAACCTCAATCTCAAAACTCCAAACTCAGACCCACAAACCCCCCAACCTCAGTTTTGCACACCCAGACACCCCAAACTTATATCCTCAACCTCAGATCCCAAATCTCATACCCCCAATTCAGGCCTCAAGCTTAGCCCAAATCTCAAACTATACACTTCATACCTTGAAACTCAGATCTCCAGCTGCAACCCCCAAGCCAGTCCCCAGCCTCCCATAGGGGAGAAGCAGGTCCCCGAACTCTACTTTGGCTCCTGGGCCTGTCTGGGGCTCCAGCCCTACAGTGACCATCTTCCCTTGCTTCTCTCCAGGCTCTGTGACCGGGGGCCACGTCCTCCGCCTCTTTCACGGACACATGGATGAGTGTCTGACTATTTCTCCTGCTGACAGTGATGACCAGCGCAGGTCTGGGCGGGAGACAAGAGGGCCTGGAGTCTCAGGGCTGGAGGAGGAGGGTGAAGGAGGGTAACATTTGGCTGGGGAGCTGGGGCCCTATGAGTGGCATTGGGGATCAGATTCTTGGGGACTATAATCTGAACCCCTGACCTCACTCTCTCCCTTGTCCCCAGACTTGTCCATTACGAGGGGGGAGCTGTGTGCACCCATGCCCGCTCCCTCTGGAGACTGGAGCCTCTGAGAATCAGGTGAAGGTGGCGGGGGGCGGGGGGGGGGCGCGGCTAGGCTGGGGAAGGGGTTAGGGGCTGTGCGGGCTGGGAGGGGAGAAAGGGTCTTGAGGGAAGAACACAAGAAGAGACTGGAGGGTTTTGAGGGACAATCTGGGGAGCACAAGAGATCCATGAGGTCCTCAGGCTCCTAGACTCCTGAAGGAAAAGGGGGTCTTGGGAGACAATGAGGGAGGAGGTTCCCGAGGGAGAGATCAGGGGGTCCCAAGTGAAAGTGTGGGGAGTGGGGAGAGAGAAAACGATGGGTCTGGGAAAACTGGAGCCATCTGGGGAGCTCAAAGGATGCTGTGAGGGTCTGAGAGAGGACTGGGGGCCCTAAGAAAGATTTAAGGGCCCTGAGGAAGGTTTGGGGTTGGGAAGAGGGCTGGGGGCTTGAGGAGGTTTGGACCAAGACTGTGGTGTCCATGGGAGGATTGGGGGGGGTCCTCTGACCCCCTTGCCCTCACCTTCTGCAGCTGGAGTGGGAGCCACCTGCGCTGGGGCCAGCCGCTTCGCATACGGCATGTCACCACGGGGAGGTACCTGGCACTCACCGAGGACCAGGGCCTGGTGGTAGTTGATGCCAGCAAGGCCCACACCAAGGCCACCTCCTTCTGCTTCCGCATCTCCAAGGTTGGTGGGGTCAGGGCACCCTCCTCACCTGGAGCCCAAAATCCTGCCCCAGGGCCCACTCTGCAGTCTGTCAGTGGGGCTCCCCCATTAACTACACAGGCAGAGGAGGCTGACCTCTGCCCCCTACCCCTGCAGGAGAAGCTGGATGTGGCCCCCAAGCGGGATGTGGAAGGCATGGGCCCCCCTGAGATCAAGTATGGGGAGTCGCTGTGCTTTGTGCAGCACGTGGCCTCTGGCCTGTGGCTCACCTATGCAGCTCCGGATACGAAGGCATTGCGGCTCGGCGTGCTCAAGAAAAAGGTGGGTGCCTGGCAGGGGGAAGGGGTGGGCAGGGACAGGAAGGGGACCCACGGGTGGTCAGGCCTGAGTTTTCAGGAGTTTGAGGACAGGACTGAGAGAAAGACACAGAGATGGGTGAAGAGGAACAGAAAGAGGGGGGGGGACTGGCAGAGAGAGTTGGTGGAGGAAGGAGGCAGCTTCAGGGCTAGAGTCTGGAGTTCATGGCCCTGGGTGGCTGGGCACCCTCCTGACTTCTCTGTCCCCCCACTGCCAGGCCATGCTGCACCAGGAGGGCCACATGGATGATGCACTGTCACTGACCCGCTGCCAGCAGGAGGAGTCCCAGGCTGCCCGCATGATCTACAGCACTGCTGGCCTGTACAACCAGTTCATCAAGTGAGCAACATGCCCACTCTGCCCTGGGTGCCAGGCCACGCCTTGAACCTCATGCTCTTGGGGTTCAAGCACCTGACTGCATTTATCGCACTTCTGACATCTACACCCCTGCTAACATACATATGACCACTAACCTCTAACTCCTCTATATACTTGACTCCTCATCTGACCTTGAGAACCATCTTTGACCTTGCATCCCTGATCACTACCTAACTAATGTTCACATCCCTGACTCCCAGACCCTTGACCCTGGCCCTCCCCAGCCGTGACTCCTGCTTCCACAACTCCCTGTGCCTACAACAGGCGTGTGTCCTAGTTCCAGCTCTGCCCTTGGCCACAATGTGACCTCGGACCAATGCCCTTCTCTCTCTGCGTCTCAGTCTTGCCCTCTGTTAAATAGGTGTGTCTGTGGGAGTCCTGGGGGCAGGGAGTGGTACTCGAGAGAGAGCCTTACCCACAGTTAGCGCTCCAGGCTCCTGGTTGACAAGTGTGCGGTCCCTGCAGGGGCCTGGACAGCTTCAGCGGGAAGCCGCGGGGCTCAGGGCCGCCGGTTGGCACAGCGTTGCCCATCGAGGGCGTCATCCTGAGCCTGCAGGACCTCATTGGCTACTTCGAGCCGCCCTCTGAGGAGCTGCAGCATGAGGAGAAGCAAACCAAGCTGCGCAGCTTGCGCAACCGCCAGAGCCTCTTCCAGGAGGAGGTGAGGCTGAGGTCGGGAAGGGGAGGGGTCTGTGGGCGTAAGGGGCGGGGCATAAGGGAGGAGTAGAGCCCCAGCGCCCGGCGAGGTAGGGCCAGAGGGACAGAGAAGTAGAGGTCTGAGAGAGCATGGGTGGATGGAGGGACAAGAGGAAGGACCCAGGCTTGTGCAAAGGCGGTGCAAAGGGTAGTGGAGGACATGGGAGGGGGCGGGGCCTTGGAGGGGCGGGGCTGCGTTGGTGGTCCTTGGGGAGCTGGGCGTACGGCGGAACAGGGGCGGAGCCTGTGAGAGCGAGGGGGAACCCCAGCGGTGAGGGGTGACCCGACCTTGTTCTCTCACCTGGAAGGAGGGGTCAGGTCCTTGGTGTAGCTCAGGGCTACGACAAGTCCTGAGAAAACAGATAAGCGCCAAGAGGCTGCTGGACTCAGGGATGGTGTCTGTGGGGACGCGCCCTGCAGGGTGGGAGGTCAGAACCAGAGTAGGGCATGGGGCTGGGGGCAAGGCCAGAGGTGGGTATTCGGGCGCCAGAGAGGGACCTCAGCAGAGGTCAGAGCTGGGAGTTTGTGTGTTATGAGAAAACAAAAGGAAGAGATGTGGGGTCTGAGTGGGAGGGGCTGAGAGATGTTGGAGGAGGGGGCTGGACAAAGGTCGGGGGCGTCTGATGTCTCCATAGGGTGATGGGGGTACATATTCATTGAAAGGCTTCCAACTTGGTTCCCCTCCTCTTCAGGGGCTCGCAGTCTGATGGGGAAGCCAGACCCAGAAATGATAATAGTAACAATAACAAAACTTACTTATGGAATGGAGTTACTATATGCAAAGTGCTTAAAACAGTGCCACCACATAGTAGTAGATGCTGTATTTGTGTTAGTGGTTATAATTACCTTGAATTTAGCCCTTACTGTGTATTAAGAGTGGTATATACATTACATCTGATAATCCCATAGGGGATTGTAATTCCTATATTACAGATGGGTCACTGAAGCTCAGAGAGGTTAAAAAAACCTCATCTGATTAACAAATACACTAGGGGATATGGCTGTCAACAAAACAGACAAAATCCTTCTCCTTATGGAGATGACACAGGGGGAGGATAGATGATCAAATAAAATGAGAAAATTATATGGTACAGTAAATGATGATAAGTGTTAAGGAGAACAATAAAGCAGGGTAGGTAGCAGCAGGGAGTGCTGAGGGTGTTGCAATTTAAAATTGAGAGGTCAGGGCCGGCCGAGTGGCTCAGTTGGTTAAGAGCTCGCTCAAGAGTTTGAGCTCTGAGCAACAGCGGTTCGATGCCAGCCCGAGCTGAGCAGCCGCTAAGCTACCAATAGGTAGCAGGATGGCTCAGCTAAAAAAAAAATAATAATAAATAAAAAAATAAAATAAAATAAAATTGAGAGGTCAAGGAGGGGGCCTGAAGGAAGAAGGAAGGGAGCCATGTGCATACTGGGGCAAGGGTAGAGAGGAGACAGAGGAGTGGAGTGAGCAAGTTCCCAGGCCATGCAGTGGGAGTGCAGTTGGCAGGCTCCAGAATAGCGAGGAGGCCAGTGCAACTGGAGCGGAGTGATCTGGGAAGAATGGGAGGAGATGAGGGCCAGGCTATGGTGAGGACTTTGGCTTTGGAGCCACAGGAGGATTAGGCCTTCTAAAGTCACAATAGTTAGTGGCAGAGCCTGTCTGTGTGACTCCAACCTGGTTGTGCTCTGAACCATGAAGCACTGCCTCTCTTCCTAATGATACGGGCCCCAGGGTATAGATACAGTTGTCACAGCAGCACTATTTGTAACAGCCTACAACTAGAAACAGCCCAAATGTCCACTACCACTAGAATGGACCCACAAAGTGGCATATCATACAATGGATATCAATATACTCAACAATGAAGACGAACAAACTACAGCCACATGCAACAATGGTCTTGAATCTTAAACCATAATGTTGAGCAAAAGAATCCATGTACAAAAGAGTACTTACTGTCTATCCCAAGTTCAAATACAGGCAAAAGTCCATTAGATTGTTTAGCCATGCATACATAGGTGGTAAAAATAGAAAAGCAAGGAAAGGATTTCCATAAAAGTCAGGATGACGGTTTATCCCTAACAGAGAGGATTGTGTAATCAGAAGGGGCATCCAGGAAACTTCTGGGTGGCTGGCAATGTTCTCTTTCTTGACCTGGGTCATGGTTATACAAGTGTTGTTGATATTGGCTTGTTAAACCATATACATTGGATCTTTATTATTCGCAGATTCTGTATTTGCAAATTTGCCTACTTGCTAAAATTTATTTGTAACCTCGAAGTCATTACTAGCAGCACATTTGTGGCCATATGCAGAGTGCAAAAAATTTGAGTCATCTGACATGCATGTTGCCAGCTGAGGTTGAACAAGGTGATGCTCTGCCCCCTCGTTTTGCTCGCATATTGTAAACAAGTGTCTTTTTCACTGTATGTTTAGTACCACAGTGTTTTTGCATTTTTGTGCTTTTTGTTGATTTTGCTGTTAAAATGGCCCCTAAGTGTACCACTGAAGCTGTCTAATGTTCCCAGGCACAAGAAAGCTGTGATGTGCCTTATGGAGAAAATATGTGTATGAGATAATGTCATTCAGGCATGAGTTAGAGTGCTGATGGCTATGAATTTAATGTTAATGAATCAACATTATATATTAAGTCAGTGTATTTGAATAGAAATGCACATAAAACAAGAGTGTGTATTGATTGACTGACAAAAATGTGACCAGAGGCTCAGAGGGACTCCTGTGTTTACCCCAGGAGCCATGTTCAGTATTCACTAATTTAGTACTCATGGTGACTTCACAGAACCTAAATACCACGAGTAACAACTATTGACTGTATATGTTTTATGTGCTTTTCTGTATGTCTGTTATAATTCACAATAAAAAAAGACAAAAGATTGAAATGTAAAAAAAAAAAAAAAAGAGAAAGCGAAAAAGTCTCTGATGGCTGGTGCAGAGAGTGAACTGGGCCAGCGGGGACCAGGAGTGGGGTGCTTGGAAGTGGAAAGGATAGAAAGAAAACTGTAGGAAAGAGAAGCCCAAATTCAGTCCTGATGTTAATAAGGCTGTATTATGTTGGGGACAGAGGCGCAGAGGACAGGGACCAATCTAGGGAGCCAAGGAGGAACGGAGGGTGATGGAAATGAAGGGGGAGGAAGCTAATGGTGCTGATTTAGAACTGGGAACTCACTGTCACTAGTTGTTGAAGGAATGTGAATAAGAAAGGCCAGGAAGGGAGGGCTTGGGACTCCTGTGGTGACCCCCTTGTTTTCCCCACCTCAGGGGATGCTCTCCTTGGTCCTGAATTGCATTGACCGCCTAAATGTCTACAGCACTGCTGCCCACTTTGCTGAATTTGCCGGGGAGGAGGCAGCTGAGTCCTGGAAAGAGATTGTAAACCTCCTCTATGAACTCCTGGGTAAGGGTCCTAGTCCTGACTCCCCCTGGAACTCCCCAGGTGCCAAGTCCCATTGGGTCTGACCCCTCTTTTCTCCCTTAGCCTCTCTGATCCGTGGCAATCGTACCAATTGTGCCCTCTTCTCCACCAACTTGGATTGGTTGGTCAGCAAACTGGATCGACTGGAGGCCTCATCTGGTAGGAGAACCCAGGGAAGGGATCGAGACTTGGGGGAGAGGAGGGCCACAAACCACCTCACCTCTCACTCTGTTATCTGTGCAGGGATCCTGGAGGTGCTGTACTGTGTCCTGATTGAGAGTCCCGAGGTCCTGAACATCATCCAAGAGAATCACATCAAGTCCATCATCTCCCTCCTGGACAAACACGGGAGGAACCACAAGGTCAGCCCCTCACCCCTGACCTATCATCCCCTGAACTCTGAACCCTGACCTCTCCCCTTGGCCCCAGAACTTCCCACTCCCCTCCTCTATCTTAACTCTTAAGTGGACTCCTTTTCCATGTGCTTCCACTTCAACATAAGGGTCTCCAACTTATGGTTCTTAAATGGATCCCGGGCCACAGAGGTGTTTCATTAGCTCTCTGAAATAGTTTTTTAAATTTCCTATAATTTTCTAATTTTGTACCCTTTAGGTGGGGTGCATATACAGGCTCCACTTTGCCACAGGTTCTACCAGTTCCCACTGTGCTATTTATAACCACTTCACAGATTTACATGATCCACCTGGCCCCTGAAAATACGAGCTGGCATCTCCTGCTGGTCTCAAATCTCACCTTGACCCCTGTGCTCTCTCACTGACCTGAGCCTTTCCCTCTTCCCCTGACTTTTAACCTCTTACTCCAGTCTCTCCTTTCTTACATTGCTAATGCTTTATCCCACTCGTATGGCCCCTAGTCTCTCGCTTGACCTTTCACTTTGACCCTTGACCTTTTCTGTGATCCCTGATCTCCCACTTTCTCCACCTCCTCTCAGTCAAAATCCCTATCTCCTGTCCTGACACACCATCCTTTACTTCTGGCTTCCCACCCAGGGCCTCCCATAGACCCTGGTGCCCTTGCATCCTGACCTCTGACCTTGACCTTCAGGTGCTGGACGTGCTGTGTTCCTTGTGTGTGTGTAATGGCGTGGCCGTGCGCTCCAACCAAGATCTCATTACTGAGAACTTGCTCCCTGGCCGTGAGCTTCTGCTGCAGACAAACCTCATCAACTATGTCACCAGGTCTGGCCCCAAACCCTGACCCCAGCCTGATCTCACCCTGTCTCAGAGACGCCACACCCGGGTGGCTGTCCCTTCCTCCATCTCCTACCCTCAGACTTAACACCCGGTCCTCACAGATGTCTGCTCTTGCCCCAGCTCACCTGGCTTCCCACTCTCATCCTCTCTCTGCTCTATTTCTGCCTCTATCTGTTTCTCTCTCTGTCTCTTTGTCTCTCTCTCTCTCCCCACCCCCATTTCTGTCTCTTTCTATTTCTATCTCTCTCTATTTCTCCTCCATCTCTTTTTCCCTATCTCTACTGTCTCTTCTCTGTCTTTGATGCCTGTCTTTGCTTTCTCTCTTTGTCTCTTACTCTCTATCTCCATGTCTCTGCCTCTCTGTTTTTACTGTGTATATATCTCTTTCTCTCTATCTGTCTCTCTCTCTTTCTCTCCCTCTCCTCCCCCACCCCTGCAACAGCATGACTCTCCTCTCCACCTCTCCCTCATCCCCTCTCCTATCCCATTTCTCTTGCAGCATCCGCCCTAACATCTTTGTGGGCCGAGCAGAGGGCTCCACACAGTATGGCAAATGGTACTTTGAGGTGATGGTGGATGAAGTGACTCCGTTCCTGACAGCTCAGGCCACCCACCTGCGAGTGGGCTGGGCCCTCACTGAGGGCTACAGCCCCTACCCTGGGGGCGGCGAGGGCTGGGGCGGCAACGGGGTTGGCGATGACCTCTATTCCTACGGCTTTGACGGGCTGCATCTCTGGACAGGTACCTGGACCCTTCCAAGGGACCCTTAACCCTGACCATTGACCCCAGAGTTTCCAAGCCTTTTACCACACACCTTGGGGTTCTTGGGATACTGACCCCCAAAACAGGCCAACTTTTGACCGCTTACTCCTCATTTCCCAAGACCTAGCCCTAGAGCTTCCAGAATCCCATCCCTAATATGTTCCTTCATAGTCTCCAGAACTCTGACCCCAGAAGATGTATGATCACTGACCCTAGAGATCCCAGGAAACTGCCCAGATTATTATGACCTCTGCTGTTTATCTTCTGACCCCAAAAGCTCCATAACCCTAACTCCAGGAGGGCTTTAATCTCTGAACCCACAGCTCTCAGAATCCTAACCTCAGGGGAAACTTGACTTCTGCCCCTGATTGCAGAGCTATAAGACCCTCCATGGGAACACTTAATTTAGGGTTTCCAAGATCTGGACCCCATAAGATCCTCTAATATGTGCCCCTTGTCCCTTGAGATCATTGGTCCCATGGGACCTCTGACTTATGACTCCTCCCTGGTGACCCTGCTGCAGGACATGTGGCACGCCTGGTGACTTACCCAGGGCAGCACCTCCTGGCCCCTGAGGATGTGGTCAGCTGCTGTCTGGACCTCAGTGTCCCATCCATCTCCTTCCGCATCAATGGCTGTCCCGTGCAGGGTGTCTTTGAGGCATTCAACCTTGATGGGCTCTTCTTCCCTGTCGTCAGCTTCTCAGCTGGTGTCAAGTAAGGACTTGCCCCTGCCCCTTTGCCAGTCCTCAGACCTGGGACTGTCCTGAGACGGCTTCCCCAAGCACCCCATAGCTTCCTATGAGGCCAGGACCTAGCAGTCTACTCTTAGGACTTATTGGCCAGACAGACACATAGGTGAAAGTCCCGGTGACTATTACATGATCCCAGACACTTTCAGTGTCTTCCCAGTGACCCAGACCCTCGCACTGACCTCAGCTTCTCCCCAATTTCATGTCCTTCCCGTGACCTCCAAGTGTCCCCAAAATTTCACAGTGACCTTCTAATAACTCCAGACTCTCCTGGTGACCTCTTAAATTCCCTCAGACTGTCCCAATGACCCTGTGCCATTCCAGTGACCTCCAGATGACTCCAGAATCTGACAGTGATCTTCTAATGACCCTAAACCCTCCCAGGGATCCCCCCTCAATGATCTTGGACTCTCCTAATGACTCCAGGCTCTTAACAGCTTCTCAGTGACCCCAGCATCATCCCCCAGTGATCTTATACTCTTTCCATAATCTCCCACTGACCGCTCAGTGACTCCAGTATTTCAAAGACCTCTCAATAACAGTCTTTTCCCAATGACCCCAAGCTCTGTGAATGACTTCCCATTCACCATTCAGTGGCAATTATGGTTATCTCAAAGTTATACTAGATTCTTAGTGACTCCCAAATGACCTTCTTGATCTCCCCCAAACCTTCCAGTATCCCAAAATGCTCTGTTGACCTAGCTCCAAAGGACCATCCCATGACCTTGCATTACTTCCCCAATGACCCCACACTTTTCTTCTTTGACTTTCCCATGATTCCCATTGGCCTCAGACATTCTCTTTGACCTTAGAATTTCCTTTCTGACTCCTAAATGACCTCCATGACCCTATGACTTCCCAGTGACCTCAGGTATCCCCAGAATTTTCCACTGATCCCAGGATTGCTCCCTTATCCTCACTGAGCACAGACTCTTCCCCATAAGCAGCCCTACCAGTGACCTCATTCTCCCATCCAGGGTGCGGTTCCTCCTTGGTGGCCGCCACGGGGAGTTCAAGTTCCTCCCCCCTCCTGGTTACGCCCCATGCCATGAGGCTGTGCTTCCGCGAGAGCGACTCCATCTGGAACCCATCAAGGAGTATCGGCGGGAGGGGCCACGGGGGCCGCACCTGGTGGGCCCCAGCCGCTGCCTCTCACACACCGACTTTGTTCCCTGCCCTGTGGACACTGTCCAGGTACTGCCTGCCCTGCAAGGATTTCCTGGAGAGACAGACTCTCTTAGGAGGCATGGAGGTGGGGAGCTGAGCTGGAAGATGGGAACCTTGTTTAACAGACAGGGAAACTGAGGCAGAGAGGAGGCAAAGGACTCTCTTAAGACAGACTCCTGGGGCCAGCGGAGTGGCTCAGTTGGTTAAGAGCTCGCTCAAGAGTTTGAGCTCTGAGCAACAGCGGTTCGAGTCCAGCCCGAGCTGAGCAGCCGCTGAGCTGCCAACAGGTAGTAGGATGGCTCAGAAAAAAAAAAGACAGACTCCCAGTTTCAGGGAGTCCTCACTATAGCCCCCTAAATATAGGATTATTATTACCCCAAATTTACAGATGAGAAAGGCAAGGCCCAGAGAGGTTAAGTAACCTATGCAAGTCACACAGCTGATTTGAACCCAGGTAGTCTGATGCCGAAGCCTACAATTTGTTGGGCTCCGTTCCTATCCCAGGCCTCTCCCACTCCATTAATCCCAACCCTAACACCCCGCCTTCCCTCTTAGCGTGTCCTTATACGAGGGGATACAAGTCATGTTCAAGAGCTTGACCGCAAGGGTTTGATTTTCAGTATGTCACCGTGGGCATGTGGTTTCACCTCTCTGTGCCTCAGTTTCCTCATCTGAGGAAAAGGGGATAACAATAGAACCTGCCTCGTAGCATTGTTGTGAAGATTAGCTTAATTAATATATGTGAAGTACTTAGCACGGTCCTAAGTAAATAGTAAGTATTCAATGCGGTTCCTGTTAGCAGCAGTAGTAGTAATATTATTTCCAGGTGAACTTGCCATCCCCCTGTAGCCAGGCCAGAGCCCTGGGCCTCCTCCTGGTTGTCTCCCCCTTCCACTCCCCGAACCTGTCAGCCTCATGGGCTGTCCACTTGGCTTCCTAGACATCCTTCCACCCACTCCTCTCCTTTCCACAGACCACCCTGGTCCAACCATCATTGTCTCTTGCCTGCAGAAAAGCAACAATATACATATTTATTACGCATCCACAATGTGCCGGGCATTTATATAAACTATATAACATTTAGTAGTTTATGAAAGTGACTTCACTGAATCCTTCTGAGGCAAGTATTAGGGAGTTAAGTAACGTTCAGATCGTCACTGCACAGAGAAGGAAAGAGACTCATCCATGCATTCAGCAAACATTTCCTAAGCATCTCCTCTGGGCCTGGCTCGAGGCTGGGCAGGCCTGGGAAAATGGCAGAGACTTAGAAGGCCCCAGATCCTGACCTCTTGGCACTCCCAGGACATGGGGGAGGCAGACCCATTTCCAGATAATCCCTTTTGATGATGCTACATTCTTAACTTGGCTGGGTGAGTCAGGGTGAGGTGATGGGGAGCAGGGCTCAGAATAGCAAGAAAGATCAGAAGAGTGTGCTGGGGGACTGTTCTCTGGAAGAGGGGTCACAGCACAGGCTGGAAGTAACTCAGACTCACAAACGTCCCCTGTCCTCCAGATTGTCCTGCCTCCCCATCTGGAGCGTATTCGGGAAAAGCTGGCAGAGAACATCCATGAACTCTGGGCACTGACTCGCATCGAGCAAGGCTGGACCTACGGCCCGGTGAGGGCTGCCTGCAGCATGAGGGAGTCAGGCTAGAGTTGCTGTGGGGGAGTGAGCCAGGCTCACTAACAGGGAGAAGATGGATGGGGGAAGGGCCTTTCGGGCACTGGGAGAACTTGGGTTTTGGGTGGTAAAAGTAAGGGCGGGAGGTCAGGGGTCATAGTCTAGGAGTGTTGTGGGAAGGGAAGTGGAACCAAAGACTTGACCCTGTGTTTCTCCAGGTTCGGGATGACAATAAGAGGCTGCACCCATGTCTTGTGGACTTCCATAGCCTACCGGAACCCGAGAGGAATTACAACCTGCAAATGTCGGGGGAGACGCTCAAGTGAGGGGGGTACCATGGAGCAGGGGCTGGGCCTGACTGCTGGTGGGGAGGAAAGCAAGGCAAGACAGAGTGAGACACTGACTGAAAGAGAAGATGAGAGAGACAGAGGAAAAGAGACAAAAGAGATCCAGAGAGAGAAAGGGAGGCAAGGATTGTGAGGCAGAATCTGACAGAGGGTGAGAAAGAGAATGAGGCAGAAAGCAGGATAGTAAGTAAGACAGAGAGGAGAGAGAGAGAGGGGGGGGGCAAGGATTGTGAGGCAGAAACTGACAGAGGGTGAGAAAGAATGAGGCAGAAAGCAGGATAGTAAGTGAAAGAGATAGAGAGAGAGAGAGAGGAAGGAGACAGAAAGAGGCAGATGAGAAAAGATGGACACAGTCAAAGAGATACAGAGACAGGAATCAGAGAGACAGACTGAAACAGAGAGAGGTGGGGACAAAAACACCCACAAAGCCAGGAAAAGATGTGGAGAGAGCTGGAGATCCAGACAAAGGCAACAGGGACTGTGGGAAAGGAGCTAGGGAAAGGGGCTGTGTGGCGTGACCCGTGCCCCTACCCCCTGCCTCCTGCCCCAGGACTTTGCTGGCGCTGGGCTGCCATGTGGGCATGGCAGATGAGAAGGCGGAGGACAACCTGAAGAAGACAAAACTCCCCAAGACGTGAGTGTGGGCAGCAGGTCCCATCTGGGGAATAGAATGAGGGGCTGGGGATACCATGGTGAGGGCTGGGGCACTCGAGGGGTCTGGTGGGAAGGCTGGGCTCAGAGAAGAAGGGGCCATGGGTTACAGCAAAGGTTATAGGGTCAGGGGTCAGGGCTCTGGAGTCAGTGGTGAGTACCCTGGGGAGGTGTCAGGCTTGTAGAATCAGGAGTTCTGGTGGGTGCGGGGAGGAAGGGGCGGAGGGAGGAGTGGGTCGGGACCCAGGGTCAGACTCTGCCATGGAGGCAGGAAAATGAGAGAGTGGAAGATGCTTCTCTAGGTTAGAGGCCAGGGATCAATGGAAAGAGGTGAGAAGCTGTTGGAGTTGTAAGGAAGGGATCCTAAAATTATTGGTGAGAGGTCAGAGATCCTGGGGGTAGAGGCCTGGGTTCAGAGGTCAGGGAGTTCCAATCCAGGAATCTGGAGCTATAAGGTCTTGGGGTCAGAGGTAAGAAACCTCAAAGCTAGAGGTCAGAGTGTTCCAGGGTCAGAGATGAGGCTCCCAAAATCAAAATAAAGGGGTCACAGAGACCAGAGGTCAGTGGAGTCAAAGCCCTTGCTAGGGTCACAGGATCCTGGAGTCGGAGGTCAGGTATCTCAAAGCTTATTCAAGGGAGTCATAGAACCCTGATGTTAGAGATGGAAGGCCAGAAATTCTTAAACTTAGGGCTTCTGGGATGCTGGGAACAAGAGTCAGAGTCAGGGATCCCACTGTGCAGAGCCAAGAGTTGGGGGAAGGCTCTCCTTACCGTCCCCTCCACACCCACAGGTATATGATGAGCAACGGGTACAAGCCGGCGCCCCTGGACCTGAGCCATGTGCGGCTCACACCGGCACAGACAACACTGGTGGACAGGCTGGCAGAGAACGGGCACAACGTGTGGGCACGAGACCGTGTGGCCCAGGGCTGGAGCTACAGTGCTGTGCAGGACATCCCCGCACGCCGAAACCCTCGCCTCGTGCCCTACCGCCTGTTGGACGAGGCCACCAAGCGCAGTAACCGGGACAGCTTATGCCAGGCTGTGCGCACCCTGCTGGGCTATGGCTATAACATCGAGCCACCTGACCAGGAGCCCAGTGAGTGCTGACCTCCAGCCCCTGACCCTAACACCTACCCTGACCCCGACCCCTGATCTCTGTCGCAGCTCTACACCTACTACACTGACCCCTAACCCCAACCCTGACCCTTGCGTGACCCCGACCCTGAACCTGATCTTGACCAAGCTTGACCTAACTCAAGCTGTGCCTGGGCTATGGCAACAACACCGAACAGCCAGACCAGGAGCTCAGTAAACACTGACCTAACTTCTGACTCCAGTTCTTGACCCCCCCAGCTATGACCCCTAACCCCTAACCTCTGGACTATTGCTACAACATGGAGCCACCCAACCAAGGACTCAGCCTCTGACCCCACTCCTAACCCGACCCCTGACCTATCACTGATCCCTATTCCCAACCTTGACCCCTATCCCTGGCTGTGATCCCCAGCCTTCAATTTCTCAACCCCTGGCTCCAACCCCAATTTCTATCCCCTCCCTGACCCTGACTCTGATTTCCTCTCTCTGATCTGGCTCTCAACCCTTGATTCTAAACATAGACCTTAATCTTGACCCTGAACCGCAGACCATGACCATGACTGACCCGACTTCCTCCCTCTGTGTCTCTGTCAGTGTATCTTCTCTGAGAGCGCCTCTGAGGGAGGAGTCTCATTCAGTAGGCCCTCCTACCTTTCTCTGACTAGTCTGAGATGTTCCAATTCTCCTCCAACACCAAGACATTTTTCCTCTTCCCCCAGCCCCCCAAGGCCCTTACCTTCTCTGGTCTCTTCCACTAACCTTTCAGTGTCTTGGGATCCACTCCCCACCCAGCCTCTTTGACTCTCCCTGGCCCCATTTGTAGGTCTAATGGATAGCCAGTCCCGTTGGGACCGGGTGCGCATCTTCCGGGCAGAGAAATCCTACGTGGTGCAGAATGGCCGCTGGTACTTTGAGTTTGAAGCAGTCACCACAGGCGAGATGCGAGTGGGCTGGGCGAGGCCCGAGCTGAGGCCTGACACGGAGCTGGGAGCTGATGAGCTGGCCTATGTCTTCAATGGGCACCGCGTGGGTACTTCCCTGGGCTCTACTCTGCCAGACCCTGTAGTCCCTCCCACAACTCATACACTCCAACCCTGCTTCTATCTGTGTCCCACTCTGTTCACTCATCCCTGCATCTACCTTACCACTCATCCTTCCATCCATCCACCCATCCATCCATCCATCCATCCATCCATCCATCCATCCATCCATCCATCCTTTCCTCTCTCTCTATGCATATACCCATCCATCGTGCATCTCTCTATCCAACCATCAATCTGTCCATTCATCCATTTGTCTATCCACAAATGCAACTATCTATCCATCTACTCGTCTACCCAGATAATCACTTAACCATCCACTTTTCCACCTATTTATTCATTTGTTAGTTCAGCCACTCACTTATTTAATCAGTTTGCAGTTTCAATTATCTATCCATTCATCTATCCAATAATTTAATGCATGCATTCATCATTTCATCTATTTATCTATCCATCCATCCACCCATCCATCCATCCACCCACCCACCAGTCCATCCATCCCACCCACCCATCCATCCATTTATCTATTTGTCTTTACTTTCTTCCTCCCTTGCATCAACCCATGGAGACTCAGCTTTCATTTCATTCTTCCATCCAAACACCCTGTTTCCCATCCATCCATCTCATTATTCATTTACCTATTCTGGGGGCATATGGGTATATATAGGTGTATGGGGGACACTGATAGGCTCATTTTTTATTTCCATCCCTCCACTTGCTGCTCCCCCCAACCCCCCACTACCACTGTGGTGGTCTGCTTAACCCCAGCTCCAGCTATTGACACTATAGAGAACCCAGGCAGAAGGGATGAGATACAGAGAATAGTGGGAAGTGAAAGCATGAAAACCTGTCCCTTATATTCCAGGGATCATGGATGCAAATGTGGGGAAAGATGGGGGACAGTGTGGGGGTGACCCCTCTTCTGTCTCACTTGCCTTACATGTATATCTTTACATGTCTCTCCTTGTTTCTGTACGTCTCCATTTCTCTGTATGTCTCTCCCACAGGGCCAGCGCTGGCACTTGGGCAGTGAACCATTTGGGCGTCCCTGGCAGTCGGGCGATGTCGTGGGCTGCATGATCGACCTCACAGAGAACACCATTATCTTCACCCTCAATGGCGAGATCCTCATGTCCGATTCAGGCTCTGAAACAGCCTTCCGGGATATTGAGATTGGGGATGGTGAGAGCTGGCCTCATGGCCCCTTTCTGGTTTCCTCTCATCTGATCTGAGCCTACACTGCCCCCTCCAGCCTCCCTCTCTTCCATCCCTTCCTTCCACAGTACCGTTTCCCCACAGCTGCCCCTGCCCTGCCCACATAGCCTCACCCCTGCCCATCCATCCTCTCCCACCAGGATTCCTGCCCGTCTGCAGCTTGGGACCTGGCCAGGTGGGTCACCTGAACCTGGGCCAGGACGTGAGCTCCCTGCGGTTCTTTGCCATCTGCGGCCTCCAGGAAGGCTTTGAGCCATTCGCCATCAATATGCAGCGCCCAGTCACCACCTGGTTCAGCAAAAGCCTTCCCCAGTTTGAGGCCGTGCCCCTTGAGCACCCCCACTATGAGGTGAGGATCAACCCCACTCGGTACCCTCTGCTCTGCCTCCAAACCTCATTCTTCCCACAATTCTCTTCCCCGAGTCTTTCTTGTCTTCCACGTTAGCCCACAAGCCATGTACAAGCGGGTGTCAGGGCAATGGGCTCCCAGGGCTGCCTTGTAAGGTGTGACCTCAGCAAACCACTACCTTTTTGAGTTCCAGGTACCTCACCTATAAAACCAGGGAAGGGAGAGAAGAGAAACTGGGTTAAGTGACCCCAATGGAAATTTCTAGTCCTTAGAATTAATTACCTGATCCTAGAACAAAGTTTAAAGAAATATAAATCCTTGGGTACATTTTGACACCTTCCTCACTAATTGTTATGTTTGTTTGTTTTTAGTAGCTCTTCATTAATCTGAGCATCCTAATTTTTAGACTCTAGTGCTTCTCTTTCCCAAGGTTTAACTCAGGGTCAGACTCGGACCATAAGTACCCAACATAGACCAAAGTGATAGTACGTTGTACTTGAGGTAGTCCTTCTCTCAGTCTGGAAAGAACCTGAGCTCTATGTGACTGAGGCTCAACTTTAAAATCAGGCAGATCTGGAGTTGGCCTCATACCTGCTGTGTGGCCTGTTACCTGGGGCATGTGACTGTGTCTTCCTGAGCCCCAGTTTTCCCATCCGTGGCATTGTTCAAATCTCCCTCTCACATAATCTTCCTCTTTCTCTTTTCTGAATTATTTGATTAACTTGGAGCTAACGGGCCTCTTTGCCCCTAAATATTTCAATTCGCATTTCTTCAGAACAGGCGACACTCTTACGGACCTACATGCAGTAGATAGGAAAAGCAGGAAATTTAACACTGATACATATTATCACCTAATTCACAATCCATATTCAAAATCTGTAAATTGTGGTAATAATGTCCCTTTTAATTTTTCTGGTCTAAGGTCCAATCCATGATCACATGTTGCATTTAGATGTCTGTTTAGTCTTAAAATAGAATGTTTTTGAGTCTTTCTTTGTCTTTCATGGCATTGACATTTTTGAAGAGTACAGGCCAGTGATTTTGCAGAATATCCCTCAGTTTGGGTTTGTCTGATGTTTCCTCCTGGTTAGGTTCATGTACTATGTATTTGGCAGGAATACTGCAGCAGTGATACTGTGTCCTGGTTAGTGCAAGATATCAGGAGGCACATGACGTCGCTATGTCTTATTACTCATTATGTTAACTCTGACTCTTTGATTAAGGTGGAATCTGCCAGGGTCCTGTGCTGCAAAGTTACTATCTTTCTCTTTATAATTACTAAGTAATTTGTGGGAAGGCATTTTAAGACAAGGTAAAAATGGAAGGGTTTTAAGCAGGGGAATGTCCAGTTTAGATTTGAATTTTGGAACGGTCCCTATTGACAGTGGATTGTAGGAGGCATGAGTGGAAGCAGAGAGACCAGAGAGGTGGCTGGGATGGGAGGTGGAATAGATGTGAACTTCCCAATTCCTGCCACTGCCAGGTGGTGTTCTCAACCCAAAGAACAGAATGCTAGACAGCAGTGAGCCTGAATAAACTCACGTACACACAACCATGTGGATGAGTCTCACAGACATAACGTTGTGTGAAAGAAGTCAGACGCAGAAGAGCACATACTGTGGGATCCCATTTATAGGAAGTTCAAGAACATGCAAAGCTGATTTGTGGTTTGATAAGTCAGGAAGGTGTTACCATGAAAGGATAACGCAGACATTTAATTACTTTGCACACAAATCACAGGAGGGAGAGGGAGTAGCCTGCGGTCAAGCAGCAAAGCCCAAATAGGATTAATAAGAAAGACAAGAGAAAGGAGACCCTGCAGGCAGTCTGGGAACATCCAATTTTAGTTAACACAGTTTTGGGGTGAATTCTTTGGCTGGTGAGGAGCACAGAGGTCTGTCTCAGCAATTGGTCCTTGAGGAGGTCAACTTGGGAGGGGCATCAAAGAAAGGGAACCGCTACAGTTGCTTATGGAGTCTCCAGAAAAGTTTTGAGAGTCTGTACTTGGGCATAGGATGTACATCTACCGGCTCCTGTCTCTTAGGCCAGGTTGTGGCATTTCCCGCATCAGAATTCTTCATGGTCTTTGAGAAGGTAGTGACTGAACAGACACTGAGGAGGTTTCTGGGGGCTGGTTGTTTTCTGTTTCTCCTTTCGGGTGCTGGGCATACAGGTGTGTTTACTTTGAAAACTCATTGTGCTGCACACTAATGATGTGTGCACTTTTCTGAATGTTACATGTCCACATATAAGTTTAACGAAAATTTTTCTGGGGAGGACTTTACAAAACTCTGACCCTTCTGGGCTGCTCTCCATAAGAGATCAGATGACAAGGCCTTTGCTCTGTTCACTGCTGTGTTTCCAACACCTGGAACAGTGCCTGACACACAGTCGGTATTTAATAAATATTTGTAGGATGGATGGATGGATGGATGGATGGATGGATAGGGTTGATGACTTGATCTGGAGTAAGGTCTGTGCCTAGGTAGGCTTTGAAAGCTCCCCAAGCTTCAGTGTCTGACTAGGGCTGCCGCTGTACAAGATGCCCAGACAAAGGGTTACAGATGGCTGAACGTACCCAGTGGCTAAGCTGTGTGCCCCATAGGGAACTCTTGCACCCAAAAGAGGGGACTCCTTTGGCTGATTCTCACACAGGTGCTCTAAGGCCTAATGGTGGCTCTGTGTGTAAGCAGGTTGAGGACCAGTGGCCTAACCTGCCCGCTAGGCTCAGTGCTTTCTGCCCCCACCCCCAGGTGGCCCGTGTGGATGGCACTGTGGATACGCCCCCCTGTCTGCGCCTGACTCACCGCACCTGGGGCTCCCAGAACAGTCTAGTGGAGATGCTCTTTCTGCGGCTAAGCCTTCCAGTCCAGTTCCACCATCATTTCCGCTGCACTGCAGGAGCCACCCCCCTGGCATCCCCTGGCCTACAGCCCCCCGCTGAAGACGAGGCCCGGGCAGCAGAACCTGACACCGACTACGAAAACCTGTGCCGCTCAGCTGGGCGCTGGGGCGAGGCTGAGGGGGGCAAAGAGGGAACTGCCAAGGAGGGGGCGCCTGGGAGCACCCCTCAGGCTGGGGTAGAGGCCCAGCCTGTCAGGGCGGAGAATGAGAAGGATGCTACCACAGAGAAGAACAAGAAGAGAGGGTGAGTCATGGGTTAGGTAGGTTGGGGCCTGGGGTCTGTCCTGGGACCTCCAGTTAGGAACCCTCAATAACTTGAGAAACCCCACTGTATCCCAAAGTAGCCCCATATATGTTAAGTGAGTCAGAATACTGAGGGGGTCTTATCACGTCTCGAGTGAATGCCATTATTTTCCTGAGAAGCTCTAATTTCCCTGAGAATATAAAATTGGGGTACCACATTGTATAGGAGAATTCCACTGTTCTTGGAGTACCTGATGGGCCTCAGAGCATCTCACCCAATGGACTTCATTTACCATGAACACCAAAAGGAGCAACTCAGTATCTTGGGAGAGTTGACCACACCCCAGGGTATCCCAGTGAACACCAGTTGTCTTCTAAAATAGGGTAATTTCTGGGCCGGCTGAGTGGCTCAGTTGGTTAAGAGCTCGCTCAAGAGTTTGAGCTCTGAGCAACAGTGGTTCGAGTCAGCCCGAGCTGAGCAGCCGCGGAGCTGCCAACAGGTGGCGGGATGGCTCAGCTAAATAAATAAATAAATAAATAAAAAATAAAATAGGGTAATTTCTGTGCTCAAATGTACTCCCAAGAAACTACTTCAAGGGACACCCTCAAAAGGCATTAAACTTGAATTGAAATGAAATCTGGATTCCCCCTACTATGGCAGTGGTTTTCAATGGGATGTAGCTCTGTGTCTTTTGGGGAGTGTTTGGAAATGATGGAAGATTTTGGTGATCAGGTTTGGGGGTGCTGCTGCTGGGGTCTCCAGGGATTCTTCCTGCTTTCAGTGTCAAGTCAGTGCCACATATGAAGAATTTTCTTTTCCCAAATTCTTTTAGCACCCCTATGAGAAAAGCATATGAGAAATGCTGACTTAGGGGGGCCACTATGCCCCAAATGGAACCTCCATGTTCCCAGAGGCACTTCTAAATGTAGGTGACCCGCTACCCACAAGCACAGAACACAGCACCTCCTGAATGTGTTAGTCTGGCACAGTTGGAAACTCCATTCCTTTAGAGGCAAGGCCTTGGGTATTAGAAACAAGGTATAGTTAGGACGGATGTGGGGGGCATGAATGTTGTGGTAGGGAGGATTGGGGGACTGGGCTTGAGATCTGGTTCTCACGCAACCTCTTCCCACCACCAGGTTCTTGTTCAAGGCCAAGAAAGCCACCATGATGACCCAGCCACCAGCCACCCCCACTCTGCCCCGACTCCCTCGCGAGGTGGTGCCCGCCGATGACCGCGATGACCCTGAAATCATCCTCAACACCACCACGGTGTGAACCGAGAACCTCTAACTTTGGGAACCCCTCAGCTTTCCAAATTTCATGCTGCAATCCCCAGTAACTGCCCATACCTGGGAACATCTCAATATACACAGGAGACCCTATAATACAGCACACACTGATTTAATCCTTTGAACCCATAAATCCATAGAGCTAGGGGCCTAAAAATTGCCAGGAACACAGTGAAGCTTTAAGGAACATTGATGTAACTCACAAGGTTCCCCAAATCCAAGGGATAAACCAGTATAGACTTGGGACCCCAATATTGGCATTCACCCACATAAGCTCAATACCTCCAAATTTAATAGCTATTCTAGTATATTCCTGGGAACCAAAAATTAACAATTATCCCAATATAGTTTTGGGATTCCCTAAATCTGGAATCTTTTATGAGACAAACAGCGTAATGGTTAGGATCATGGGTGACCTGGATGCCACTTGGGTAAGTCACGTCACCACTCCATGCCTTCTCCTCTATGGAAACTGTGGTTTTCCAATTAGTAAAACGGGGGTAAAAATTATATCCACTTGATGGTGATTGGAAGAATTAAGTGAGTTAATTTGTAAGCTAATTGGTGAGCCATTTGTCAGTCATTATTTATTTGTTACTTTGCTGTAACCTGGGGAGGGACCCAAATTTGGGGTTATCACAAAATAGTCCCAAAGGATCCCCCAATTTAGAAATACACCAGTAGACACAGAAACAAAGGGGCATAGACCCAGGGAGCCTCAAACCCGGCAACTCTTTATTAAACTCCCAGAAGACACTGAGAATCCAGAGAAAACTACTTAGAGTCCCAGGGAAGCCCTGTGTCACCTTCTTCCAAAATGACCACTGGTACCCCCTTTGCCTCTCCAGTACTATTACTCCGTGAGGGTCTTCGCTGGCCAGGAACCCAGCTGCGTGTGGGTGGGCTGGGTCACCCCTGACTACCATCAGCACGACATGAACTTCGACCTCAGCAAGGTCCGGGCAGTGACGGTGACCATGGGGGACGAACAAGGCAACGTCCATAGCAGGTGCCGGGATGGGTGGAGACTGTGGGAGGTGGGAGTTCAGTGCTGGGCACCCGGCTCAGAAGCTTCCCTCCTTCTTCTCTCTTTCTGTTTATTTTCCTCCAATGGTTCCTACTCTGTTTTTTCCCTCCTCCTTTCCTTTTTCCATTTCTTCTTTTCCATTTACTTCTCCTTTTTTCATCTTCCCTTCCTCTTTTTATGTTACCTCCTTTCTCTGTTCTCTCCTCCTGCTCCCCTTTCTTCTCCTTCCAGAACCCCCCACCATCTTCTAAGAATTCTAGCTCCAAGGGGCTCAGGGTCTGGGGTGAGGGGTTGCAGTGCTCACGTCTGCAGGTGGTATGAGTTTGGGGGTGGGCTCTGAGGTCATGGTATTCTAGGAGCTCGGGGAAGAGGGTGTCCAGGGTCCAGAGTGCCTCGGCTGAGGATCCATGCACTGACCACTCCTGTCTCCTCCAGCCTCAAGTGCAGCAACTGCTACATGGTGTGGGGCGGGGACTTCGTGAGCCCTGGGCAGCAGGGCCGGATCAGCCACACGGACCTTGTCATTGGCTGCCTGGTGGACTTAGCCACTGGCCTAATGACCTTTACGGCCAACGGCAAAGAAAGCAACACCTTTTTCCAGGTAAGCCCAGCCCTCTGCAACTTAGCAATAGCATCCTCATATCTCAGCATGCTGGGACAATCCTCCCAGACACCCCTAGAGGCCAGACCCCAGAGAGGCAGGACAAAGACAGCACCTAGTCAAAGCTGGGAGGCTCCTGGGAGACTGCCTAATTGAACTACCCATTGAACTGAGGCCCAGAAAGGAGGAGACAGAGCATAGCCTTGACCTGAGATAGAGGTCCATATTACCTGTGAGGCTGGGTGCCACCAGCTGCCACCTCTTCACCAATTGGAACACCCTAGGGTGGACCAAAATCTAAGGTGGGCTTTTCCTTTTCAACATTTTGTTATAAAAAATTTCAAACATATAGCAAAATTAAAGAAATTGTACGGTGAACGCCCATATACCCACAACCAAGAATCTACCATCCATGTTTTATTACACTGGCTTTATCACATATTTATTTACCTATCCACTGATTAATCCATCTAAGTTGGATTTGAGAAAACTTTATTTTCAATGGAGAACTTCAAAGAATACAAAAATAGAATAGCATAGTGAATCTCCCCGTCCCCGTTACACAGCTTCAACTATCACCCACTCACAGACAGTCTTGCTCCACCCTTACCTCCCACACTCACCTTCATTTCTGTACCCACTGGATGACTTTGAAGGATATCTCAGACTTCATATTGTTTTGTTTCTTTTCAGTATATATCTCTAAAAGATAAGGATTTTTTTAAAAAAAGCATAACCACAATACCACTATCGCCATTAAAAAATCCTAGTAATTCCTAAGTATCATCAAATATCATATGTTCAAATTTCTGTTTGCCTCAAAAACATCTTTTTACCATTTGTTTGAATTGGAATCTCAATAAGGTCATATATTTTAATTGGTTGTGATGCCCCTTGAGTCTCTTTTCATGTGTAGATTTCCCCCTCCATCTCTCTCTCTTTTTTTCTTTGAAATGTATTTGTTGAAAAACCAGGCTGTCTGTCCTGTAGAGGTTTGCTGCTCCTCAGAGTGTGGTTTCTGGACCAGTAGGGTCTGCATTACCTTTGGAGCTTGTTAGAATGCAGAATCTCTGTGAAAAGATGCTCAACATCGCTAAGCAACAGAGAAATGCAAATTAAAATAACAATTATCACCTGTCAGAATGGCCATCATCAATATATCAACAAACAAGTGTTATCGAGGATGTGGAGAAAAGGGAACCCTGGTGAACTGTGGGTGGGACTGCAAATTGGTGCAGCCACTATGGAAAACAGTATGGAGGGTCCTAAAAAATTAAAACTAGAACTATCATATGACCCAGCAATTGCACTTCTGGGTATTTATCCAAAGAAATCCAAAACACTAATTCAAAAAGATGTATGCATCCCTATGTCCATTACAGTATTATTTACAATAGCCAAGATAAAGAAGTATCCTAAGTGTCCATTGATAGTCGATTGGATAAGGAAGATGTGACACACACACACACACACACACACACACACGGAATATTACTCAACCATAAAAAAAAGTGAAATCTTGCTGTTTGACAACATGGATGGACCTACAGAGTATTATGCTAAGTGAAGTAAGTCAGACAGAGAAAGACAAGTACCATATGATTTCAATTATATGTGGAATCTAAAAAATCAAAATAAATGAGCAAATAAAACAGAAACAAACTCACAGATACAGAGAACATTTTGATGGTTACCATGTGGGTGGGAGGTTAGGGAATATAGTCAATATTATTGTAACAACTATGTGTGGTGTCAAGTGGGTACTAGACCTATTGGGGTGATCACCACATAAGGTATATAAATGTCTAATCACTATGTTGTACACCTGAAAGTAGTATAATATTGTATGTCAACTGTAATGGAAAAAAATTTTTAAGAAAAATGCAGAATCTCAGACCCCTCTCCAGACCCACTGACTCAGAATCTGCATTTTAACAAAGCCCAGGGGATTCATGTGCACGTTGCTGTCTGAACAGTGCTGGCCTCGTTCCCCACAGTCAGGCTCTGTGGTGTCATTTTAACGTTTTCCACTGTGCCGTTTTCCCTGTAAACGGAGATGGGTCCAGAGGTGCGATTAGATTTAGGTTTGGTTTTGGCAAGATTGCTTCCCAGATGGTGGTGTTTGTGGTGACGGAGGCTGGGTGGGTTCCACTGGGTAGATCAGAGGGGCTGGAGGGAGGGCAGTGAGAGAATGCTTTCTGGATTTTGGAGAATGAGTACACTTGGAAGAGAAACAGGAATGGCATTCACGGTGGGGCGCATGCTGTGAGCAGAGACCCAGATCACAGGTTGCCCTGGGGGAGTTGGAGGAGGTTGTCCTGGCTGGATCAGAGGTAGTGCAGCCCAAGAATGACCTCAGGGCCATTGTGGAGCCTGCAGTACCCAAGCTTGGTCTTCAGACACCTACAGGATCAGGATGGGGCAACCAGCCCCAGAGTTTGGGTTCCAGAGTCAACACCACCTCCAGCTCACCTTCCTCACCCTGCCCTCTTCTCCCTTGCCAGGTGGAACCCAACACGAAGCTGTTTCCTGCTGTCTTTGTCCTGCCCACCCATCAGAACGTCATCCAGTTTGAGCTGGGGAAACAGAAGGTAACAGTGCAGTGATGGGGCAGGCTAAGGCGGGAGGTACGGGAGGCCAGGCTGGCAGAGTGGCCAAAGGGGAGGGGGCATTCGGGAGGTCTCCTTGGAAGCAAGGTGGCAGGACATAGGGCTGGGAATCCTGACTCATGCCCCATGCCCCCAGAATATCATGCCACTGTCGGCCGCCATGTTTCTGAGCGAGCGCAAGAACCCAGCCCCACAGTGCCCACCGCGGCTGGAGATGCAGATGCTGATGCCCATCTCTTGGAGCCGTATGCCCAACCACTTCCTGCAGGTGGAGACACGGCGAGCCGGCGAGCGGCTGGGCTGGGCTGTGGAGTGCCAGGAGCCACTGATCATGATGGCGCTGCACATCCCTGAGGAGAACCGGTCAGGGCCAACCCAGCCACACTGGGGATGGGGCGATGGGGAGGGGTTCTGCAAGCCCTCTGGGGTCTGGGTCCAACTCAGTGCTCCCCATCACTACCACAGGATTTTAGACAACACCCCAGAAGACCCCAGACCTACCTTACTATCCCCAAATAACACCCCAGGGGGCCTTAGAGCCATCTCAGTGGATCCCAGACCTACCTCAGGGGACCCAGCCCCTGCCCAGGCATCCCCAGATACACTCCAGGTGATTGCAGACCCACTTCAGGGGACCCTAGGCCCTTCTCAGTGGACCACAGACACTATCCCAGGGGCCCCAGATTCATCGAGTGGGGCTCCAAACTCATCTTAGGGATCCCCGACCCACACCAAGGAGCCCACACAACACCACAGGGGCCTCAAGTGTACCTCAGAGGGTTCTGGACATGATTCAGAGAGGACTGGGTGCACCCCAGGATCTCTTGGGCCCACCCAGGGGGACTTCAGATGTATTCCATGAAGCTCTCAAATCCACTCCATGGGACCCAGACACACCCAGGTGGAGGTGTGTTCATATGGATTGCAGGAATGCTCTTACGGACTCACTTGTGAACTCCTCCTATGTGACCGGTGACATCCTAAGCTGGGGACACCAAGCCCTTATGAAAGGACATTCTAGTAATGCACACAAATAACTCAGCAGGCTCAGACCCATCTTCAGGGGCCCAGACATACCTGTTTATTCATTCAACAAATATTTATGGAGCACTTACTATATGCTAAGTCTTGTTTAGGTGCTGGGAAAATAGCAAAAACAGACAAACAAAAAACCAAAACAAGCATAAATATCCTACCCTGGTGGTATTTACATTCTAGTGATGCTCAGATATAACCAGGGTACTAAGACCTGCCAGAGTGGGGTTCAGGTCCAACCCGGGGATCCCAGATACATCTCAGGGTCACCAGATCTTCGTGGAGTCACAGATACCCCAGAGTGCCAGATCTTCCCAGGGGGCCCTCAGACCCCACAGGGATTTCCAGAGCCATTGAGAGAGTCCTAGACCCAGCTCTGCAGACCTCACAGAAACTTGGCCCAGCAGAACGCTAGGGCCACCAACACTCACCTAAGCACGTCTTTGCCTCTCTGTGGTCCGTGTCTTTGTCTCCCACCTCCTCTGCCCGCTCTGTCCTTGTCTGTGGCCTACCTCCCCGCAGGTGCATGGACATCCTGGAGCTGTCTGAGCGACTGAACCTGCAGCGGTTCCACTCCCACACCCTCCGCCTCTACCGCGCAGTGTGCGCCCTGGGCAACAACCGCGTGGCGCATGCTCTGTGCAGCCACGTGGATCAGGCGCAGCTGCTGCACGCCCTGGAGGACGCGCACCTGCCGGGCCCGCTGCGTGCTGGCTACTACGACCTCCTTATCAGCATCCATCTCGAAAGTGCCTGTCGCAGCCGCCGCTCCATGCTCTCCGAGTACATCGTGCCCCTCACGCCGGAGACCCGCACCATCACACT
>NW_017731816.1:895222-924802 GCF_001890085.2 Hipposideros armiger | reverse complement strand
CAACCATCATTCATCCATCCATAGACCCGTCCATCCTCCATTCCTCTTCCATCCATCTATTCATTCAAACATACCCCCATCTTCCCATCTGCATCTATATCTATTTATCCTTCCATTTTCCACCCACATATCCATCTACTCACCCTTCCATTCATGCATCCATGTATCAGTCTTTCCAGCTTTCAATCTAGTTGTCTGTCCACCCTTCCATTCACTCATACATCAGTCCATCAGTCTGCACCATCACCATTCCATGCATTCATCTATCCACCTACCCACTTATTTATTAATCTGTCTTTCCTTCCTGTACATCCTGTTATTATCCTCCTTTCCACCTGTGCATCCATCCACCCATGCACAGCCCCATCCATTTTTTCATCTTCCACATACCTGTGCATCCATTCACGCATCTCTCTATCCATATGCATGTATACCCATCCACCTACCAACAAATCTAATCACCTACACCTGTTCATACACTCACCAGTCAATCTATTCTTCATCCTTCTATTCATCCTTTATTTCATGTACTGTTTCATTCACATATCCATCTAATAGCTCACTCATATAACCGTCTGTCTAACTTTTCATCCGCAAACCTATCCATCCATTCATTCATCCATCCTAACCCACCCCATGGCTATTTACTCATTTATTTATTTACCCATCCACTCATTTACTTGCTCATACATCTATGAAACCATCCATCCATCCACCTACCCACCTATCTATACATCATTTATCCTCTGTCATTCATCTACCCACCATCTTTTCCTCCACCTTTACCTTCACTTCTTCATCCATTACCCACCCATCCATCCATCTCCCCTTTAAATCCTACTATTTCATCTATTAATTCAGCCACCCAGCTACCCTGTCCTTCCCCCATTCATCCACCTCTCTTTCCCAACTCTTCTTCCCTTTTATCTACCCACTCTCCTTCTATCTGTTAGCATTTTCATTATGTTTGCTGAGAGCTGTCATGCTGGAAGTTATAAGAGCCTCCATCAGGTGTAGGGTGTGTCCTGTTCCAGAGTCATATATACTCAAGCTTGGGGAAAAAGGCACTTACTTGTGAAGAAAGAAGTGCTCATGTTTGGCTAGTGGTCTGGGCCATGTGGGTGAGACACAGGGTGTGGATCTGGGGAAATCTTAAAGAGGATGGATGGCAGGGCAGTGGGCTGCCATTCCTGCTTGTGGGAGGAACCATACAGCCAGTGCAGGACTAAATCTGGCACGTGCAAAAGAAGCAGGTCTGGAAATTGAGGCTGGGACTTAATTATGGAGGCTCTGCAGGCCACAGTGAATGACCCAGACTTTGTCATGTAGGTGATGGGCGTCTTTGGCGATGAGGACGTGAAACAGATATTAAAGATGATTGAGCCTGAAGTATTCACTGAGGAAGAAGAAGAAGAGGAGGAGGAGGAAGAGGGGGAGGAAGAAGAAGATGAAGAGGAGAAGGAGGAGGATGAGGAGGAAGAGGCACAGGAGAAGGAAGATGAAGAAAAAGAGGAAGAAGAGACACCGGAAGGGGAAAAAGAAGGCTTGGAAGATGGGCTGCTCCAGATGAAGTTGCCAGAGTCTGTGAAATTACAGGTGGGCTGGTTCTTTCTATTTTCCAACCTCCATCCACCTGTGCTGGGAGACACAGGGTCTGGTAAAGCATGAGTCTGGGTTTGTCCCAAGGCAGTGGGGAGCTGTGGAAGTGCATAAAGCAGTGGAGTGCTGCTGACTTGGAATGATCTCTCTGGTTTCCAAGTGGGAAGTGAACTGGAGGAATGAGACCCTGGAGAAGTCTGGCTTAAGGATCCAGGCAGGAGACAATGGTGGCTGGACCAGGGCAGCACCATGGAGAGGGGAGAGAAAGCAAGAGAAATTTTAAGGAAGTCCTAATGGTCTCATTACCATTCCTCCTACTGCATGGCTGTCCACACAGATGTGCCACCTGCTGGAGTATTTCTGTGACCAAGAGCTGCAGCACCGTGTGGAGTCCCTGGCAGCCTTTGCAGAGTGCTATGTGGACAAGCTCCAGTCCAACCAGCGGGACCGCTACAACCTCCTCATGAGAGCCTTCACCATGTCTGCAGCTGAGACTGCCCGACGCACTCGCGAGTTCCGCTCGCCACCCCAGGAGCAGGTCCTCTGACCCCTGGCCCTGGTTGGCCTTACTGTCTAAACCCCAACCTCAACCTCGCCCCTTCCCTAATCACGAATGGTACTTGACCTCTAAACCTGTTCTTGACCTCTGACCCTATTGATATGTTTGACTCTCACTTGCCTACCTCTCTCTGAATCAACCTGACCTCTGAGTCAGCCAGGCTGACTGTGATCCCTTTCAAACCTCTAGTCTCCCAGATAGTCTTCATTAACTTACACTTTGACTCACAACCTTAGACAGGGACTCACAATTGGATCTTTGACCTTGAGCACAGCGTTCCTGCTCTGGGGTCTCTGACCCTATTCTAACCTTTGACCTTCTCTTAGATCAACATGCTTGTGCACTTCAAAGATGGTATGGAAGTGGAAGAAAATCCTCTCCCTGAAGAGATTCAACAGGATTTGCTTGATTTTCATCAAGACCTGCTGGCACATTGTGGTAAGGAGAGGGGATCAGAGAACCCTCCTGCCAGCTTTCTTCTAAAGTTTCCCTAAGATTTGCTGATCTTAAACATCTGTAGTATTGGTGTTATGTAACGGTTGGTTGGTTGAATGAATGAATGAATGAATGAATAGATGTATTAGTGAACAGATAGATGATGAGTGGAAGAATATGTTTATATGGGTATTTGAGTGGGAGTGTATATGGATGGGTAGCTATAGGCAGATGGATGACAGTGGAGAGATGGCTGGCTGGAGGGATGGATGAATGACCTTCATTGTTCCTGATGAGGAGTCAGCTGACAATCTTATTGAGATTCTCTTATAATGTGTTGTTTTTCTCTGGCTAGCTTTCAAATTTTTCTCTTTGCCTTTGCCTTAAATAGTTTGAGTGTGATGTGTCTAGGTGTGGAGCTCTTTGAATTTATCCTACTTGGAGCTTGTTTAGTTTTTTGAATGTGCAGATTAATATTTTTCATCAAATTTGGGATTTTTTTGGTCATTTTTTTATTCCCCTTTCCCTTTTCTCCTTGGACTCCCATTATGCATATATTTGTACACTGAATGGTGCCCCACAGGCTTCTGTGACTCTGTTAGGTGTTTTTTTTTCATTATTTTTCTGTTCTTTAGACTGGATAATCACTATTGTCCTACCCCTCTACTTTCACTGATTCTTTCTCCTTCCAGCTCAAATATGTGGTCATACCTCTCTAGTGATTTTTAAATTTGTTATTATACTTTTCAAGTCCAGAATTTCTATATGATTATTTTTATACCACCTACCTGTTAATTAATACTCTCTACTTAATGAGTCATTGTCATCATATTTCTCTTTAATACTTTAGACATAGTTTCCTGTAGTTCTTTGAACATATTTACAGTAGCTGATTTAAAAGACAAATGCTTTAAAGAATGAATAAATGAACAAACATATGAACATATGAGGTGTGATTAAACAATACGGTGAATGTTTAAGTTAAAAAAATTATTACAGTAAAAGACACATTGCCATTAATCCCCCTCAAAATACTCCCTCTCGCTTTAAACACACTTATCCCATAGTTCTTGCCACTTTCTGAAGCAGTTCTGGAAGTTGTCTTTCATGAACATCTTTACTTGTGCTGTGTTTTTACTGTAATAAATTTTTTAAATTTAAACTTCACCCTAGTTTTAGATCACACCTCATATAAAGAAATCAATGAAAAGCTCCATGAATGCACACATGAATGAATGAACAGATGAAGGACTGAAGAAGTGAATGATTAAGCTGACGAATAAACACACCTTCCCTCCTTGACCACCTGCAGGAATTCAGCTGGAAGGGGAGGAGGAGGAACCAGAGGAAGAGGCCACCCTGGGCAGCCGTCTGATGAGCCTGTTGGAGAAAGTGCGACTGGTGAAGAAGACGGAGGAGAAACCCGAGGAGGATCAGCCTGCTGAGGAGAGCAAACCCGGTGAGGCTGGGCCATTAGGGAGGGAACCAGAGTGGGGTGGGCATCTCTGTGCTTGGGGAGCCTCTGGGTCCAAGACAGGCCGTGAGGAGTAGTGCAAGGGAGAGGTAAATGGGTATTAATGAGAGGCGGAGTGGAGGGCAGGGTTGACAGAGGGGGAATGCTGGAGGTGTGGCTTAAATATTTGGTCTGCATAGTATGGGTGTTGGACCAGGGTGGCATAAGGCCCTCTAGAGCAGAGACATACATCTAACTTTAGGATGATGGCAACTCCTGCACCACTGTGGTTTCCATATCCTGTGTCTTTCCTTTGTTTTCTTTCTTGGTGAAATAATTACCATGATGAGGGATTAGAAAAGCAGTTATGATAAATGTGGGGCCAATGGGTCATTATGCAAACTATATATTCGCCCCATCTAACAAGGATAGAGTCCCTGATGTTGGTACAGGGTTTATTCTACAACATTTAGGAAACTTTTATTGGACCAACTCTTAGCCAGGCACTGTTGTCGATGCTGGGGAATCACAGCCCCTGCCCTCAAGGAGTTTAGAATATTACAACAGATACAAATATGCATATACCATAATGTCAGGTGACCGTGGATACTATGAAGAAAAATAGAGTTGAGTGAGAGGAGAGAGAGGGACAAAGATGGAGGGGTCAGAGTGAGGGAGTGAAGTGTGCAAAGGCCTGGGGAATGATGATCGGTACAGAGAGAATAGCCAGTGCAAAGGCCTGAGACAGGAACGTGCTTGGTGCATTTAGAGGTCCATGTGGAGCAGAGTGAGTGGGGGGGAGAGGGGCAGGAGATGAGGTCATAGGTGATGGGCCAGATTGTGTAGGACTGCTGGAAGGAAGGTAGGATTAACACATCACAGGTCATGAATTGACACCATAGTTCAATGCCAGTGCCCGGAGGTTTCTCTTAACCCTGAGACACAAGAGACATCTGCCTTCTTTACCAGAAATCCTGGGAAGAAAAAGTGTTGGGAGAGAAAGAGAGATAAACGGATGCTGGCTGTAGGAAAGGTGAGGCCCAGGAAGATTGCCAGGGAAAATAAAACTGATTATTTTGACATCATTTTCAAGTGATACTGAGGTCCTCACAGTTTTTCTTTGTGTCTGTTGACTCTTGTGATGAAAAGTTGGCAGTAGTTTTACAAAACAAATGGAATTGAGGCTTGTGCTTTCAGAGGTGCGTAGTGAAGTGCTCTGGTGTTCTGTAGTGATTCAATTTCTTTTTCCTCTTGAAACTTGTAGGGTCCCTTATGGAAGGGGGATTAGGGTGAAGAGAACAGATAGACTCTTAGGGCAATAAAAAAGATCTCCCAGAATCTGTGTACTCCTGGCAGGGAGAGGGTGGGAGGGTTAGTAACTGAGAAGCCTCTGGAAATAGGGGCGTCTTCTGCATTGTTCAGGCTCAAGGCCCTGACCAATCAGAGTGTTCTGACCCTTGCGTCCTATTCCCAGAGTCGCTGCAGGAGCTGGTGTCCCACACGGTGGTGCGTTGGGCCCAAGAGGACTTTGTGCAGAGCCCTGAGCTGGTACGGGCTATGTTTAGCCTCCTGCACCGGCAGTACGATGGGCTTGGGGAGCTGCTGCGCGCCCTGCCCCGGGCGTACTCCATCTCGCCATCCTCCATGGAGGACACCATGAGCCTGCTCGAGTGTCTCGGCCAGATCCGCTCACTGCTCATTGTGCAGATGGGCCCCCAGGAGGAGAACCTCATGATCCAGAGCATTGGGTGAGGCACCGTCCCCTCCCCTGACTTTGTACATCCCTGGGGAAGGAAGGGGCGCCTTCCTGGCACCAGCTTGTCCCCCTGGGTCATGTCCTCTGGATACGACAATGTCTGTCTCTCCCACTTCTGCCCCAACTTTGGGGTGATATATTCCTGATCCCAGAAGCTAGCCCATCTCCCTGGGTAATGTCCCCTTACCTCTCCACCCACCCCTGGGGAACAGCTCCTACTCACCTGTGACTCTTGGCACAAAGGTCACCCTCTCTCTCTCTGAGCTTCAGTTTCCTCATCTCAAATGGGATGGAGCCATGCCTACCTTGTAGAATCATGGTGCAGCTTTTGTGAGCTCATGCTCATAGTAGTAGCAATAATAATAGTACTGAGCGCTCAGTGTCAAGTGTGCCTCATTCATTCAGTCAGCAAACATTTATTGAGCACCTACTGTGTGCCAAGTCCTGTAGGGGATACAATAGGTAATATGACAAAGGTCCCCTCCTTAGGGGATCCCACCTGGTGACAGCTCCCCCAAGCATCTGAGGGCTCTCCCTGGACTTGGGCCCAGCACTCCGTCTGTCCACAGGAACATCATGAACAACAAAGTCTTCTACCAACACCCGAACCTGATGCGGGCACTGGGCATGCATGAGACAGTCATGGAGGTCATGGTGAACGTCCTTGGGGGCGGCGAATCCAAGGTAAGGGGCCTGAGTGGGCCGGGGAGCTCAGGGGCCGGGTCGCAAAAGGCAGACATTGACCACTGGCCCACCCTGCCTGGCCCAGGAGATCCGCTTCCCCAAGATGGTGACAAGCTGCTGCCGCTTCCTCTGCTACTTCTGTCGCATCAGCCGGCAGAACCAGCGCTCCATGTTTGACCACCTGAGCTACCTGCTGGAGAACAGCGGCATCGGCCTGGGTGAGAACCGCCAAGCCTGGGGCTGTCCCCCAGAGCCTACTCCTGGCAGTCCATCCAGGCCTGCCCCACTCTGCACTGGCTCACTCGTTCATTCAACATTCACTCACTCTCAACTCACCCTGGATCTGGCCCTGTAATGGACAGTGCTGGGCCTGTCTCATACAGCCATACAGCCCTGGACCTGACCCCCATGGAGCTCACAGTGCAGTAGGGAAAGACAGACCCACCCTAGACAGCAACAGCCCAAAGTGGTCAGGCCTAGGATGGGAAGCACCTGACCCAGGCTGGAAAAGAGGAGGTCAGGGAGGGCTTTCCAGAGGAGGTAAGACAAGCAGGAATGAGACAGGTAGCTATGACCCTCCAAAGAGCATTCTCACCACCTCTTACCCCCACAGGTATGCAGGGCTCCACACCCCTGGACGTAGCAGCTGCCTCCGTCATTGACAACAACGAGCTGGCCTTGGCGTTACAGGAGCAGGACCTGGAGAAGGTGTGGAGGGAGCAGGCCTGGCCCCTATGGGCACCTGTTGATTCAGGACCCATTTTGTGGGGTGATTCTGGATGGTCCAGGATTGGATTAGAAAGGGGATAATTTGTAAGGAATGATAGGACCTGGTCACTCATTCGTGGGGCTGGGGGCACATCCATGCCCCACCCTCCCTGGCTGCATGGCCTTGATATGTTTCTTAGCCTTCTGTGCCCTCGCTTCCGTGTGCAGTGATGGGTGTAGGCTCTGGAGTTCAGCAACTTAGTTTCAGTTCTCCCCACTGCCTTGCTGCCTGGCCTTGAGCAAATGACTTAAACTCTCCAGGCCTCCATCCCCTCATCTGCAAAGTGGATATAATAATAAAAACAACTTCATAGAGTTGTTCTGAATTTTAAATGAGTTAATCTGTGAACGCATTTACAAAACAGTAAGCCCTCAATAACAGTTATCGACTATTATATTATTATTTATTTAACAAACATTTATTGAGTGCTTACTATGTGTTAGGACCTGTCCAAGGCAGTAGGAGTATGATAGTGAATGAGACAGTCAAAAATGTTTGTCCTTGTGAAGCTGATGTTTTAGTTGGGATAATAAACAAGATGAATAAGTGAAATGCATGGTGTACAAGGTGTGATCAAACCATATGGTGGAATGTTTAAATTAAAAAAAAAATTTATTGCAATAAAAGACACATTGCCACTAATTCCCCTCAAAATACTCCCCCTCATTTCAAACACACTTGTCCCATCGTTCTTGCCACTTTCTGAAGCAGTTCTGGAAGTCCTCTTTCATGAGTGTCTTTAGTTGTGCTGTCGTGGCTGCCTCGATGTCCTGAATCGATTCAAAACGTTTACCTTTCACGATCATTTTGACTTTGGGGAAGAGCCAGAAGTTGCAAGGTGCTAGATCTGGTGAATAAGGTGGATAAGGACACACCATAATGTTTTTATTTAACAAAAATTGCTGTATCAGAAGTTATGTGTGACACGGAGCGTTGTCATGATAGAGGATGATTTACAGCACACTTTAAAACTCACCTTCTCTCAACTGTATAGCTCACCCCTGACTGACTGCACCGCACAAGTTGAAACTTGTCACACGCTATTACTAAGGTTCGATGAGCTGCTTTCTGAATTGAAGATCCCTGCCTTTCTGTTGGATGGTACTTGGCAGCATTAGTCACCGTATTTTCTCTTCACAATGGAAAGGCTCTGTGTCACACATCTCTTCTGGTATGGCAGTTTCTGTCAAATAAAAACATTATGGGGCCGGCCCAGTGGCACATTAGGTTAAGAGCTGGCTTGGGACGCCAGCTCTGAGCAGCAGGGCCCCGGTTCGGATCCCACATATGCGGGCCAGTGACACTGCCCTCTACAGCTAAGATGCTGAACAACAGCTCAACCTGGAGCTGGGCTGCTTTGAGTCGCCGGCGACGGCATAGGCTGCAGCCCCAGCTGCAGTGGGCTGCCATAAGCTACCGTGTGTGGCCGGCAGCCAGCGTGAGCTGCCAGCGTGAGCTGCCAAGAGCCACTGTGAGTGGCTGTCCAGAGGCCAGCGACTAATCTGCCTCACCCGGGAAGAGCGCAATGATAATACCAACATGGGCCAGTGAAGCAACGTCCTCCACAACTAGACTGAAGAACAAAATGACAGCAACTTGTCTGTTCCCCTTCCCCCGATTCCCCAGCGCTGTTCCCCTCCCCCAATTCTTCAATAAAATCTTTAAACAAACAAACAAACAAACAAAAAAACATTATGGTGTGTCCTCATCCACCTTATTCACTGGATCTGGCACTGTGCAACTTCTGACTCTTCCCCAAAGTCAAAATGACCAGGAAAGGTAAACATTTCGAATCGATTCAAGAGATCGAGGTAGCCACGACAGCACAACTAAAGACATAAAAGCGGACTTCCAGAACTGCTTCAGAAACTGGCAAGAACAATGGGATAAGTGTGTTCGAAGTGAGGGGGAGTATTTTGATGGGGACTAATGGCAATGTGTCTTTTACTGTAATACTTTTTTTTTTTAATTTAAACATTCACCGGGTTATTTGATCACACCTTGTATTAGCTAGTGGCAAGTGTTAAGGAGAAAAAAGTGAGCAAGAGAGAGAAATATCAAGTGTCAGAAGGGTGTGGAAGTTTAGACAAGAGTAGTCAGAGAAAGCGTCACTGAGAGTGACAGTCAGGTAAAGCTCTGAAGGAGGCAAGATGCCATATAGACATTAGGGAGAAAAGCATTCCAGACAGGGGAACAGCCAGTGCAAAGGTCCTGAGGCAGGAATGAACCTCATGAGTTTGCAGAACAGCAAAAAGACCAGTGTGATTGGAACAGAGGGAGTGAGGGACGAGTGGTGAGAGGTGAGGGCAGGAGGTGATGAGGGCAGATTGTGTGGAGAGTCTTGTGAGCCATAGTGAGGGTTCTGGCTTTTACCCTGAGTGAGGTGACACCACCCGAGGATTCTGAGCAGAGGAGGGCCGCGACTCAGGTGTTTGCAGGTTCTCTCTGACTGTGTGTGGGGGATAGATTGGGGGGAGCAGGGAGACTAGAGAGGAGGCCGCTACAATTGTCCAGGTGGGAGCTGAGGGTGGACGATGAGGGTTATTGTTTGCCAAGGGATCCAGAGATAATCAGATTGAGGAGCTCCAGGGATGGATAGGGACCTGAGCCTTGGGGAGAAAGGTAGTGTGAGTCTGGCCTCAGGCTGAGCTCCCTCCACCCCCAGGTGGTGTCCTACCTGGCTGGCTGTGGCCTCCAGAGCTGCCCCATGCTCCTCGCCAAAGGGTACCCAGACATTGGCTGGAACCCCTGTGGCGGTGAGCGCTACCTGGACTTTCTGCGTTTCGCTGTCTTTGTCAACGGTGAGGCAGGCGGTGGTGGGGGGGCGGGAGGCTGGGCTCACTGGCCAAAGGCTCCCTCGGGTGTGGCCCACATATTGAGCCACAGGCCTGGCCTGGGTGGGGCAGGGTCCGGAGGCAGACAGCCTGGCATGAACCCTTGGGGTGCTGGGGCCGGGGCTGTGTGTGGAGGGACCCTTGGTGGTGGCTCACGGGGCCTCCTGACCTCACCTGAGTCGCTAGGTGAGAGCGTGGAGGAGAACGCCAACGTGGTGGTACGGCTGCTCATCCGCAAGCCCGAGTGCTTTGGGCCAGCCCTGCGGGGTGAGGGTGGCTCAGGGCTGCTGGCTGCCATCGAAGAGGCCATCCGCATCTCCGAGGACCCTGCTCGGGACGGCCCAGGTGTCCGCAGGGACCGGCGGCGCGAGCAGTGAGTCTCCCACCCACTCCTCAACAGAACAACCTGCCCTCCTGTGCCCCTCGCTGCGTCCCCCACACCACCTGCCTTCCCCTGCAGCTTTGGGGAGGAGCCTCCTGAGGAAAACCGGGTGCACCTGGGACATGCCATCATGTCCTTCTATGCGGCCTTGATCGACCTGCTTGGACGCTGTGCACCAGAAATGCATGTGAGACCCAAAGGCCGGGCTGGGGTGTGTGTGTGTATGGCCAACCTTGAACCCCTTCATTCGGGCATTCAGCAACATTGCTTGAGCTCTCATTATGTGGGTGGTCCTGGGCTAGGCAATGCTGAGGACACACCAGGGACCAAGAAAGCCCCAGGCCCTGCTCTCCCAGAACTCGCAGTCCAGGGTGGTGGAGGGAGCCAGGCATTGAGAGCCAGAGGTGGTCAGTGCTACAGTGGAGAAGCACAGACAGGGATCAGGGCTGGGTATCCTAGAGTTAGCCCCACAAGAGGGAGTCCTGCTCCACCTGCCAGTGAGCCAAGAAGGGATGGAATGGGGTAATGACCAAATGGGGCACAGACAGCCTAATGACATGTCCACCTCCCTGCTCCAGCTAATCCAAGCCGGCAAGGGTGAGGCCCTGCGGATCCGTGCCATCCTGCGCTCCCTCGTGCCCCTGGATGACCTCGTGGGCATCATTAGCCTTCCACTGCAGATCCCCACCCTGGGAAAAGGTGTGGAGGGGGCAGGACTCAGCAAGGAAGTGATGCTGGAGAGGGGGTGGGCAGATCTGAAGGGCACCCCTGACCCCCAGTGTCCTTGCCCACAGATGGAGCTCTGGTACAGCCAAAGATGTCAGCATCCTTTGTGCCAGACCACAAGGCATCCATGGTGCTCTTCCTGGACCGCGTGTATGGCATCGAGAACCAGGACTTCTTGCTACATGTGCTGGACGTGGGCTTTCTGCCTGATATGAGGGCAGCCGCCTCACTGGACACGGTGAGCAGCCCAGCCCCACTTCCTGCCTCCAGAGTGGGAATAGCAGCAGCACTCTTGTTTGTTCTGAAATTGTGTCTATATCCTGATCCTCCCTCCCCCACCATCAAGACAGAAAACAAAAACCAAGAAAAACTCTGAGTTCTGTTAAAGAGGGTATGGAAATCTCCAATACCTCAGGTTATAAGAAATAATCACTCTCAATGATAGCTCAGCATCATGGAGACACAAAGACCTGTGCACAACAACAATAATAACAGAAGGTGACAAGGCCAAGTAAGATGAAGGCTGAGAACTAACCACTGGTTTGGCCAGATGGAGGCCACTGATGACCTTGACAAGCAGTAAGGCGGTGGATTGAAAGCCTTACTGGAGAGGGTTTAAGGAGCCTGGGAAGTGAGATGTGGGGGACAGTGAGTGTTGACAGTCTTCACACAAGTTGGTGACAGAGGAGGCAGAGGAATGGCAATGTGCTGGAGGGGTGACCTTGGTCAGGAGAAGGCTTTTCTTAAGATGGGAGAAATAACTGTTGGCCATTAACTGGAAAATTGAACACAGAAATTTGAATCTATAACCACTAGCTTGTCAGAAATACAGAGGGCAGAACAGTTAACTGACACCACCGGGAAGTGACTAGCCAAAGCCAAA
This sequence comes from Hipposideros armiger, assembly GCF_001890085.2. Classification (NCBI taxonomy): domain Eukaryota; kingdom Metazoa; phylum Chordata; class Mammalia; order Chiroptera; family Hipposideridae; genus Hipposideros; species Hipposideros armiger. Next base: position 912,722 of record NW_017731816.1, on the reverse strand, counting down.
ATGTACGAAATTCCACTGGACCCATGACCCAGTTTCTTCAGCAAATAAATAGCATTAAAAAGGAGAGGAGGGTTGGCCGAGTGGCTCAGTTGGTTAAGAGAATGAGCTCTGAGCAACAGAGTCACCGGTTCGATTTCCACATGGGCCAGTGAGCTGCGCCCGAGCTCAGCTGCCACTGAGCTGCCAATAGATGGCAGGATGGCTCAGCTGGTGAGAGTACCTGCTCCTAACAAGGGTGCCAGTTCGACTCCCGCATGGGATGGTGGGCTATGCTGTCTGCCCCCCACACACACACACACACAACTAAAATTGAACACGGCACCTTGAGCTGAGCGGCCGCGAGCTGCCAACAGGTGGCCGGATGGCGACTGGACTTGGAGCTGAGCTAGCTGCGCCCTCCACAACTAAGATTGAAGGACAACAACTTGTCTGTTCCCCTTCCCAAACTCCCCAATAACATCTTTTTAAAAAGGGGGGCAGGCGGGAGGAAAAGAAATAGTTACAGATGAAAAGACCTCAGAGATCCCATTAGCCAAATATAGTATGTTGACCTTCCTGGGGCCCTGATCCAAACAATCCCTGCTTAATGCAAAGCAATTTTTGAGACAATTGGAGAAGGCTGATCATGAATATTAAGACTGTTAATTCTGTGAGGTGTGATAATGGTAGCATGGAATGTTAAATAGAAGTACTTGTCTGAATGGAGGTAATATATTTAAATATCTTTGGGTAAAATGGTCTATGGCTGGGGGTTGCATGGAAATATTACAGGAAAAAAGATGGAGTTAGAGGAAATAAATATGTAGAAAGTGGAAATCTGCAGAACAGTCTAATCTGGGTAATGAGGTTTCATTAATTGTCCTCTCCACTTTTGTATATGTTTGAAAATTTGCGTAGTCCAAAGTAATAAGGGAGTAGTTTTTGGGGGAAGATCAGAAACCTGGGTCATTTGCCCAGAGTTGTCCAGTGTGGGTGCCAGGACAACCTCAGAAGTGCTCAGTGGGCCTGATGTCCCCATTCTGCACTCCAGGCCGCTTTCAGCACCACAGAGATGGCACTGGCACTAAACCGCTACCTGTGCCTGGCGGTGCTGCCGCTCATCACCAAGTGTGCACCACTCTTTGCGGGAACTGAGCACCGTGCCATCATGGTGGACTCCATGCTTCACACGATATACCGCCTGTCCCGTGGCCGCTCTCTCACCAAGGCACAGCGCGATGTCATCGAGGACTGCCTCATGGCGCTCTGCAGGTGGGGCTGGACTGGAGGGCATGGGCCGGCCCACGGGGTGGGGCAGGCCTCAATGTGAGAGCCCACTACCCCCTGCATGTCCCCACAGGTACATCCGCCCATCCATGCTGCAGCACCTGCTGAGGCGCCTGGTGTTCGATGTGCCGATCCTTAATGAGTTCGCCAAGATGCCGCTCAAGGTGAGGGTAGATGCTCTTTAGAGTGCTCATTTCCATGCCCTGCCCACCCGCTTGCTCCGCCCTCGGCCTGTGGGGCTTATTTGTATCAGCACTGCCCAAGCCAGTTAACCTGCAAATGCGAGGGCATTCTTTAGCGTTCTCATTTGCATACTGGGATTCCCAGGCCATTCACTTCTCCTCACTGGTGCCTCTGCCACTCCCTAATTAGCATTTACTTTGCCTAACAGTGTGCCAGCCCACACCCATATTAGCATAGATTTGCATGGGGCACACTACTTTTCCTAATTAGCATGCTTATTCTCATGCCCAGACCACCAGCCTTCTACTATTTAAATGAGTGCATTTATTTGAATAAACAGTACCACAGCTGTTCTGAATATTTGCACACTGTATGTCCTATTATTTTTTCATTTGCATGCTAGTTTGCATGATGAGATACCCCTAACTCAGATATCTTCACTATTTTGTATAATTCCTCTAAATCAGCCCCTATTTCAAATTTGCATATTGGATATGGAGGCCCTCTTCCCAATTACCATATATTTGCATGGGGTGCTGCTTAAGTTTCTGTTCATCATGTTAATTCACATAAGAGCAGATCACGGTATCCTTATGCCCATTTCCTCACGACCCTACTCATGAATTAATACTAGTGTGCTATTTGTGTAAAACAACACCAGACAAATTCAGTTCTGGTTTAAATGAGAATGCTAAGTTTGCATAATAAACTGTTCAGTACCACTCCCCAATAAGCACACCATTCCCCTTCATTAACATATCATTTGCCTATACCTCCTTCTTAATGTAAAAGCACAGGCAGCCCTGGGCCTCCCAGGACCTTTATTTGCCTGCCAGTTGGTTACACCCCCGTCATTTACCTATTCCCCTCTTGCTCCCACCCAGCTTCTTACCAACCACTATGAGCGCTGTTGGAAGTACTACTGCCTGCCCACAGGCTGGGCCAACTTCGGGATCACCTCCGAGGAAGAGCTGCACCTCACAAGGAAACTCTTCTGGGGCATCTTTGACTCGCTGGCCCACAAGGTCTGGGCATCTGGGGCAGGAGGCCTGAAAGGAGCCTGTTTGAAGGGGTTGGGGTCCAACACTGGGGTCCAGAATGAAATCCCCAAATGTGGGGGTCTAGGGAGGGAGGCAGTTCTGCAGGTTTGGATCTCAATCTACGAGTTGGGTCTCTGATTTGGGTGTCATGGAATAGGGGGTGGGCCTCTCATTTGGGGGCTTGCAGAGGGTAATCTATGGGTGGTTTGAAGGTCCAGATGGGGCTGAGGCATGGGGTTCAAAAAGAGGGACAATGATTTGTGTTTGGGAGCTCAGGGTGGATGGTTGCAGATGGGAGGGGTGAGTTTGAGAACCTAGAGCTTAGCCAGGCCTTCAGTGACCCGCTTTCCCTGGCATCCTCAGAAGTATGACCAAGAGCTGTACCGTATCGCTATGCCTTGTCTGTGCGCCATCGCAGGGGCCCTGCCCCCCGACTACGTGGACGCCTCATACTCTTCCAAGGCCGAGAAAAAGGCTACGGTGGATGCTGAAGGCAACTTTGATCCTCGGCCTGTGGAGACCCTCAAGTGAGTCCTAGGGGCAGAAGGGGGTGGGGCCTGGGGACTAGGAGAAGGAAAACGTGTCAGAGATGGAACGCCCTCAATGGCCAGCCTCAACATCTGCTGACCCTATCCTCCTCCCTAATAGCGTGATCATCCCAGAGAAGCTGGACTCCTTCATTAACAAGTTCGCAGAGTACACACATGAGAAGTGGGCCTTCGACAAGGTTGGCACATTACAGTCTTCCCCTCCCTAAGACCCCCTCCCTTGCCAGCCTTTCTCAAGACCCCAGCTTTCCTGAGACCCTGAACATTTCCTGGGACCCACAGTCTCTTCTGAAGCCCTCAGCCCCTTCAGGGTTCCTCCTCTGTGTCCCCCAGGCTGCTGTCTACTCCTCATCCTGCCCCCACCCCCAGCTCCATAGTGGCACTGCCTCTACCCGTCCCCTCTCCATCTCCAGATCCAGAACAACTGGTCCTATGGGGAGAACGTAGATGAGGAACTGAAGACCCACCCCATGCTGAGGCCCTACAAGACCTTCTCAGAGAAGGTAACCAAGACTTGGAGCCCAATGTTGAAACCAAAGGTTCCAAAATGAAACCTTCAAATTTGGGGGTTCATGGATGAGTGAGTCAGCTTCATAAGCTTGGATCTAACTGGATCCCCCTCCATGGATTGTGCCTTCCCTTGAACTTGGTTGCCTCCGCTAAACCCAGGATTCCTTGTGTCCCTTCTGGAAGAGACAGAGACACTGGGTTTGATTCCTTGGTGGTACAACTTCTCTGAGTCTCATGTGTCAGATGGAATAATGAGAGTTTGTTTGGGAGGCTCTGTTACAGAGCAGGGATGAGACCTGTGTTCAAATCCGACCGCACCATTTCCTAGCCAAAGTGCTCGGGGCTTTCCCCTTCTTGGGACACTGGAAGCCAGGGAGGCTGAGCAGGGGCTCCTATTTCTGCCCCCCTTTCACCCCATTTCACCAACTACACCCCATCCTGTTTACCCCAGGACAAAGAAATTTACCGTTGGCCCATCAAGGAGTCCTTGAAGGCCATGATTGCCTGGGAATGGACAGTAGAGAAGGCCAGGGAGGGTGAGGAGGAGAAGACGGAGAAGAAGAAAACGCGGAAGATCTCCCAAAGTGCCCAGGTGGAGGCAGGGTGGGGGCGAAGGGGTGAGGCATGGGGGGGGGTGAACGACTAGAATAAGGGGTGGAGCCAGGAGAGTGTGGGGGCCAGGCAGGAGATGGGGTCAGGGGAAGGCTCAGAGATCTGGGAGAGGAGAGGGCATGGGTCTGAAGAACTACAAAGGGCAGAGGAGAGGCCTACAAAGGGCACAGGGGGCGTTAGAGACAGGCCCTTAAGGAGATGGTACCGAGCAGGGGCCTGGGGCCAGGTGAGGCAGGGTTGGGGCCTGGGCTTCCTGCTAACCCGTCAAGCCCCTCAATCTCTCCCTTGTCCTCCCAGACCTATGATCCGCGAGAAGGATACAACCCCCAGCCTCCTGACCTCAGCGGAGTTACCCTGTCCCGGGAGCTGCAGGTGAGGCTCCTGATCCTTTTGTCTGGGGGCATGGCGCTTTCTGTTAGGGTGGGGATGGACATACCCTGAATCTGGGCCTTAACTCTCTGCATCCACTCCCAGGCCATGGCAGAACAACTGGCGGAAAATTACCACAACACATGGGGGCGGAAGAAGAAGCAGGAGCTGGAGGCCAAGGGTGAGGGTGCCCATCCCACCCCCACATAGACCACCCCCGCTTCTTCGCAGTCCCCTAGTCATAGGCTCCAGAGGCATAAGGACCTAATAAATTAAGAGTTGTGAGACTTTCATCTTCAACCATTGCTTTTTACCCCCTTGAACCTCCGTTTCTGCATTCGTACCGTGAGGGTAATAGCGTTTACTACCGTAGGGTTGTGGTGCGGATGTGACGAGCATCAGAAAGCAATGTTTTGGTTAGTCTTATCTCTGTCTTTATTACTACAATTATACAAGCCCTCAACCGCCGGAACCACTTCAGTGAGAGTGGCCTGAGTCCCTCCCAGCCCCCTGACTTCTGGTCTTTGCTGCCCCAGGTGGTGGGACCCACCCTTTGCTTGTTCCCTACGACACGCTCACGGCCAAGGAGAAGGCACGTGATCGAGAGAAGGCCCAGGAGCTGCTGAAGTTCCTGCAGATGAACGGCTATGCCGTCACCAGGCACGTGGGCTGGGAGCTGGGCCTGGGGGCTGCGGGAAACTGGGGCAGAACCTGCAGGGCAGAAGCTGGGAGAACCGAGGGCAGGGTAGAGGAGGAGGGGCCAAAGAGGGGAGGAGGTTAAGAGGGTGGGGCCTGGAGGACAGAGGCAAACCCAATCCAGGGAAGAGCGGGGAACTGTAGGGGACCTGGGGTGAGGCAGAAGCTGATAGAAGCAGGGTCTAGGGGTGCAGGGGCAGAGATAGAGAAGGGTGGGAAACGGCATTCTGCCTGTGGGCTGACCCCTCCTCCACCTGTCCAAGCAGAGGCCTTAAGGACATGGAGCTGGATTCATCTTCCATTGAGAAACGGTTCGCCTTTGGCTTCCTGCAGCAGTTGCTGCGCTGGATGGACATTTCCCAGGAGTTTATCGCCCACCTGGGTACCGAGAAGTCCCTCCCTGATGCCTGCCCTCCCTTTAACCCAGTTCCTGCGTATTTCCTTCCTCCCCTCATCTAATTACTGCGCCAGATAGTGTTCTAGGTGTTGGGAATAAGCAGTGAGCAAGACAGACAAAGATCCCTGTCCTCCTGCAACTTCCAGTCCTGTGGGTGGATTCAGACAATTAACATCAGAAATAACTAAACACTTGACATGTTAGGAGGTGGTTAGTGTTATGGGAAGAAGAATTCACTAGAGCCAGCTAAGGAATGCGGGGTGGGGAGTATTCCAGGAAGACCTTGAAGGAACCGGGAAGGAGGCAGTGGGGACATCCGGGGAGAGTATCCCAGGCAGAGAAACAGCCAGCACAAAGGCTCTGAGAGGTCTCTACTATGAATATTAGACCCGTATGGCTGCAGCAGAGCAACTGAAGAGGGGAGTGAAAGGAAAGGGGGTCAGAGAGGTGACAGGGCAGCTCATGAAGTGGAGTTTTTCTTAAATGTATGGAGAGCTCACATTTATTTCAGTGTTTCATATTAGATGTGTTTTGGGTCTTTATTTAGAAGTTTGGTGATGCTTCTGTGACCAGAAATACGCCATAGGAGCTTAACTCTTATTTATATCAATTGGCCTATGGTCAAATTGGTTTCCTTGTATGTCATTTTGCTTAAAGTCGCAGTTTCCAAGAACCTATTGAGGACATTAAGTGAGGACTTACCGTATACAGGCCTCCACGGTGGGAAGAGTAATACAGGACTTTTCTCACAGTGCCAGGGACATAGCAAGTGTTTAATAATTGGAGTCAGCATTATTATTTTAATAGTATTAATTACTCTCCCCATGATTATGTTTGAAATCAAGTTCCATTTTAAATTTAACTCTAACAATATCAACTTTTAGTTTCATTAGGTCCATCATTTTTTTTATTCCAAATTTACTCAATGCTGGGTATTTATATTCAGGAAGAAAAGGGCTTGTGACAGGTGAAGAGGGGGTCCCAGTTTGTCCTCTTCTCCATTTTCAGCCTCAGGAAGGGTTTGATCAAGGAGTTAGAGGAGCAGATGAAAGGCAGGAGAGAGAGGTTTATCTCAAAGCCAACAGAAGTGATTTCATGTCAAGAGTTTATCCTCCATCGTATCCTAACTGCCCTATCAGAATACCCTGAGTTCCCTAGGCTTGAACCCACCATGACCTCTATTTACCCTCCCCCATCAGAGGCTGTGGTCAGCAGTGGACGAGTGGAAAAGTCCCCGCATGAACAGGAGATTAAATTCTTTGCCAAGGTCAGAGGTGGGCTCAAAAGCTGGAGGGGGCTGGGGATTGGGTGGGCTCCCCACCCTTCACTCAGTCCCCCTCATCTCTTCCCCACCCCTGCAGATCCTGCTCCCTTTGATCAACCAGTACTTCACCAACCACTGCCTGTATTTCCTGTCCACACCTGCCAAAGTGCTGGGCAGTGGTGGCCATGCCTCCAACAAGGAGAAGGAAATGATCACCAGGTGGGCCGCCCTGTGACCTCTGACCCCTGACCTCACAGTGTTGTAATCCTGGACCCTTTACTCCCAACCGTGGCTCTTAGGGGCTCTGTCCTGGGTGCTGGGCACTGACTACTCTACCTGCAGAGGCGATTACAGGGCTAGGATGACCAACCGTCCTGGTGTGCCCGGGACTGAGGCATTTTCCAGAACACAGGACTTTTTGGCCAACTGGGACGAGCTGGTCACCCTGTCAGAAAGACAGACCAGCCTCCCCACCCCCCAACATGACAGTTATTGCCTATGACTTTCAAGGTTGCTCATCTCTCTGCCCCTCCCCACCCCTCCTATCTCCTTCGTTTTCTTCCCCACCCTACCTCCTCCTGGCTCTTCCTTCTGTCCCTCTTTCCCTGTCCCTGTCTCCTCTAATGTGTCACCGCTCTCCTTGTCCCCTTGGAGTCCTCGCTCTGTTTCTTCTGTCCTTCTGTCCCTTTCTCTATTGTCAGCCTCTTCTGCAAGCTTGCTGCTCTTGTCCGTCACCGAGTCTCTCTCTTTGGTAAGTAGCTCTGTTCCCAGAGCCCTACTTCCTAATCTTGCCTCTCTTCCCCTCATCACCACCCCACCCTGAAGAAATATGGCCCAGGTTCATGCCTTAATTTGGACAACCTTCACTGCTCTTCCTCTGGGCCCGACATGGCCTGAGTAGTCCTGGGGACAGGGCAGTGACTAGGAGAGCCCTGGACCCTGTCCTCATGGAACTCCCGGGCCAGCGGGGGAAACAGACTCATCATCAGACAATGAAGGCCTGAAGGATCAGGGTTGAGATGAAGGACGGTCAGGCAGAGGGGTCAGGGCCCAGATGGGAGAGGGACAGGCAGAGGAGTCAAGGCCTGGATGGGGAAAGAAAAAGGGCCGATGGGAGTTCAGATGGGGTGGGGGTGAGGAGAGGTCAGTTGGAGTAGATGTAGAGAGAGGTATTGTCCTGTAGCCTTTCCTTCATCCTAGCCTGTCTTCTTCCCTCAGGGACGGATGCCCCAGCTGTGGTCAACTGTCTTCACATCCTGGCACGCTCCTTGGATGCCAGGTAGAGCTACAGGTCGTGGTACCCACTCCTAGACTCTCTGAAATCTAGACTCTCAGATTCTTGAACTGGGCTGTCCCCACTTCCCTCCTAGGACAGTGATGAAGTCAGGCCCCGAGATTGTGAAGGCTGGCCTGCGTTCCTTCTTTGAGAGTGCCTCAGAAGACATCGAGAAGATGGTGGAGAACCTGCGGCTAGGCAAGGTGTCACAGGCGCGCACGCAGGTGAAGGGTGTGGGCCAGAACCTCACCTACACCACCGTGGCCCTGCTGCCCGTCATCACCACCCTCTTCCAGCACATCGCCCAGCACCAGTTCGGAGATGATGTCATTTGTAAGGGCTCCTGACCCCAAGGGCAGGGGTCGGGGGTGGGGGGGGTCAATTCAGCCAATACCACCTATCTCTGTGTGCTTGACAGAATCCTCAGGTGTTTAAGTGTGTATTAATATTTATTGAGCAGATGTTTTGCTGTAAGCAAAGTATGCATTCAGTAAATTAATAGGTAATACAGTGGGTTAATTAGGATATGAGTTCAGCAGCTCAGTCAAAAGACCCTGAATCACCATAGCTTAAGCAAGATAGAGTAATATTTCTTTCTCATGTAACAATCTACTTGTAAGTGGATCTTAAGGTCAGGATCCCAGATTCTCTCCATCCTGTTGCTCTGCCATCTCTGAAGTATTGCCTTTATTTATATGGTCCAAGATGGCACACCATTCCATCTTCATTCTAGCCAGTAAGAGAGGAGAAAAAGCAGAGGAGGGCACCTCAATTCTTTGAAAGGAACAACCTAGAAGTGTCCTGCATCACTTCTGCTTACATCCATCCCATTGGCCAGAACTTAGCACATGGCCCCATGTTGCTGCAAGGGAGGCTGGGAAAGTAACCTTTATTCTGGGAGGTCATGTGACGAGCTAAATATTGGAGGTCTATTACTAGGAAGAAGAGAACAGAAAGAAAGAGCAGATACTGGGAGTCAATTAGTGTCTGCCATGTTTATCCTACCACGTGGCACCTATGGTGTGCGACCTAGCCTGGGATCTTGTGACAGAGTACACACTGTGTAATATACTGTTGTTAAAGAGACATAGGCAAGATGAAACACCTAATAGGATGTTATGACATTGTGTTCAGATACTCAAAAGAGCCTTACAAGGTGTGGCCTGGATCTTGGTGGAGCCAGGAAAAGGACAGGATGGGCTGGTGGGAAAGACACTCAGGAGGCCGAGAGATGGGCTCTGGAGGGGAGGCATTCAGCGTGAGGCCCAAGGCCCTGGCCTGGAGACCTGGGGCCTCCGTAAGATCTATTGGAAGAAGTAACAAGTTTGGGGAAGAAGTGAGTTTGGGACTCAGTGGCTGTGAGGGGCCCAGGGATCCCCCAGGGGAGGCGCCGAGAATGAGCTGTAGCATTGATGGCTGTGGAGACTGAGGGATGGTGAAGCCATGTTTCAGCTCACTGTTTATTTGAAATTAGAACCTAGTGACAACAGTAAGAAAAGGAGTACGTACTTAGATGGGATTTTCCCCTCACTCCAATATTTTATTTTGAAAATTTAAAAACATACAGAAAAGTCAAAGGAAGAAAATTGTTAAGAATTTGCCCCATTTGCTTTGCCTTTCACTTTATGGGTGAACTTCCTTCTGCAAACTTTTTTTGTTGAACTTTTGAATCTGAATTGCACACATAGGACATCACATCCCTAAATATTCAGCCCGCGTCTCCTGGAATAAGAACCTTCTCTCATGCAACCACAATATCAGTATCTGACTATATCTAACCTGACTATATTTAAGTCCCTATTATCCTCAAAGTGCCTTTGATAGATACAGAGGGTGCCAGAAAAATGTATACACCTTTTAACAAAGGAAAAAAATATATTAAAATTGTAAAACTCATTATATACCGATAACAAAAGATGAATACAAGTCACGTTTGACTTCTGCAATTACAGGAGGTGCTCAGAGTGGTTATCATCAATGTCCAGACACTTCTGATTACAGTGAACTACTGCTTGAGCAACATTGACCAAAGTGTCCACTCGTATACATTTTTTCGGCACCCCTGGTATATACGTTGCTCAAGCAGTAGTTCGCTGTAATCAGAAATGTCTGGATGCTGATGGTAACCACTTTGAGCATCTCTTGTCATTGCAGAAGTCAAACGTGACTTGTATTCATCTTTTGTTATCAGTATATATTGAGTATTATAATTTTAATACGGTTTTCCTCTCTTAAAATGTGTATACGTTTTTTTGGCACCCTCTATATTTTTTTAAATTCAGAGCCCAGTGAAGTTTTTCTCATGGCTCCGTAGTCTCCTTTCAATCTAGAACAGCCTCCTCTCCCCCTGCCTTCTTTTTGCCTTGTGACATTTGTGAAGTCGATGAGGTTCTTAACTTGGCCTTCTGGGGGCGGGGTAGGGAATTGTAGTCAGGATTCATGTTTGTTCACAGTTTTCTGGAAAGAGTGTCCATCACTATTGTCAAAGAGATTCATGACTCCTCACAGCTAGCCTGCACTGAGTGCCTGCTGTGTGCCTTGTTTTAATTGCTTTCCAAGTAGTAAGTCGTTTGATCTTCACAACAGCCCCCATTAGGAAGATGCTATAATTATCCCCGTTTTACAGATAGGAAAACTGAGGCCTAGAGAATGGTATTATATTTGCTCAAATCACAAAACTAATAAATGGCAGGCTGGCTCTACAGCCCCTGCTGTTACCCACCATTTGGAAATAATGGAGGGAGATGGGGAAACTGGTATAGTGGAAACATCCCTAACCCTCATATCCCCAATCCTCTCTCCATTTCTCTCTCAGTGGATGACGTCCAGGTCTCATGCTACCGAATGCTGTGCAGTATCTACTCTCTAGGAACGACCAGGAACTCTTATGTGGAAAAGTAAGGAGAGAGAGTCATAGTTTTGGGTTGGGTACTGTGTGGGCTCAGGGAGTGGGGGCGCAGGAGAAGACGGGGGTGAGTGAAAAGCAGAGATGTTCAAAGTCTTCAACAACAGACATGCACATATAGTAGCTGCAGTTCCGCAAGGTGGCCACGTGAGGGCGCTCAGGGTGCAGGCCAGCGAAGAAAGTGGAGGCCAAAGGTGGGGTCAGGCAGGGGAGCCAGGGTGGGCACCAGGCACTTGCTGGCCAGGATGCCAGGTTGTTTTCTGCTAGAGAATAGAAACAAGGGTGCCCGCAGAAACAAGGGTGGCACACAGAAGCCATGGCATGCAGGAGGCACTAGGGAGGGCCCTGGCAGTGCCCATGTGGGCTCTCCTGAGCAGGGATTATCTGTGGAGCAAGCCTGGGGAAAAGGCCACATCAGTGCCAACTGGTGAGTGGCAGCTCTGCTCCATAGGGTGCTGGGGAGTCACTTCTGTGGAGGCTGGGGCTGAGCCCCAGGTCTGGGCAGAGGGGGGCATGGGAGTTAAGTAGCCCCCTTTTCCAGGCTGCGGCCAGCCCTTGGGGAGTGCCTGGCCTGCCTGGCAGCGGCCATGCCGGTGGCATTCCTGGAGCCTCAGCTGAATGCATATAACGCCTGCTCAGTGTACACCACCAAGTCTCCCCGGGAGCGGGCCAGTAAGTTGTGTGGGGGTGGGGCAGCTGTTGGGGTTCCATTCCATCCAGCACCAGGTCTAGGGGAGAGCCCACTTTGGGGGCAGTATGGCCCAATCTGGGCTGAGGGGCTGAGGGTTCCAAAGCTTGGGGGTGCTCCAGATTAGGGAATCCCGGAGTTTATGGGGGCCCTGGTTTGTGGTACAGACACTGAGGTCTGGGGGTGATGGGTTGTCATGCCCTGACCCTTTTCTGCACCCCAGTCCTGGGGCTCCCAAACAGCGTGGAGGAGATGTGTCCTGACATCCCGGTGCTGGAGCGGCTCATGGCAGACATCAGGGGGCTGGCCGAGTCAGGGGCCCGCTACACAGAGATGCCGCATGTCATTGAGATCACGCTGCCCATGCTGTGCAGCTATCTGCCCCGCTGGTGGGAGCATGGGCCTGAGGTGCCCCCACCTGCCCTGCCCGCCGGAGTCCCCCCACCCTGCACAGCTGTCACCTCTGACCACCTCAACTCCCTGCTGGGGAACATCCTGCGAATCATTGTCAACAACCTGGGCATTGATGAGGCCTCATGGATGAAGCGGCTTGCTGGTGGGTTTTGGGGGCGCTAAGCTCCTGAGGCTGGGCCCCTTGATCTGATAGTCTGAGGGGGAGATCCCAGGACGGTCTCCTGGGGTTTGGGTGGAGCCAGGGTCTAGGTTTTCTCAAGGTAAAAGGCCAGGGGTCATTGCGAGGGGTCAGAATCTCAGGCTCAGAGGGTCTGGGGTGGATGGATGGGTCCGGGGAGTCCTTGAGGCTGGATTCTGAATTTCTGGGGCCTTGGAGTCTTTTAGGTCAGGGGTTAGGAGCTGAGCCAGAAGCCTGAGTTCCTTATACAGAGGGTCAGAAGATGAGGTCAAGCATCAGGGTCCCTGATATGGATGGGATGATAGGTCAGAGGTCAGGAAATGAGTCTTTAAAAGGTTGGGATTCCTGGTTTGGAAGTTCTGTGTCAGGAAATTGGGTCAAACTACAGATTGGGGCTGGGATCCAAGGCCAGGGTCAGAGGTCAGAGGCTGGGGTAAGGAGCCATGGGTCATAGTCAGAAATCATGTAGTGAGGGAATCATAGGTATAAGCCAGGTCAGAGGTTAAAAATGGAGGTGAGAGGTCATGGGCTACGGTACGATATCAAGTAAGGATTTAATTGTTTGGGTCAGAAGTCAGGGACTTGTGTCAGACCGGGGTGACCAGTTGTAGTCAGGGTTTATGGTTGAGATCGGGCTATGTCAGAGGTCAGGGCCCAAGGTCAGGAATGGGATTGGGGTAGATGCTGGGGTCAGAGCCCAAGGTCACACTGGGGTCAATGATAACTGCTGGCGTCATGGGATGGAAACAGGGGTCAAGGGTGGGATCAGAGGTCATAAGTCAAATGCTGGAGTTAGAGACTACCCAGCAGTGAGTGTCCCCATTTGCCCCTGCAGTGTTTGCCCAGCCCATTGTGAGCCGGGCCCACCCAGAGCTCCTGCACACACACTTCATCCCGACCATTGGGCGACTGCGCAAGCGGGCGGGTAAGGTAGTGGCTGAGGAAGAACAGCTGCGCCTGGAAGCCAAGGCAGAAGCCGAGGAGGGTGAGCTCCTGGTGCGGGATGAGTTCTCTGTGCTCTGCCGGGACCTGTACGCCCTCTATCCACTGCTCATCCGCTACGTGGACAACAACAGGTCAGCATGTCCCCAGCCATCCCCTTCCACACACTCCAGCCTGACTTCCGGCTTCCCTGAACTCCATCTGACTCCTTACCTTCTGACTTGCTATAACTTCTTGCAATTCTCACCCAGCCATCTGGCTCCTGTCCCCATTGCTTCTGGCCTCACAAAATCCAGCCCGCTGGTGTTTGCTTCCCCGCCCCTTACACGTCTTGAATTTGAGACCCTGAGCAGTTGCAGTGTCAGCCGTAAAGAGCCCTGCTTTTCCCTCCAGCTTGGGTGGGTCTCCAGGCTTGGGTCGAAGAGGTGTCTGGTATTTGTGCAATGAAGTCCAATCGTCAGGGCTTCCTCCATTATTGGGAGAAGACAGGAAGATAATCCAGATGTAGCCAGCCTAATTTTCCCCAGGTCTTTAATAAAAGGGCAAGGGAGGGTATCAACCAATTCCTAGCATCTCCCTGAAATCAGAAGCACTGTTTAAAGAATTATTAATTCCTAGGTGCAGCCTAATCCAGGGATAGCAAGTAAAGTTCAACTCCATGTTCCATCCTGGTTGAAAAAGATTTTAAGGTTGCACCAGGGCTTTGTGAGAAAGGGTGCTCTGATTGATTAGCTATGTCTGTCATAGGAGCAGAAATGGAAAGTGGTGGTATGCATTCTGGATACGTCTTGCACAGCTGTCTTTGTGCTCACCAGTGGGTATTGCTGTAGGGTAGATTCCTAGGAGTGGGAGTGCTGGGTTAAAGAATTTGAACAAGTAAATTGTGATATATTCACACAGTGGAATACTACACGGTAATGTTAGCACGGCAGTGAAAATGAACAAAGTTGCAACACACATCAACATGGATAAATCTCACAAACATCAAGTTGAATGAAAGAAGCCAGGAAAATGTAAAACAAAATAGAGTATATATCATATCATCTATTTATGTAACATTTAAGTACAGACAAAAATAATTCATGGTCTGTAAGTCAAGAGAAGTGTCATTTTTCAAAAGGAAGGAAGGGGGAGTGGCTGGGGGGGGCATGAGGGTGGTTCTGGGGACGGGAAATGTTCTATTTCTTGACTTGGGTGGTGGTTACACCAATGTGTTCACTTTGTGATAATTCATCAACTTGACACTTTATTTTTAAAGATTTTTATTGGGGAATTGGGGGGATGGGGACTTGACATTTTATATGTACGTTATACTTTAATAAAAAGGTTAGCGAGAGAAAAAATTTTTTAAGGGAATGGTCATTTAAAATGTTTTAATTATCTGAATAGCCAGATTACCCTAGAAAACTCTACCCTTCCCATTGGAGTCTACTGGTCTCCCTGACTCCCTCCCCTGAGATCTGTGTGGCCCCCTCTCCTGGGTGTCCCATCCCCATCCCTCACCAGCCCCTTCTGGGCCACCCAGGGCGCACTGGCTGACGGAGCCCGATCCCAATGCTGAGGAGCTGTTCAGGATGGTGGGCGAGATCTTCATCTACTGGTCCAAGTCCCATGTGAGTCCCTGCCCACTTTACCCGCCTCTTCATACCCAAGAAGCTGTTGTCCAGAGATGCCCTCCCCCAACCCTACTGACTCCCAGCACCACCTCCTCCATTAGAACTTTAAGCGTGAGGAGCAGAACTTCGTGGTCCAGAACGAGATCAACAATATGTCATTTTTGACGGCTGACAACAAGAGCAAAATGGCCAAGGTGCGTGCTTTGCTCTGGGAGGTGGACTTAGCAAGGAGGGAGGGAACACCCTCCAGGGCTTCCTACCTGTCCCCTCCTCCCCCAGCCAGCTGCCCACCTGGTTCACAGTCCCTGCAGCCCTCCTCTTTCATTTCCCATTTCCTTCTCATATCCCTGTTACCCCATATTCCCCTTTCCTCTCCCCTTATACTTCTCAGAACGGCCCTCTTCAGGGTTCTAAAGAACAAACCCACCCACCCTGAGTCAAGGTCTGAGAGTGCCCAGCTAGGGAATGCGTGTCCAGTGGGGCAGAGGAACCTGGGTCGGGCTAACTTGGAGCTGGGCCTGGGGTTCTCTGAGGGACTGGGGTAACCTTTCTTGTCTCTGTCTGCCACCTGATGAAGCAGGCGGGAGATGTACAGGTCAGCCCCTCATCTGGAACCTTCCGCATGACCTTGGCTAATGCCCTCTTCCCCACAAACCCCAGCCTCTGCACCCCCTCCAGAAAACCCCTGCCCCCATTCTCCACGCCTCATCCTTGGCTCCCAGCTGCCATGCTCTTTCTCTCCCCTACCCCCTGTGCCCACCCCCAACCATCCATTCCCTTCCCAACCCTCAGCTTCGGGCAGTTTCACTTTTTTTTTTTTTTTTAACTCTTGTTTAAAAAAAAAAAAAAATCTCTCAGCTTTCCCCAAAGCATCAAAGCATTGTGGGCTGAGGTCCTGAGGAATGGGAATGGGGATGGGAAAGGCACGCGCATGGTGGGTTTAAGGCTTGGGCTCTGGAATCAGACAGGCTTGGGTTAGAATCCTGACTGGCAGTTGGCTGTGTGACCTTGGTCAACAGTCTTATCCTTTTGAGCCTCTCATGGCATTCAGCCAGTGGCCCATGGCCCACGGCTCTGCAAGGACTCAGTGAGATGCTGCATGTGCGGCCTCCATATTGTGAGCAGGTGTGGATGTGGCTCTGGTCAAAGCTTGTCACCAGGGCTTCTCATTGGCATGACTGGGGTGGCCCTGGTCACAGGTCTGCACTCAAGGCTTCAGAACACGGCTGAGGAATTCCATGCCCCGTGTTTCTGATTCCAGATCTTTCTGTATCTCTCTTTCATCTTCTGTCTTCCTGTCTCCTTGTCCGTCTCAGGCTCTCAGTCTCTCTCTTTTTCTTCCAACTTCTCTTGTCTCTTGGGATTCTACAGCTCTGCATCTTTCATTCTTGGGAACTCAGTCTTGGGATATGAAGTGTGGGGTTGTGCATGTTTTGGGGGAAGTTGTAATGGGAGTTCTTAGGGGATTCTGGAAGAAGACTGCTAGAGGTTGAGAAAGGCCTGGAATTTGGTGGAACCTGGAAGGGCATGGGGTAGAAGTTGGTAATCTGGGATAGAGGCTTGGGTCTGGGAAAAACAGGCTTGGGGATCTGAAGTAAATGATAAGCAAGGTCTGGGGTGGAAACTGAGGCAGGCTCTGAGATTGTGGTGGGGCTGCCTTGCATCCAGGCTGAGGGCTGGAGTGTGGACAATGGCTGTGGGGTGGGGCTGGGCTGGGACAATGGCTGTGGGGCATGGGGCTGGGCTGGGACTCAGGCAAGGGCTGATCCCCATGTCCCCACAGTCAGGTGGCTCGGACCAGGAACGCACCAAGAAGAAACGCCGTGGGGACCGGTACTCTGTACAGACATCGCTGATTGTGGCCACGCTCAAGAAGATGCTTCCCATCGGCCTAAACATGTGTGCACCCACTGACCAGGACCTCATCGCGCTGGCCAAGACCCGCTATGCCCTGGTGCCTTTCCAGCCCCATTCTGAGAACCTGCCAGGATCCCACTTAGCACCCCACCAAGTCCTTGGGATCCTACTGACCCCTGTGATCCCACTGGGAGCCCTCCCTTAGAATCCTACTGAATCCTGAGGACTTACTGGGACTCTAGAATGCCCTGAGCCTTCCTCCAGGGTGCTGAGGACCCTACTCAGGATAATGCCAGAGCTCTGGGACCAAAGGACCCTACCTGGGACCCCACTGAAACGCAGAAATGCAAATAAGATCCCTGGGGCTCAAAGACCACATTGAGCCTTCAGGAATCCTACTGAACACCCTCCCCTAGGAACATGCCAAACCTGTTAGGACCCTGAGGACCCCACTCGAGATACCATTGGCATCCCTGAGACTCCTCTGAGCCTTCCACCAGGACCTCCCCAAACTGCTTGGTACCCATTGAGCCCCTCATGACCCCACTGGTCGTCCCCCTTCCCCCCCGAACCTCTGGGTCCCCATGAGCTTTTCAGCTCACTGCCTCTTTCCCTCCAGAGAGCCCCTCCCTCTGGACTCTGTTGATACTTAACTAAGCTCCCCCCAAAACTTTCAGTGGCCCAGTGAGCACCTTGTGACCCTAAATAGCCCTGCAGGATCCAAATGGCCCCTTCCCCA
>NW_017731816.1:889266-890572 GCF_001890085.2 Hipposideros armiger | reverse complement strand
GGGGGTCCTCTCCACTGGGTTCTGATAATCTCCCCAATTATTTCCTCAGCAAACTGGATGAGGATTACCTGTATATGGCGTATGCCGATATCATGGCAAAGGTGAGGCCCTACCCCCATCCAGAGCAGGTCCCCTTCTCCCCAGCTGCAATGGAAAGGTCCACTGAAAGGGCTGGGGGTGGACTGGGGTATCGCCTCTGTTCCCCAGCATCCCTAACTGATGCCCCAATTCCAGAGCTGCCACCTGGAGGAGGGAGGGGAGAACGGCGAAGCTGAAGAAGAGGTTGAGGTTTCTTTTGAGGTAGGTGGGATCAGGAGGTCCTAGAGAAAAGGGATGGGGGACCCTAACTTCAGTCATCCCCTTTCATTCAGCATGTGCTCACAGAGCAAAGCTGGCCCTGCTCTGTGCTGGGTAATGTTGGGGACACAGCAGTGATCAAGTCAGTCTATCAGTGTATCAACCAGACAGTAACAGCATGCTCAGGGGTGATGAGGGAAGTTTGGGCAGAGTGGTCAGGGTGGGATGGGGGAGGCACAAGCAGAGGGGCTGGAGCTGGGATGGGGGGATACAGGCAGGGGGCCAGGGCTGGGGAAGCCAGAGAGGCTCATGGGGCTATGGGGCAAGTACAGGTAGCCCAGGTAAGACCCCTGACCCAGCCCGGGGGAAAGGGCATCCGGGAGGGCTTCTCAGAGGAGGGAATATCTGAGCAGAAGGATAAAAGGGGTGTGCCCGTAGAAGTAACGGAGAAAGGTGTTCCAGGCAGGGGACACAGCATTTGCAAAGGCCAGGCAGTGAGAAAGAGCTAGTAAACATGCAACTAACCCATCTATTCCTCATTAAGACAATCAGCAAGTATTTCCTAACCTCTTTTGTGCCAGGGCTCCTTTTGGCATCTGGTGAAGCTGTTCTCAGAATCATGTTTTTAAATGTATAACATAAATTCATAACAGAGGAAATAAGTATATTAAAATAGTTATCAACATATTATTTTAAAATTTGATACAGTAATATCTGTACTTCTTTATTAATCTACCAAATAAGATCTAACAGTGGGTCCAACAGCTACTGTAATTGGTAAGTAGTGAGGAACATAAGCAGTATTTTGAGATGTCTATGAAAATGTAACATGGAAACCTCTATGATTCTTATTGGTGACACAACTATGTGTTCGTGATTTATGGCCTCATCCATAATGGGAGGAAATGCTCCATTTCAGTTAGAGGGTGGTAAACATAAAAATATAACTTTTTTCCTCATTCAAGTTCACAGACTTCCTAGATTTTATCCGTTGACCCCTTGGAGGTCT
>NW_017731816.1:882018-883411 GCF_001890085.2 Hipposideros armiger | reverse complement strand
TGCTCAATAAATTTGTAGTACCAAAGAGTAAGTGGCCAATCTTCATCTTCCATTAGCATATAGCGTATGCTCAATAACTATATATTGAATAAATGAACAAATAAATGCTTATCTTCTCTGACTTTTGGAAGGCACTCAATAAATATCTGTATATAGTAGGCATTCAATAAAAATTTTGGAAAGAAATGGGAGACTAAATCTCTATTTCCTCCTCCTGCATTGTAGGTGCTCAAGAAACACGTTTTGGGGAAAAAAATCAATGACTAAATGACTGACCCGCCACATATAGCATGTAGTGGGCCCACAATAAATATTTATTACATAAATGAATAAATGATCTCCCATCTTCTTCTGACATAGTAGGTACTTGATACAGTCATTAAATAATGATTATATGCCTTCTGGCATACAATAGGCACTCTATTAAAACCTGCATAAATGAATAAATAACCCATTGTCCACCTCCCCTAACACATGGTAGATTCTCAATGAATGAATGACTTTTCATCTCCCCAGATTTCCAAAACTACCTACGGACACAGACCGGGAACACGAACACTATTAACATCATCATCTGCACAGTGGACTACCTCCTGCGGCTGCAGGTGAGGAAGTGAGGCCCTCCAGGTGTGACCTGGGTCGGAGACTGGGGGGCCATCGTTGGCCCAGCACCCCCTCACACCCTGTCGTCCCGCCAGGAGTCCATCAGCGACTTCTACTGGTACTACTCTGGCAAGGATGTCATTGAGGAGCAGGGCAAGAGGAACTTTTCCAAGGCCATGTCTGTGGCTAAACAGGTGTTCAACAGCCTCACCGAGTACATCCAGGTAGGGCCCACCGGCTGGGGCACGGAGGGGCAGTCCCACAGCCCACGCCCCGCCTGGGGATCACGCAGCCCTCTGCCTCCCACCTCCACCCGCCCAGGGCCCCTGCACCGGGAACCAGCAGAGCCTGGCACACAGCCGCCTCTGGGACGCCGTGGTGGGATTCCTGCACGTGTTTGCCCACATGATGATGAAGCTCGCTCAGGTTCGGGCCCCTCTGTTCTTCATCCAACTGCCTCCGGGCACCCCCAACTGGCCCGTTTTCAAGTCCTGCCCCACCGGTCAGTTTCTTATCCAAGCGCTCCCGGCGTGTTCCAGGCTGATTCCCACCCGGTGGTCTAATCCACCTTCCTTTTGGATTGGCTCTCTGTATGACCCCGCCTCCTCCTCTACCACCACCAATCGGCTGGTTTCCCATTCACACTTCTACTGGCCTGACCTTTGGGCCCCGCCCCCTCTGGCCCAGAAGCTCCTCTATGATTGGTTGGTGTTCTTTTTTCTCTGATGTAGTCATCTCAGATTCGGACAGCCCTGGGGATAGGACGCCTGCAAGCTTCTAGATCAGGGCC
>NW_017731816.1:861885-876858 GCF_001890085.2 Hipposideros armiger | reverse complement strand
CTCTCAGCCACTCCTCCCAAGAGCTGTCCGCCCGCTTTCACTCCTTTCTCACCTCTCACTCCTTCCCTGATTTAGGGCTTGCTGGCTTCTGTCCCTGTCAGTCTCCTGAAACTATTTCAAGATCATCAGTGACCTCTTCATCCCAGAATCTCTGCTCTGACTTGTCATCTTGGCAGCATTTGCCACCCTTGGCCATTTCCTTCCCCCAGCAATGCCTGCTTCCCTGGGTATCTGTGCCACACACTTCTGGGACCCCCACCCCCACCCCCCACCTTCCCTGCCAATCCCTCAAAGCCTCTTAAATGTTACTGTCTCTGAGCCCTCTACCTTCAGAAAGAAGAGATAATATTTTTCATGTTCTCATTCTGTGCCAGGTTCTGTGTAAATGAATTACAGTTGACCTTTGAACAACACGGGATTGAACTGCACAGGTCCACTTATAAATGGATTTTTTTTTCAATAAATACACAGTCAACTCTCCGTATCCCCAGGTTTTGCATCTGCAGATTCAACCAACCATGGGTTGAAAACAGTATTTTTGATCTGCAGTTGGGAATCTGCAGATGCAGATGGCTAACTGTATGCATCGTTCTTCACCATTTTATATAAGGGACTTAAGGATCCAAGGATTTTGGTATCTGGGGGGTTCCTGAAACCAGTCCCCCATGGATACCAAAGGATGACTAAAGTTTTCAGGGAGTCAAAGTTATAGTCAGATTTTCAACTGTGCAGGGGGTCAGTGCCCTTAACCCCTGTATTGTTCAGGGGTCAACTGTAGTTCAATTTGGTTGATAATTAAGTTCGCCAACTCATCTAGAAAAAGTGCTACATACCTCATTGCTGAAAATCACTACAGTTACCTTCAAAGTACACTCCCCTTGGGAAGCTATGCACCAATGCTAGCACCTAGTCCACCCTTCAAAGCAATTTTGGAACTCTTTTTCTGGAATAGCATCAGAGCTGCCGTTGATGTTCTGAATGTCATAAAAATGTCTTTCTTTCAATATTTCCTTTATCTTCAGGTAAAGAAAGAAGCCATTGGGGGCCAGATCAAGTGAGTAGGGAGGGTGTCCCAATACAATTATTTGTTTACTGGCTAAAAACTCCCTCACAGACAGTGCCCTGCAAACTGGTGCATTGTTGTGATGCAAGAAGCATGAATTGTTGGCAAAAAGTTCAGGTCGCCTAACTTTTTCATGCAGCCTTTTCAGCACTTCCAAATAGTAAACTTGGTTAACTGTTTGTCCAGTTGGTACAAATTCATAATGAATAATAAATATCTCTGATATCAAAAAAGATTAGCAACATCATTACAACAAGTTCACAAACTTAATTGTCAGACCTCATATGTGGTAAGGACTGTTTTTTATTACTATTTTACAGAAGTGGAAACTGAGGCACAAAGGGGTGAAGTGATGTGCTTAAGGTCATACAGCTAATAAGAAGCAAAGCTGAGATTAGAACTCAGGCAGTCCAGCTCCAGAGTACACTGCCTCCAGATTCATCTATTTATCTAGCCCAATAAATAGTCAGTGAGCACCTCCTGGGTGCCAGCCCCTAGCTGGGAGCCCCAGGCCTACTCTCAAGACTGGCAGGTTTAGGGAGAGAGTCTCAGTGAGGGCTGTAAGAGAACGAAAAAAGTACTCTATGCTGGAGTAGCATAGTACTTAAAAGTACTTAGCTGTATGCTGGAGCTAAAGTGCACATCATTCATAATTTTAAAATGATTTTGCTCAGCGAAGGAAACCGTCAATAAAATGAAAAAGCTGCCTATGGGATGGGAGAAAATATTTGTAAACCACATATCTGATGAGGGGTTAATATCTAAAATATACAAGGTATTCATACAGCTCAAAAGCAATAAAACCAATAACCAAATTTTAAAATGGGCAAAAGACCTGAATAGACATTTTCCCAAAGAAGACATACAGATGGGCAACAGGTACATGAAAAGATGCTCAACATCGCTAGTCATCAGGGAAATGCCAGTCAAAAACACAGTGAGATATCACCTATTAGGATGGCTATTATCAAAAAGACAAGAGATAAATGTTGGCGAGGATGTGGAGAAAAGGGAAACTTTGTCCATGTTAGTGGGACTGTAAATTGGTGCAGCCACTGTGGTAAACAGTACGGAGGTGCCTCAAGAAATTAAAAATAGAACTAGTATATGATCCAGCAATTCCACTTCTGGGTATTTATCCAAAGGAAATGAAACCATTATCTCAAAGAGATATCTACATTCCCATGTTTATTGCAGCATTACTCACAATAGCCAAGATATGGAAACAACCTAAGTGTCTGTCAATAGATGAATGGATAAAGAAGATGTGGTACCTGTGTGTGTGTGTGTGTGTGTGTGTGTGTGTGTGTGTGTGTGTAAAATGGACTATTATTGGGCCGGCCGAGTGGCTCAGTTGGTTAAGAACTCGCTCAAGAGTGCGAGCTCTGAGCAACAGGGTTGCCAGTTTGATTCCTGGCACGAGCTGAGCTGCTGCTGAGCTGCCAACAGGTGGCAGGATGGCTCAGCTAAAAAAAAAAAGGACTATTATTCAGCCTTTAAAAAAGGGAAATCCCAACATTTGCGGCAACATGAATGAACCTGGAGAGCATTCTGCTAAGTGAAATAAGCCAGTTAGAGAAAGACAAATACCTCATAGTATCACTTATATCAGGAATCTAAAAAAAAANGCATTCATCCTGCCTTCACTCACCCCAGCACCCCCCACCCCCGTTTCCTGTGGTCCCAGTGGCACATTCTCCCACCCCTGCATGCCTGTGGTGTGCACACTCTAGCCCTTGCATGTTCCACTTGCCTTGCGATTTCTCACGCATCTTTCAGTCACGATCGCCCTTGCACGCTCCTCCACTCCTTCTCTCCCATCCTCTGGGATGGCTGTTTTTCTGGTGGGTGGAGAATGCTGCTCCCAAACTGAGCAGACCATCTTTTGACCCCTCTCCAGGAGAGACGGGTGCCATGGTGTCCTCCACCCTGAAGCTGGGCATCTCCATCCTAAATGGGGGCAATGCTGATGTGCAGCAGGTAACAGGAAAAGCGACTAGGGAGGAAGGCTAAGACGGGTGGGAGGTTCCTCTGTGACTCCCAGTTTCCTTTCCCCTCCTGTCCCCTCTGCAGAAAATGCTGGATTATCTGAAGGACAAGAAGGAAGTTGGCTTTTTCCAGAGTATCCAGGCGCTGATGCAGACATGCAGGTAGGCTGCAGTCTATTTCTTTTAGCGAAGCTGTTTGGTGTAGTTATGCCCCCACTCCCGGTACCACTTCCGATTCTAGTTCCACTCTCTTGGTTCCAGGCACAGGGACCCACTCAGACCAGCTCAAATGACAGGGAGTTTATTATAAGAGGGAGGTATAATGCCACAGGAGTTAAAAATGAGTCGTATTATGGATCCAGGCAGCTGGAACCAGAGGGTTGTTGTGAATTCAAGGGGCGCCCAGCAGCAGGGAATTCATGACGACCCCTATTAATGTGACTCTACGACTATCTATCTTTGGTCTCCTCATGCTGTTGACTGACTTTCTCTGGAGCTTTCACTAATTGATGGTTTCTGTACCCTCCTGATTGCAATTTGTATATATTGCATCCTTGCCCCGCGTAGCTGCCACCATATAGCTTCTGCCAACTCTTAATTTGTGCTTCCTCTTGATCTCTGCTCATTCATGGTTTATTATGGCTCTCCACCTACCACCGTGGGGGACTGAAGGGCCCTGGAAGAGAAGGGCAGAAGCTTCAGCACATCTTTCTGTCTTTCCTGTCTTTCCCTCAGTGTCCTGGATCTCAATGCATTCGAGAGACAGAACAAGGCAGAGGGGCTGGGCATGGTGAATGAGGATGGAACTGGTGAGGATCTCTTCTGGGCTCCCCTCTCCCTGGGGCATCCCCTTCCTTCAGGATCCACCCCCTCCCCCAACACTGCCCAGAGCTCTCCTCCTCCAAGACAGTCCCTTCCCAAGAGCAACCCCCTCCCCTGCCCTGTGCAGTGGTCCCCAGTCTTGCCCCCGCCCCCATTTCTCCAGGGTCTTCCTCCCCATGGTCCCCACCCATGGGTGTCCTTTTTGTCCTGTGTTCTCTCATCTATCACCACATGGGCCCCACCCTCCACATGCCCCAAGTCTCCAGCCCTGATTGCTGTTCTTTCATTAATGTCCCTAATACGGGTTAATCACGTCTCCTCTTTGCTGTGTTGTGATGTGTCTAACCTTTCTGCCCTGATCATCGCCTCCTGCCTCTCCACCTCTACCTTTCCATCTCTTTCTCTTCCTTCTTTTTTTCCCCAATGCTTTTACCGTCATTTCCTACTCTTTTCCTGGCTTCCTTCTGTCTCCTTATCACTCTGTCTTTCTGTGTGAGTTGTTTCTTTCTCCATGTCTATGTCTTCATCCCTGACCGTGTGTCACCGTGTGTGTTTCTCTGTCTGTCTCCTTCTGTCTCTCTTTTCCCTCTTTTCTCCTGCTTCCTCCTCCCATCCTGTTGGCTGCCCCAGTCATCAACCGCCAGAACGGTAATTCCCCCACCCATTCCCCTTGCTGTGCTACTCCGCCACCCCTCCCTTCTAACCCCCACCACCCGCTCCACCTGGGGGCTGAGGATCTGGGACATCCAGGGAAGGAGGAACCCTTCAGTGGGTCAACATGCCCACAGAAAGTCTTGAGATCAGGGTCCAGAGACCAAGATTTGGGTCCCAGATTACCAACAACAACACCTGGGACTATGAACAAGTCACTTACCTTCCATTGGCCTCAGTTTCCCCATATGTAAAGTAGAAGCTAGAGAAGATGGCAAAGACTCCTTTCCAGATGGATGCTCTCAGACTTAAAGACCCAGATTCACAGTCCCCGGGGTGGGGTGATCCCCACTCCCACCTACCCGGCTCTCTGCACCATGACCCCGGATTGGTTGGGTCTGCAGTTCCCATCCACCAAGCGGATTGGTTGCCCCCAGCTTCCATTCTGATTGGTGTGCGTGCTTCCTCTGCACCTGCTCTGGTTGGCCCATTTCACTGTCTAGCCTCCCCTCTCTGCTCCCCTGCAACCGTCAATGATTGGCTTCTTTCATATGCCTGTTCTGATTTGCCCATGTTTATAAGGCCTCCTCCTCTGCTCCTCCCGGAATGGCTGCCTTCAGTGCCTCTGAGCCAATTGGCTGGCTTTCAGTCCCATCCCATCCTGCTCTGAACCTTAGCCTGAAAGTGGCCCAAACCCCAACCCTATAATCCATTAACCCCATGGCCTTGGAGGGAGGGCTGAGGGAAATACCAGCTACTTGAACCTCTGCTGGATCTGGCAGACACTCCTGGACTTCACATAAGTGGTGACATCAGAGTATGTAGAAAGACACTTGAGGCCCCAGCTTTATGACTCAGGGCCCCTCAGGTCTCCATCTGCTGATGTCATGGATTCTGAGATCGGGACCGCTTTGTGTCAAGGATGATTCTGAGATTGGGACTCCCTTGTGTCACAGTGTCTTTGAAGTGGTGGCTGCTTCTCTCAGTGCTCCTATGCTTTGTGCATGCGTGTGCAGTGTGCATGGGCTATGTGCATGCATGGACTGCGTCCTGGAACATCTGACCCCTTCTGGGCCCTGCCCCGCTCTTCCACCCAGGAGAAAAGGTCATGGCAGATGATGAATTCACTCAAGACCTGTTCAGATTCCTGCAATTGCTCTGCGAGGGGCATAATAATGGTGAGGAGGAGGGGTGGGTGGGGTGGAGAGGAAGCAGAGGTTTGGGGTCAGTATGAAAGTGTTTCCTGAGTTAATCTATAGTCCCCTCCTCCCCTTATCAATGATGGCCTCACCACCCATCCATGACCCCATTGTCCTTCATCCTTTACTTTCAGCCAGGGTCAAACCCAATCTACCCACCTTCCTAAATCTCTCTTGAATTTCTGGAATCTAGCCACTTTGCTTCACTTTCACTTGCTGTGGCCAGTCCAATTCCCCAAAAGCAATCTGTCAAAAAACAATTTGGCCAAAAATCAACTTGTCCACATAAGCAATTAGCCACATGTCATTTTTCCATAGGCATTTTGAAAGTGAGTAAATGTGGTGGATTTCCATACTTCGGGAAAAAAGTCATACACCATTTTTAAATGAATCAATTAGAATCACATTAATTTTGCTTATAAAGTACTTTGCTAGGAGGAAGGTCTATAGATGCTCTCCTCACTTAAACAAGAGTTTTCACAACATTTGTTCTGGTTCAGGCAACTTAACTAGATCAATGGTGACACGTCAAGTAAATTAAGCACATCATTGGTGAGAAAATATAACCCGTATGGCACACATAGCTTACAAAAGTAAAGGGAAGCCCAAATTCTGTCCAACAAATATTTTACCCAATGCCATTTCAGTGTCAAGGTTGTGGTTGTAATGCTTAGCAGGTGATTATGAAACGAGACTGCCCAGAAATTAGCCTTCATGACAAGACTGGGAGTAATTATAAATTTAACTTCCATAGAAGCTGCACCCCACTTGGCTAGTATTCTTTAAGGTAACTGATTTGTAATTACCTCTAATCTCCACTCTTTTCAACAAATAAAACAATCTTATTGCTTTACATTCTCAAAAGCTCATGTCCATGACTAGTTTTTCTTCAAGGTTTACTAAATACCTTTGTGCCTCGTGGTTAGAGTTCCCTTTTTTGAATTTTAACTAAGGTGGAATCAGACTTCGGGTTTAACATGAATTTTATTTTGTGGGTCTATGACTTTTTGGAAATGAGAACATTCTTATGGGTGCGATTTCTCCCAACAATTTTGCAATCCAGTCCTCTGCCTAAATTCATGGATTCATGAACCAACCCAATCAAATAAATATTTAAAATATCTTTCAAATCTCAGACGCCTTGCATGTCTTGAGTTTTCAAAGCAGACAGGTTTGTCCCTTTTTATTTGCCCATGTCTGTGACAGTATTCTCAATTAAAAGAGTTCTTTACAAGAGTGGGGAGCTGTGTATCTAACCATTTAGGCATATTGTCTAATTTAAATGAACACAAAGGAGTTAGAAAACAGAGTTGATGAGAAAACCTGTACATTTGCTTATAAAATCTTGAATATTTGTTTATAATGTGAAACCAGGCAAAATGGACATTCAGCCTGATACATCAGTTGTGAAGTGACTATAGCAAAGTCAGAAGGAAAGGAAGACTTTGGGGGAAAAAAACTTTCAAGGGCTGTTAAAGCCATTCTGTGCAACATGACATCGCTATAAACATTAAAAGGACTTCACTGCAGCCCATGTTTGTTGCCTTGATAATATGATGAATTGATCATTTGGCAAATGGGTATACAGAGGTGGTTCTCAAACTTAAGTGTGCCTAAGAATCACCTGGAGGCCTAGTGAAAATATAGACTTCTAGGACTGACCCCAGAATTTCTGATTTAGTAGTTCTGGGGTGGAGCCCAGGAATGTGAATTTCTAACAGGGTCCCAAGAGATGCTGATGTTGCTGGTGTGGGGCCACACTTTGAGACTCACCACTCCAAAGTGCAGCTCTTAACCTCAGCACTCTCTTTAAGGCCCTTTAAGAACAGCTAACGTTCATTGAGCACTTATGTACCAGGTGCTGTCCTAAACCTTTATGTATGCTAAAGCATTAAAACCTCACAACAGCTCTATCGAGTCTACTGTGACCACCATGTTATATATGGAGAAACTGAGGCAAATCTGTGCCACACAGAAAGGTTCAATAACTTGCCTGAGGTCATAGCTGGGAATTAATGCAGCCACCTCCTACTTACCTTTCAGGTCTCAGCTCAGAGGTCCCCTCCTCCAGGGAGCCTTCTCTGATCACCCAGGCTGGGCCAGGCATCTCCACTGGCTCCTCCAGCCTCCTGGGCTATTCCCATAACCCTGATCATTCTGCCCACTATCCCCCACCACCACCCCTGCCACCCATGAACAGTGTTTTTAAATTATTATTATTCTTCCCAAACTTCTCAACCACACACTGAAGTAGAGAGAGAATAGTCTAATAAACCACCAAATAACCATCACNCCTCCGTGTCAACCCCGCCAGTGACTTGGTTGATCTGCCTGATCCCCATGACCTCTGCTGGCCTGGCCATCTCCCTTAGAACCCCCCCCCCCGATCTTCAGAAACTTCCTGCCCATCTCCCACTTACTCACAGCCCCACTCTGACCCTCCTCTGATTTCTGACAATCCCTCTGTGGTTTATTTGACCTTTAAGGTTATCCTCGTGTCACTTACTACCTCCTCTCACACCCCCACGAGGTCCCTCTAATTCCTCGCTGTATCTTCAAGGTGCCTCTGTGGCCTCTAAGACTTCCCTCTGACCACTCCTGACTTTCAGATCCTTTCAGTTTCTCTCAGCTCATCCCCACACAAATCTCTCACCAGCTGATGGGGTGACAGGCCTAGAAGGGAAAGGTTGTGGGTCAAGGAGGACACTGAGCCCTCCAGAGTGACCCAGCCTGGCCATGTTTCCCCAGAAAGACACCGATGAGGAGGTCCGGGAATTTCTGCAAAACAACCTTCACCTTCAGGGAAAGGTATGCCTCCTTAATCTGCATCTGGGCACATCAGGATAATAGCAACACTAATAGGCACCGTTTGAGCACTTACTGTATACCAGGCATCGAAAGGATTTATTTGTTGGCGCTTGCCATAGAATCCCCACAGCATTGCGGGGCGGGGCAGCTGGAGAAGCCACACCTCGCCGAGCCTGACCCTCACCTTTCCCCCCAGAAGCTCAGCTGAGGGAGAGGGAGCAAGCAGGGGAGAGGTCCTCATGCCCGCCGGCCGTCCTTGCTCCTTTTAGGTCGAAGGCTCTCCTTCTCTGCGCTGGCAGATGGCCCTGTACCGGGAAGTCCCGGGTCGTGAGGAGGACACCGACGACCCTGAGAAGATCGTGCGTAGAGTCCAGGAAGTGTCTGCAGTGCTCTACCATCTGGAGCTGGTGGGCGAGGCCGGAGGGGTCTTACTGCTGAGTGGCCAAAGCTTGGGTCTCTGGGCGGGGCAAGAGGCGGGCCTTGGGCCTGTGGGTGGAGACTGGAGTTTAAATCGAGGCTTAGAATGGAAACGTGGATTGGGGGCACGACCTGGTGCTCGATCCAGGATCAGGGACAGAACTCTGGGTCTGGGAATGGGGCTTGGTGGAGACTCCTTGTCTCTGTGGGCAGGGCCTTGGGTGGGCCTTGGGATTGGGGCGGGGCCTGGGTAGTGGCCCTGGGTCTGTGAGCCAGGCATAGGAGAGAAATTTCGGTCTGGAAGCAGAGCCCACGTCAGAACTTGGACTGTGTTGGTGGAGCTAACGTGTTCCTTCGGTCCTGTGAGCCGGCCTCAATTTGGACCGGGGCACAAATGGGCAGTTTCACTCGGAGCTGGAAGTGGGAATCATGCCGAGGCATTGTCAGGGGACATAACAGATTGTCCCGCCCCAAGGTCGAGCACCCTTACAAGTCCAAGAAGGCTGTGTGGCACAAACTCTTGTCCAAGCAGCGCCGGAGAGCGGTTGTTGCCTGTTTCCGCATGACCCCCCTGTACAACCTGCCCACGTAAGACCCCCAGAGAGGAGGGGAGCTAAAGGGGCCTTAGAGAAAGGGTGGCTGAAGAGGCAGGAGGATGGAGTGCCAACAGGGTGGGGCCTTGAGGATTTAGTTGAGGGAGGCAGATGCAGAGGCAGTTGGGGGAAGTCAGAGGAAGTGTGGAGAGAAGGTCCCACTGTCGCCCCACACCCTCCCCTTGCAGGCACCGGGCATGTAACATGTTCCTGGAGAGCTACAAGTCCACATGGATCCTGACTGAAGACCACAGTTTTGAGGA
The DNA here is from genome assembly GCF_001890085.2 of Hipposideros armiger. NCBI lineage: Eukaryota > Metazoa > Chordata > Mammalia > Chiroptera > Hipposideridae > Hipposideros > Hipposideros armiger. The sequence goes on along the minus strand of NW_017731816.1, from coordinate 867,054 downwards.
CCGCATGATAGATGACCTTTCAGTGAGCTGGGGCCTGCCTGGGAGTGTGGGGGCATAGCTGGGTAGCACTGGGGCCAAGGCTGCCCGTTGCACACCTCCAGGGGTCACCCTTCACATTGAGGGGTATGGGAAAGGCGGCTCCTGGCTTGGGCAGAACGAGGGGAGGGTGAAGGATGTGAGGGAAGAGAAGAAAATCCAGCCCACCAAGGATATGGGGTAGACAGGAGGGGACTCTAGAAGCCCCTCCCCCAACTGCCACCCCTCCCTCCAGAAAGCTGGGGAGCAGGAGGAAGAGGAGGAGGAAGTGGAGGAGAAGAAGCCAGACCCCCTGCATCAGCTGGTCCTGCACTTTAGCCGTACTGCCCTGACTGAAAAGAGGTGAGGACCCTTCCTAGGTCTTAGAAAAGGAACCCTCTACTCCCCTGCCCCCAGCAACCTCTCTGTTCCTCAAAAGAGACCCTCTGTGTCCTAGGGGAGCCCCGCCACTGATCTTTCAATGTCACTTTATTAGGATGGCCGAGCCACCATGTATCATTGGGCAGCTGAGCACTTCACAGGTCCATCTCCTCTGAAGGGTTCACATCACAAGCAATAATGGATTTTGGCTTTTCTAGAAGAAAGTGTCTTACTCAAACAAAATCACTATATTATAGGAAAACAGCAGTATATTATGACAAATTTTCAACAGATAGAAGTGAGGAAGGAGTGCCTTTTTCTAACCCACACAAAGTCTTCATATGGGCTAATGGCAGTCGATACTTAACTAAGCTCCCCCCAAAACTTTCAGTNCTGCCTCACTCACCGGTGGACCTGTTTGGCCTCTGTGGGCTAGTGGAAGGCTTAGGTGTGAGCTCTGAGGTCGTGCATCCCTGGGTTCAAATCTTCCTCTTAACTGGCTATGTAACCCTGAGTGTGTGACTTACTGGCTATGTAACCCTGAGTGTGTGACTCTCTGAGTCTCGATTTCCTCATTTGTAAAAAAGGAGAGTAGCACACCTCCCTTACAAGGATGAGATCGTGCCAGCACAGGACTTGGCATGGCATCTGTCACCTGCCATTAGCTTTTGCCATCGTTATCTTTACTGGTGACTACTCCAGCTGTCGGGGGAGGTGAACAAATACAGGATCAGCCAGGTTCACACTGATGCTAATGCAGATCAAGGAGTAACCCCGTGCCCTTTAAGGGGAGGCTTGGGAGCTGGCTGGGGAAGCTTCCACCAGCACAGCCGATCCTGGGGAACCATGGGTGGCTCTTGAGCTGAAGAGCCATGGGACCCCAGAAAGGAGGCTCTGCCAGACTGCACTGACCTGGGGCTGCCCACAGGGAACGTGGTGAATGGCATGATTGCCCGGCAGATGGTAGACATGCTCGTGGAATCTTCATCCAACGTGGAGATGATCCTCAAGTTCTTTGACATGTTCCTGAAACTCAAGGACATCGTGGGCTCGGAGGCCTTTCAGGACTACGTCACTGATCCCCGTGGCCTCATCTCCAAGAAGGACTTCCAGAAGGTGGGTGCTGGAAGGTAGATGGGGGGGAGGGGGTGCCAAGTAACAGTCATACCCCTCCTGGCTGCCTGCCTTGAGCAAGAAACTTCTCTGTGAGCTTCAGTTTCTTTATCTGTGAAATGGGATAAAACAGTCCTTGGGGTTGTTTTGAAGATGAAAGGCATTAACACAAACGAGAACAATTATTTCTATCATAATTGTTAATAGCTGTAATATTATCAGTATTATAAATAGAGATCAGTTATTTAGTTGATAAACATCTACTGGCTTTCTCCTCTGTTGGGCCTGTCATGGTACCACGGACACAGCAATGACCGAGACAGACATAGCCCTGCCTTCATGAGGCTTATCGTCTAATAGGAGAGGCAGTCACCAATGACCATGGCAGGTCTATACAGCAAGGCTGCTAGAAGGGAAATTCAGGAACCAGCTTGATCCACAAACCCACTCATCTGCCTCTGTCAGCCTTTATACCCCAGCTCTCCCCTCTCTCCCCATGTAACTCCAGGTAAGTCACTCGTCTGCTCTGAGCTTCAGTTTCCTTCCCTGTGAAATGAGACTAGGATAATAACATTCACTATCTCCCAGGACTACTGGGAGGGTGGACAGTGCCAGGAGCACTCCAGAGATCTTAGCTATTATGTTTACAGACATACCTTGGAGATATTGCAGGTTTGGTTCCAGACCATCGCAATGAAGTGAAGATCGCAATAAAGCGAGTCACACACCCTTTTTGGTTTCCCAGTGCATATAAAAGTTATGTTTACATTGTACTGTAGTCTATTAAGTGTGCAATAGCATTAAAAAACAATGTACATACCTTATTTTTAAAATACTTTATTGCTAAAAATAGCTAAACATTGTCTAAGCCTTCAGCAAGTCATAATCTTTTTGCTGGTGGAGAATCTTACCTTCAGTTTGTAAAAATCACAGTATCTGTGAAGCGCAATAAAGCAAGATACGCCTGTGCTATTGTTACTGCCAGATTGTTTCCATTCATCACCATTTTGTTAACTTTTCTTTTGAAATAACTCCTTTGAAGGTATACTTCAAAGGAGTTATTTCAAAGGAGGTTTGAAGAAATATCAACCAATTGCAATGGGTGAGCCTTGTTTGGACCCTGGTTCAAAGAAGTTGCAAAAAATTATATGTGATATTTATGAAATTTGGAATTTGAACACCGACTACATACTTAATGATTTAAATAACTAGATATTTTTCATTTTGTTTTTGCTTAGGGGTGATAATAACCTTGTGGCTTATAGAGAAGTTACAAAAACAGTATATAGAATTTCTGAATACCCTTCTCCTAGATTGCCCAAATATTAACTTTTTACCACATTTGCTCCAACATGATTCACTTTTACCTCTAAATACTTCAATGTGTATCTCCTGAGAACATGTTCATTCTTTATATAACCACGGAATATTTATGCAGACTGGGAAATTAACACTGCTGTAATGCTGCTATCTACAAAGCTTATTCAATTTTCAAGATGTATTTCTTCCCAGTCAAGGATCCAACCCCAAAATCAGGGATTGTATTCAGGCATCCAGTCTCTTTAGCTTCCTTCAATCCAGAACACTTTTTTGGCCTGTGTTTGTCTTTCATGAGCTTGACATTTTTGAAGAACAGAGGCCAGTTGTCTTCTAGAATGCCCCTCAGTGTGGGTTAGTCTGAGCTTTCATCATGATTCAATAATTCAGGTCATGCATCTTTGGCAGGAATATCGTAGAAGTGATGTGTTGTCAGTGCATTGTATCAGGAGGCACGCGATGTTGGTTCTTCCCATTACTGTTGGTGTTAGCTTGGCTCACATGGCTAAGGTGGTGTTTACCAGGGTCTCCACTGTAAAGATGCTGTCATTCCCTTTAATATTTTGTGAGAAAGGAGTGAGAGAGGGCAGACAGCTCTTAGGAGTGGCTGAGGCTAGGGGAGGTGGGGGAGAGATGCAGGGAAGCTCCAGGATAACTGAGAGGCTTGGGACATTTTATTTTTAACTCAGGAGACGCTTCGAGACTATGTAAATATCTTGCTCGCCCTCTGGGGTTAGCATCCATTGTTGATTCTTGCCTAGAGCGATTGATTATTACTATGGTAGTTGACAAATAGTAGTTTTCCAATTTCACCATACCCTTTACCTTTATTAGGTACCATTTTACTGTAAGGAAGAGTTTTTTTCCTTCTCTTCCATTTATTTACTTATTTATTTACTTATTAACTAATGAATATCAGCATAGGCTCATGGCTTCTTTTATTCTAGGGGTTGCAGTCGCTACTATTCATCAGCATTTAAATAAGCTCAGGGTTTCCTGGGTTAACAATAAAAGGCCCCATGCCTCCAGTTGTCCTTGGAACCTCTCTGCATCTCTCCCTCCCTCTCAGCCACTCCTCCCAAGAGCTGTCCGCCCGCTTTCACTCCTTTCTCACCTCTCACTCCTTCCCTGATTTAGGGCTTGCTGGCTTCTGTCCCTGTCAGTCTCCTGAAACTATTTCAAGATCATCAGTGACCTCTTCATCCCAGAATCTCTGCTCTGACTTGTCATCTTGGCAGCATTTGCCACCCTTGGCCATTTCCTTCCCCCAGCAATGCCTGCTTCCCTGGGTATCTGTGCCACACACTTCTGGGACCCCCACCCCCACCCCCCACCTTCCCTGCCAATCCCTCAAAGCCTCTTAAATGTTACTGTCTCTGAGCCCTCTACCTTCAGAAAGAAGAGATAATATTTTTCATGTTCTCATTCTGTGCCAGGTTCTGTGTAAATGAATTACAGTTGACCTTTGAACAACACGGGATTGAACTGCACAGGTCCACTTATAAATGGATTTTTTTTTCAATAAATACACAGTCAACTCTCCGTATCCCCAGGTTTTGCATCTGCAGATTCAACCAACCATGGGTTGAAAACAGTATTTTTGATCTGCAGTTGGGAATCTGCAGATGCAGATGGCTAACTGTATGCATCGTTCTTCACCATTTTATATAAGGGACTTAAGGATCCAAGGATTTTGGTATCTGGGGGGTTCCTGAAACCAGTCCCCCATGGATACCAAAGGATGACTAAAGTTTTCAGGGAGTCAAAGTTATAGTCAGATTTTCAACTGTGCAGGGGGTCAGTGCCCTTAACCCCTGTATTGTTCAGGGGTCAACTGTAGTTCAATTTGGTTGATAATTAAGTTCGCCAACTCATCTAGAAAAAGTGCTACATACCTCATTGCTGAAAATCACTACAGTTACCTTCAAAGTACACTCCCCTTGGGAAGCTATGCACCAATGCTAGCACCTAGTCCACCCTTCAAAGCAATTTTGGAACTCTTTTTCTGGAATAGCATCAGAGCTGCCGTTGATGTTCTGAATGTCATAAAAATGTCTTTCTTTCAATATTTCCTTTATCTTCAGGTAAAGAAAGAAGCCATTGGGGGCCAGATCAAGTGAGTAGGGAGGGTGTCCCAATACAATTATTTGTTTACTGGCTAAAAACTCCCTCACAGACAGTGCCCTGCGAACTGGTGCATTGTTGTGATGCAAGAAGCATGAATTGTTGGCAAAAAGTTCAGGTCGCCTAACTTTTTCATGCAGCCTTTTCAGCACTTCCAAATAGTAAACTTGGTTAACTGTTTGTCCAGTTGGTACAAATTCATAATGAATAATAAATATC
>NW_017731816.1:849718-859628 GCF_001890085.2 Hipposideros armiger | reverse complement strand
CTGGCGTCCCAAGCCAGTTCTTAACCATCGCGCCACTCGGCCGGCCCAGTTTTATTTTTGAAAAGATAATACATTCACATGATTTAAAAAGTAAAATATAACAAGGTATGAAGTAAGAAGTCTCATCCCCATCCCTTTCTTAACTGACCCTTCCTCCACTCTCACTGCTGTGAGTAAACATTAATTTCTTTTGTATCCTTCCATCATTTTTGTTTCAGATATTGTCATTGTCCTCCTTTCTTACATAATAGGTGATAAACTACATATACTAGTCTATATCACTTAACAATATAGTCTGCAGATACAGGGAGTGTCCTCATTATTTTTTACAGGTGCTTAGTATTCCACCATATATATATAATTTATTTGATTATTCCCAGCTGATAGCCATGTGTTTTGTTCCCAGTCTTTTGGTATTACAATGCATGCTGTAGTCAGGGCTGCCATGGATAGTTGTGCAAGTTGTGCACTGTACAAAGGAGCAGTTTATAGCACAGATATTGTAAATGTGTACTGCAGATTTCTAGCAGATGGAATTAAGTGTGCTGAGGAAGGCTCCCTATGGGCTACTAGCAATGCTGGCTACAACGATTACTCTTATGGTCACCCGTCATTCTGCATGGCCAGTTATATCGAAGGATAAGCTTCCAAAAGTGGGATTGCTGGGTTGAAAGGTAAATGCACTTGTCATCTGGACAGATTTTGCCCTCCATTTTTCCCTCTTATTAGCAACATGTGAGAGTACCTGTTTCCCCACAGCCTCACCACCAGACCACATTGTCAAATATTTGGATTTTTGCCAATCTGATAGGTGAAAAATGGTATTGCACTTCAGTTTTAATTCACATTTCTCCTGTTATGAGAGCAGTTAAAACATCTTTTCATGTTATTTCTTTAATACTACTTGTTCAGTGAAATGACCACGCCCTTAGCTTATTTTTCTATTGGGACGTTGGTATTTTTCTTCTTGATTTCCAGGAGCTCTTGATATATGAATTAATTATAACTTTGGTAGTGATAGAAGTTGCACCTATTTTTCCAAGTTCATCATTTGTCTTTTGACTTTGCTTATGGTGTTTTTTGGGGGCCATGCAGAAAATCATTTAAAATATTTTATTAATTTTTCATGAAATCGGTAATACAGGAATACATTCCTTTTGTAAAGAAATTCAGAACTTACAGAACTTACACCCCCAATCCTGTTCTCATTCCAGCACTCCACAGGCTGCCACTGTTAGCCACTTGGTACACATCTCTCCAGTTATTTATTTCTGCATTTCCGTTCATATGTAAATCTGCATTTAAAAATATAGCATTGTTTTATAGTTTCCCAAATCTTTCATGGTTGACAGAGTTCTTGACAGTTTGCAAGGCACATCTCCATTGATAAGGACTTTGCAGATTCCAAAACCCTTCTTCAGTTTGGAAAGCTCTTTCTGGTGATTGAAACACATTTCAGGCTACTAATTTATCCTTGGTAAATACTATTTTGAGGTGGTTTTTTTTTATGAGGTTTTTTTGTTTTTGTTTTTTAATTGGGGAACAGTGTGTTTTTCCAGACCCATCAGCTCCAAGTCAAGTAGTTGTTTCAATCTAGTTGTGGATGGCGCAGCTCAGTGGCTCATATGGGGATCGAACCAGCACCCTTGGTGTTATGAGCACTGAGCTCTAACCAACTGAGCTAACAGGCCGCCCCTCTTTCTGAGTTTTTAATCTGAAAATATTTGTGTATGTATTTCTAAATTAAAATACTTTTTATTTTAATTCTAAAATAAAATCTTTGTTGCAATATAATTCACATACCATAAAATTCACCCATTTAAAATGTACAATTCATTGATTTTTTAGTACATTCACAGAATTGTGCAACCATCCTTACAATATAATTTTAGAACATTTTAATCACCCCAAAAAAGAAGCCCCGTGCCCTTTAGCAGTCACTTCCCATTTCCCCACCCAAGCCCCTGCCACCCACTAATCTACTTTCTGTCTCTGTAGATTTGCCTATTCTGGACACTTCCTATAAATTGAATTGTATGATATATGTTCTTAAAAGTCTTTCCTTTTATTTAACAAGCCACAACAAGGTCATTATCACTCCTAAGCAAAAACAAAATGAAAACTATCTACAGTTATTTAAATCATTAAGTATGTAGTTGGTGTTAAAGTTTCCAAATCTCATTAATACCACATACAATTTTTCTTTAATTTTTTTTTTAAAGGAGGGTAGTGTCACTGGCCCTCATATGTGGGATCCGAACCAGGGCCTTCTGGCATCCCAAGCCAGTTCTTAACCATCGTGCCACTCTGCTGGCCCTATCACATACAATTTTTTTCATCTTCTTTGAACCAGGGTCCACACAAGGCCCACCTGTTGCAATTGGTTGATATTTCTTTAATCCTCGTATTTACTGCTTCTCCTCCATCATGTTTCCTTTTCCTGATAATTTATCTGCTGGAGGCCCAGTAGAAATATGATGTGAGCAACATGGATAATTTAAAATTTGCTAGTACCCATGCTTTAGAAAGAGTAAAAAGAAACACATGAAATTATTATTTTTTAATTTTTTTAAAGATTTTATTGGGGAATTGGGGGAGGGGAACAGTGTTGGGGAATCCAGGAAGCGGAACAGACAAGTTGCTGTCCTTTGGTTCTTCAGTCTAGTTGTGGAGGACGTCGCTTCACTGGCCCATGTTGGTATTATCATTGTGCTCTTCCTGGGTGAGGCAGATCGGTTGCCGATCACTGGACTGCTGCTCACAGCGGCTCATGGCAGCTCACACTGGCTGCTGGCAGCTCACTCCAGCTGCTAGCCGCTCACAGTAGCCAGTGGCAACCCACTGCAGCTCCACTGCAGCCTATGCTGTTGCTGGCAACTCACGACAGCCCAGCTCCAGGTGGAGCTGTTGCTCACCATCTCAGCTGTAGAGGGCGCAGCGTCACTGGCCCTAATGTGGGATCCGAACCCGGGCCGTGCTGCTCAGAGCTGGCATCCCAAGCCAACTCGTAACCAATGCGCCACTCGGCCTGCCCAGCATGAAATTATTTTTAACAATGATTTACTTAACCTAGTATATCCACAACATTATTTCAATGTGTAATCAATTTAAAAATTATTAGATATTTTACATTCGTTTTTGCATACTAAGCCTTCAAAATCCAGTATTTACGTGTATTTTACACTTTGAGCACATCTCAGTTTGCCCCGGCCACGATTCAAATGCTCAGTAGCCACATGTGGCTTGTGGCTATCATTACATAGCACTGTCCTAGTTGTTGACTTTCCCACAGTTTGGATCAGGCTGATACATCTTTATGGTTTCACTTAACATGTTCCTCTGTCTCGTGTTTCCTGTAAACTTGGACTTAGGTCAAGAAGCTCAATAGATTCAGGTGTGGAGTTTTTGTTTCTGTTTTTGTGTGTGTGTGTGTGTGTGTGTGTATGTGTTTTGTTTTGCGAGCACCTTCCTTTGTGGTGCTGCATCCGTCCATCAGGAGGCACATCCTGTCTCGTTGTCTTTCCCTTTGTGATGTCAGCAGCCGTTCTTGTCAATGCCCAGACACGTTAGTTCATTAGATTGCAGAATGGCGATCTTCTCATTCCTAAGTGCCTGACTGTTTACCGAGCATCACGTGGTTTCCCAGACTCTTCACAAATCTTTGTATTTTTACAGCATGCTTTTCCGTTTCTCTATGGTTTAAAAGACAAGTTCAGGATTAAAAACAAAACAAAACCCTGACTTTTTAATTTTCAAAAATATTAACAGTTATAAACTCTTCTCAGCTTTCAAGATGCTTAATTCATTTGACAAATATGTGTTGGGCACCTACTGTGTGCAGCAGTGAGCAAAGCAGAGAGCCCACCCTCAGAGCTGATGGCCCAGTGGGGAGGGGGCAGATGAAAATAAACAAAATAATCTCAGATTATAATCTGTGGTCTGAAGGAAATTAGCAGGGCAGCGTGCAAGGGAGCATGGGTGGAGTGAGCCCTGTAAACTGGGTGGTCGGGGAAGGTCTTTCTAGAAGAGGACACTGAAGCCGAGAGCTGAAAGGTACCATGTGAAGGTGCGGGGAGGTTGTGGCATCCCATGTGAAGGGGACAGCAAATGTAAAGGCTGAAAGGTGGGAATAAAGGGATGCAAAGGAGACCATGGGGCAGGAGACGGCTGTTGAGGAGGAGAGAGGGAGAAATAAAGTCTGAGAGGCGAGGGGGGCAGACATGGTTGGCTACAGGGAAGACTTTTTGACTTTTAACCTGAATGAGATGGAGCCAAGGGAGGATTCTGAGTGTGGGGGTGGGGGCTGAGGGATGTGGCCTGACTCAGATGTTTCCAGAGTCCCTCTAGCTGTGTGTGGGGATAGAGGGAGAGCAGGGAGATCAGGAAGGAAGTGGCTGTGACGGTCCAATGGGTGACAATAGAGGGCAAAAACAGGGTGGGGGCCATGGAGGGGGCAGAAGTGTATGGGTCCTAGACCTGTTGAAAGCAGAGCTGACAGATTTGCTGATGAATAAGGTGTAGGTGGTGAGATAGAAGAGAAGAATCAAGGATGACTCAAAGATTTTAGCTTAAGCTGCTGGGTGGGTGGTGATGCTATTCCTGAGATGGGTAAGTCTGTAGGAGGAGAGGTTTTGAAATCAAGAGTTCAGTGTTGGTGATTTCCAATTTGGGGTAGAGATCCACAAAGAGATGTCAGGCGGGGCTTCGGCTGGAAATGTCTGGACTCTGGAGAGCAGTCAGGGCTGGGATGTAGATTTGGCCGTCATTGGGATGGGATGGCATTCAGAGCCTTGGGCCTCAGTGATATTTCCGCGGAGAGTATATACTTAAAGAAAGGGGTGTCAATTCCAGGTTTGGAGCCCCCCAACCTTTAGCAGCCTGGAAGAGAACAAGAGTTCAGTAAAGGAAACTGACAACAGTCAGAAAAGAAATACATATTTCAAAAGAAGGGGGTGGGCAAATGGACAATGACAGAGAGAGCAGCAAATCATAAGAGCAGAGTCCAGGACTGAATGGAGGGGGATGGAGTCCCAGGCCTCTGGAGAGGGGGGTAGCGGGGTGGGGAGAGCTTTTAAGAGGGGCAGTGTCACACTGCATCATAAGGGAAGGAGGTGATTTGGTGAAGGGAAGAAAGAAGGTGAACAGTTCCTGTGTGATTATGTCTCCACGCTCTGCGGTTTCTAGAGCCCTTCATGATTTGCAAACCATGTTACTCATTTAGAAAGCATTTTGCAAAGTTCTTAGCTACAAAGCACTTTTTAGAGACAGAAAATTTCGCTTTTGTTCATACCCCAGAGCAGCATTTCTCAAACTGCATGTTGCAACCTACCTGTGGGTCATGAAATTTAGTTAAGTCATGACCAGCATCTTTAAAAATAAAATAGAATATTATAGAGTGTGTTGCACAGTGAAAGTCAGAATTGTGTCGTGAAACCTTTTTTTTTGGTTTTTTTTGGTAAAAGGTATTCTTACTGTGGGTGTAGTCATTTGGAAAACTGCCCTAGAGAGCTTCTTGCAACAAGTGCCAATGAGATCAGCACAAGAATGTTCAGTGAAACTGGGAACAATCTCAATGTGCATCATCAGGAGAATAAGGAGTGTTATATTTATAAAACAGGAATACTACACAGCAGTGAAAATGAATTCATTTGATCTATATATCAATATGGATAGATCCTGAAAACACACAGTTGAGTGAAAAAAGCAAGTTTCAAATTACATTAATTATAATAGCAATTCTTTAAATAAACACATACACAGGGTACTGGATCTATTTTGTGTGTGTGTGTGTGTGTATGTGTGTGTGTGTGTGAGAAAATGATGGGATAAAGGTAGAAGTATTGACTCTACTAAATCTGGGATAGTGGTTATCTTAGGGGAAGGTGTGGGGAATAGATAAAGAGACGGATACACAGAGGGCTCCAATCATACCTGTAATGTTTTAGTCCTTCAACATATAGTATTTGAAAAATATGTCATTGTGAGCATTTGTTACCTCTGGGTGATGGGCATATGACTCTTTGTTCCCAGGTGAAATTCAGAGTCCTCCACTGTGTCAGGTGTCAATTATTTAGTTGCTGGAAATCGTTGGGGAGAGGGCTTTGAGAAAGGGGCAGAAGTGGTGGCCTGTACCAGTCAGCGCCCTAGCCTTGAGGGGGCTGGCTTGGAGGAAAGAGTAGTTACCTAACTTGGAGATAGAAGGAGCTGTGTGGACAGGGCTGCAGGACTCACCTTGGAGTGAGGGGCACAGCCAGTACAGGAGAGAGAAATACCACACTCAATTCTCCTCTTGCTATCTGACCCAGCCAGGTCAGGGGAGAGAAATACCACACTCAATTCTCCTCCTGCTACCTGACCCCAAATGGATGGACCCCACGTACAGCCAGAGGGCCAAGAGGGCCTCTGGTCCAAACAGTGGGTGCCATCAAGCAGGTGAAGTGGGTGGGGGGTTGGGGAGCAGGGAGGAAGGATGGAAGGATGGAGAGAGGGCCTACAGGGGCAGCATACCAGGATGGCACATAGAGAGCATGGGGTAGCATCTCTTACCATTTACTACCACAGTGCTGAATTTCATCAATTCACATCTTACCATCTCTGAAAATGGAATATATCTTACAGGGGATGGCAGCTCATCTTTGTGGAAATGAAGCATTTTAATGGCTGGTACCGCCTTGGCCATGCCAACCTGCTGAGTGTCAGCTTTGGGTGCTGGTGATATGATTCTGGACTTTTCTGTCTTTATGAAAAATCCGTAGTTGTTTTAAGAAGAGCATTGAGGCTCCCTAGGCCATCCCTCTGACCTCCCCCTCTCCCCTCTCCACTCCTAGGCCATGGACAGCCAAAAGCAGTTCACCGGTCCAGAAATCCAGTTTTTGCTTTCGTGCTCTGAAGCGGATGAGAATGAGATGATCAACTGTGAAGAGTTCGCCAACCGCTTCCAGGAGCCAGCTCGCGAAATCGGCTTCAACGTGGCAGTACTGCTGACCAATCTGTCGGAGCACGTGCCACATGACCCACGTCTGCGCAACTTCCTAGAGCTGGCCGAGAGCATCCTCGAGTACTTCCGGCCCTACCTGGGCCGCATTGAGATCATGGGCGCCTCGCGCCGCATCGAGCGCATTTACTTTGAGATCTCAGAGACGAATCGCACCCAGTGGGAGATGCCACAGGTCAGAGGGCCTGCGCGCATGCATGCTTACCTTCTGGGACTCCTCTCACACTTGGACCCCACATGGGGCTGTGCACGCTTTGCACATCTGCTCTGCAGGCCCTAATGGGCCCTTACTCTGCTCATGTAAGCCCATGCCCAACCTTTTGACCACATTTTATGGGCCCTGCTGTGCCCTTGCACATTTTCGGTTCTCACCTGCCCAACTCTTGCAGCCTTGGTGCACACATGGATGTACACCTTTGTACCTGCAGCAGCATCATTGTGACCTCACTGTGGCTGCTCACACACCATGCCTACCACTTCCACACTCATCCTGGGAGCCCATATGGTCCTGATGCAACCAAGCCCACGCATACTGGAACCCACATGGTTATAGATTCTTTGCTCACCTTCCTAGCAGCACCTGGTGTGCCTTCTCTTGGCCCTGGCCTATCCATGCCCACTCTTTGCACATTCACCTTGGGGACCCAGTTGGGGGGGCCTGCTGGCCCAGCCCTCACCAGTCACCGCATGTACCCCAGGCCCTAGAACACAATGCCCGATCCTCTTAATCTGGGCTTACATGTAGATGCACATCTCTTGCACACTCACTCGGAGGATGTAGCCCTGGCATGCCATACGGTTGTCCACCCCTCACTCATTCACCTCCCACATGCCCTCAGTGTAGCCCTGGCACACATGATCACCCATGCACATTTGGACCACCCTCTTAAACTCACCCACAAGAGCCCCCGCATGTCTTTGGTGGCCAGACCTACTCCTTGGCCTGATGTGCCCTGTCTCAGCCCCTCCTGTGCCCATCCCACAAATGTTTGAATACCCCTTACACACACACTTGCCCCAAGATACACTCGTGTGGCCCTGGCATGCCCTCCCCCGACGTCACACACTTAGCTTGCATGTGGTTCCCATTGGCCACTTTCTCACACACCCTCAGCCCCCATTGCCCTGGCGGCCCTCCTGCTCATGCACATTGCACGCCAAGCCTGCGTACCCCTTGTACACTCCTTGAACTCACACTTTCATTTTGTTCCTCAGGTGCTCCCAGGCACCTGCACACTCCTCCCCCATGCTTTTGCACACCTCTTCCCACTTCCCACGTGTGCCCATGAGGCTTGTACTCCCATCACTTCAACAACTGGGCCCCTCGTGTCTCCTCCTCAGTAGACACCTGACTCATGCACACCTGGGCTCGTCTCGCACACTGAGCCTTGTCCTCATGTTCCCGGCCCTCTTGCACTGACTCCCCGGTCCCCCTTGTACACTAATGTCTGTCGTACATGCACTGATCCTGTGAATTGTAGACCCCTCCCACACTAACACTGCCCCCTCATTTTGGCTCCAGGACCTTGCATGCCTCTCTTGTGTGCTCATGTCCACAGTGCACACTGAGCCCCACATGGTCACATACTTCCTAGTTCTCCCATGCTGCCACCCCTCCTCACACCGATTCCTCCCTTAGCCCCTGGTTCTCTCTCACAAGGCTCTTGCACATCGGCCCCCGCACATATTCCACAGGAACCCTCAAGAGTTTGCACTCTCACCTGTGTCCCTTGGGGCACCTATCTCCCCAATCTGGCATAAAAGTGGTTGTACCATCCTTGCACCTAGATGTCTGCTACATTCACTGCTGGCCCTTCACACTCCAGTCCATTCTGTTGGAGCTCTGCCCTCCTCTTTGCCTGTCATGGGCTCCCCACGTGACACTCATTCCCTTAGTGTTGTTCCATCAAACACTCACTTCCTCCTGCTCACCACTTCCCATTCCCACTTTCCTCTGCTGGTCAGGAGTCCATATATCAGTGTAGACCTGAAGCACTTATGCAGCAGTCTAATAATAGCAGACACTAGGCAGCATTTATTACTTGCCAGGCGCTGTTCTAACCCCTCAGCATCTAGGAACTCATTTAACCCTCACACCAACCCTATAGCATAGGCTCCCAATTTACAGAGGGGCAACTGAGGCCCACAGAGTTACATCTAAATCACCCAGTTACTCAGTAGCAGAATCAGGATTTGAGCCCAGGCAGGGTGGCTGCGGAACCTTTTGCTCAAGTACTATACTCTGTTTCTAAAATAAGCTAAAAAATCCGATTCTGTACCCAGCTTGTTGGGAATTTGAACCCCACATGTGCCACTTCTCAGTTACCTCTCAGCTGCGTCACCTGGGGCACGTGACTTTCTGGGCCTCCATTTCCTCATCTGTAAAATGGGGTGAAGAGCCTCTTACGAGTTTTTTGTGAGGGTTCAATTAGATAATATATGTAAGATGCCTACTACAAGGCCCAGCCTTGTTGAAGTGCTTACGAGAGTGCCTACAGTGAATGCTATATGTTCGCTATTAATAACGAAAATTATCAATTTTGCTTTAAATGACTGAAGTACAATTAATAAGCATACATTTAACGCTGCTATTAAGAACAATGCGTAGAGTGTAGGCTGCTCCTGTGACCCCTTGTCTCCCCGCCCGCTCCGCAGGTGAAGGAGTCCAAGCGCCAGTTCATCTTCGACGTGGTGAACGAGGGCGGGGAGTCCGAGAAGATGGAACTCTTCGTGAGCTTCTGCGAGGACACCATCTTCGAGATGCAGATCGCCGCGCAGATCTCGGAGCCCGAGGGCGAGCCCGAGGAGGACGACGACGAGGGCGCGGCCGAGGCGGGAGCCGACGGCGCCGAGGAGGGCGCGGCGGGGTCCGAGGGCGCGGCGGGGCCGGCAGCGGCGGGCGCCGCAGCGAGCGTG
>NW_017731816.1:845680-849508 GCF_001890085.2 Hipposideros armiger | reverse complement strand
CGCACGCGGGGGCGGCGGGCGCGGGGGCGGCGGCGGGCGCGCTGCGCCTGCTCTGGGGCTCGCTGTTCGGCGGCGGCCTCGTGGAGGGGGCCAAGAAAGTGACGGTGACCGAGCTGCTGGCCGGCATGCCCGACCCGACGGGAGACGAGGTGCACGGCGAGCAGCCGGCCGGGCCTGGCGGCGACGCGGACGGCGAGGGTGAAGGCGAGGGCGCGGGCGACGCCGCCGAGGGAGCGGGCGATGAGGAGGCAGCGGTGCACGAGGCCGGGCCAGGAGGCGCTGACCGGGCCGTGGCAGTGTCCGATGGGGGCCTCTTCCGGTCCGAAGGGGTCCCGGGAGGCCTCGGGGACATGGGTGACACGACGCCGGCGGAGCCGCCTACGCCCGAGGGCTCCCCCATCCTCAAGAGGAAGCTGGGGGTGAGAGGGCAGACGGGGGCTTCGGGGTTTGGGAGAGATTGGGGGTAGGAGGACCGAGAGGGAAGAGGGAGACTAAGAGATAGGGACACACAGAGAGAGAAACGGGAACGAGCCTGAGAGCGACGGACGCACACAGACAGACAGAGGGACGCTCAGAGAGTCAGAGACATGGACAGAGAAATGAACTCAGAGATGGAGACCTGGAGAGAGGCTTGGGGTGGGGGGAAGGTGGTGTTCCTAGAGAGACAAAGGAAAAGATACCGAGTCACAGAGAGGGAGAGAACCTCAGGCCCAATTAGAGGAGAAACAGGACCAGGAACTAAACAGGTCCGAGGTAGGGTCAGAGACACGGGGAAAGACCCTCAGAGATAGATGGTTGTGGGAAATTAGGTCTCCCGCCTGACCAAGGCCCCTACAGCATGCTTGGGCCCATGGCGCCATGGGGTGCTGTTGTCAAGGGGATAGGAAGCCTAGGAGAAAAGAGCTCCACTTGCAGTCAGCCTGACCCTGCACAGTGCGTGGGCAAGGTGCCCCTCCCCGAGCCTCAGCTTCTCCCCTGTAAAGTGAGAGTCGTAATCCCTCTTCCTTCTGGTGGGGGGAGAGGAAAACTCGGATGGCCCAGGGGAAAAGACTGGATAGACACAAAGAGAAGAAGGCAGGTCAGCACTGAGTGGCGCTGGGGTTGGGGTTCTGCCCTGATGCTTACTCCACAGGTGGGTGGAGAGGAAGAGGAGCTGCCTCCAGAACCAGAGCCGGAGCCAGAGCCTGAGAAAGCAGAGTGAGTGGCCTTGGGGCCGAGGGGTCCAGCCCCTATCACTGTTTCCCTCCTGGACTGGGAACCCAAGCCAGGAGGCTGTGTCCTCAGCGTCACCCAGCTCAGGCCCAGAGGAAGGGCTGTGTGAAAGGGAGGAGAGAAATGAGGGCTCCTCTCGGACCCCCAAGCCTTTGCACAGCTGTCCCCTCCACCCAGAACACCTTACCCATGCTTCATCTCAGTCGCCCTCATCTTCCCCATTTTGGCTCATATGTCTCCTTCTCCAGGAAGCGCACCTTGACACCACCCTCCTAAGTTGAAGAGGTGTCTCCTCTGGGCTCCCATAACCCCCTGAGCTTCCCTCATGCCAGCCCTGACTGAACTGGGCTGCTACAGCATGGTGATGGGTCTGTACCCCATTGGACTGGAGTCCCATGAGGACAGGGCCTGAATTTGGCTCATCACTATGTCTCCGGCACCATCCACACCTGGGCGAGGCATGGGGTGGGCCACCAGTGCATGGCTTTGAATGAATGAACGAATTGCCCAGACACCCCCTCACTCTCTGTCCTGCCCTGTAGTGCCGAGAATGGGGAGAAGGAAGAAGCCCCTGAGCCCCCACCAGAGCCCCCCCAGAAGACAGCACCTCCTCCACCCCCTCCAAAGAAGGAAGAAGCCGGAGGCGGGGGCCTGGAATTCTGGGGAGAGCTGGAAGTGCAAAGGGTGAAGTTCCTGGTGAGGACCCAGCAAGGGCATGCTGAAACTCTTCACACCACCTCTTCTCCCCACCCCATTCTTGAGCTCACGTGTACCAGGCTGCGGAGAGAGCAGAGATGTCCCCAGACAGAGCCAGGACCTGGGCACAGGGCAGCATTTTTAAGTGGTCCCACGTGACTCCTCAGCCTCCCCCAGCTCATTGTCCTTATTTGAGCCTCCACACCTTTGCTTCTCAGCAACCACCTGCCCAAGCTTTCCACCCCCATCCTCTCCAGAGCTAAGTCCCATTGAGGCCACAGCTCTGTTCCTCCCGCTATGGCCTGTTTCTTGGCTGTCAGCCTTTAGGTCGGAGTCACCACACCAGCCCCAAGCTATTCCTGTTGGGGGAACAACTCATCCAGGCCAGTAAGAAGGGAGGGCAGGGCCCAGGGCTCTGCCTGTCCTATCTCCTCTCCAGGCCCAACCTGACACAAGGGGCTGAGGGAAACATGTTGGACATAAGGTGGTTCATTGAGGGTTCATGGGAAGAATGAAGGATGGAGAGAAAGTGAAAAAGAGGGAGAAATGGAAGTAGATGTGCTCTGCATGGGGTAAAGCAGACAGAGTAACCTCACGGGGAGCAGCAGAGCAGAGTGGCTGGGAACATGGACTCTGGAGCTTGACTGTCTGGCTTCAAATCCCAGGTCTGCTACTTCTTGGCTATGTGCCCTTGAGCAAAACATCTCACCTCCCTGAGCCTCAGTTTCCTCATCTGTAAGATGGGCGTTTCAGCAGTACCCACTTCATGGGTTGTGAGAATTAAACAAGTTCATGCAAATAAAGCTCTTAGCCCAGGACTTGGTATACAGTAAGCACTCAATAGGAGGTTGTGGGACCAGATATTGAGGACCCTGGTGCTTGGATTATGGGTGAATGATGGAATGAATTCTCCAGGGAAAAGGGTGGACTATGATCTCTCTGTCTTTCTCTTCTCATCTTAGAACTACCTCTCCCGGAACTTTTACACCCTGCGATTCCTTGCTCTCTTCTTGGCATTTGCCATCAACTTCATCTTGCTGTTTTATAAGGTGATGGTCAGGAGGATCTGGGCTGTGGAGTGGGAGGCTTAGCCCCTAACAGGTTCCCAGGGCCCCTGCAGTTTACCAGGGACAAGGTATTGGGCTCAGGGTTCCAAGGAGGGTTCAGGCTGGACACTTGGATCTTGGGACCGCCGTGGGGGTGAGTGTGGGTGCCTGGTCCATCTGGACAGATGCCTGAGTGCCTGCAGGAGTTAGAACAGGGAGCTGGTTCTGGGTTCCCTTCTCAGCTCTGTCACTTGCCAGCCCTGTGCCCCTGGGTGCAGGCCTTCGCCTCTGCAACACCCACCAATTCAGTTAAGCTTTTTGGCTGTCATGTAAGCTAAACTTGTGTGGAGGGGGAAATGGGAAGCTCATGGAATGGAAGGAAAGGGCTAAGAACCAGGCCTCCTGAAGGACAAAGTGGCCCTTGGGGTCTTGCCAGTGATCTAGATCAGGGGTCGGCAATCTTTTGAGATGAAAGAGCCGCCAGGGGTCGGCAAACTGCAGCTCGCAAGCCACATGCGGCTCTTTGGGTACGTGGCTCTGAAGTAAAATTGAAAGTGAAAATAAAACTATCATAGTTTCATTTATAAAATTTTTAAAGGATATTATTCACATAATGGTGATTATGTAAAATATATTTATGGCTCGAATAATTTTTTTTTAAGATTCTTATTGGGGAATTGGGGGGATGGAAACAGCACTGGGGAATTGGGGGAAGGGGAACAGACAAGTTGCTGTCATTTTTGTTCTTCAGTCTAGTTGTGGAGAACGTTGTTTCACTGGCCCAAGTTGGCACCATCATTGTGCTCTTCCCGGGCGAGGCAGATTAGTCGCCGGCTTCTGGATGGCCGCTCATGGCAGCTCTTGGCAGCTCACG
>NW_017731816.1:836155-845544 GCF_001890085.2 Hipposideros armiger | reverse complement strand
CAGCATCTTAGCTGTGGAGGGCAGTGTCACTGGCCCTCATATGTGGGATCTGAACCGGGGCCCTCTGGCATCCCAAGCCAGCTCTTAACCATCGTGCCACATGGCCGGCCCTCGAATAATTTTTAAATTGTTCTTAGGGACAGGATTGGCTTTTCCAGGGGTTAGCACTTTTGAAACAGAAGGTACCCAAAGAGCTTGGCATGTGGCTCACTAGCCGCAGTTTGCCAACCCCTGCTCTATTGATAAGATAACAGGACAGAGAGGCAGCCTAGCAGAGTGATGAGAGCATGGCTTCTGTGAGATTGAATCCTGGCTCTACCACTCACTGGCTACGTGATGTTAGGCACGTTAGGTGCTTAACCTCTCTGTGCCTCAATTTCCTCATCTGTAAAATGGGATAACAGTATCCACCTCTTAGAGCTGTGGGGATTAAAAGAGGATTAATATGTGTAAAGCACTCAGAATAGTACCTGGCATAAAGAAAGTGCTGTATAAATGTCAGCTACTACTAATTTTATTATTAGTGTTAATATTAGTGGTCAGTCTCTTAAGGGCTCCACTATCAAGATGATGAACTCTGTTTGCAGTCCTCCTGTCACTCAGTTCATTACTCAGATTCCCAGGACAGAATCTGATTTGCTAGTTAGCGTCTTGGGCCCACCCCTTGATCATGATTGACAGTCCTACCAAAACTGTATCTGACAGGGGCCCAGTCCAACCTCAGAAATGGAGGCTGTTAATTTTGTTAGTGGGTTCTGGATATGGCAGACCAGGTGGCAGGATTCCAGGGTCCCTGCCCTGACTGACCTCTGCCTCCCTTCAGGTCTCAGACTCTCCACCAGGGGAGGAAGACATGGAGGGCTCAGCAGCTGGGGACCTGGCAGGCGCCGGGTCTGGCGGTGGCTCTGGCTGGGGCTCAGGGGTCGGTGAGGAAGCAGAGGAAGATGAGGATGAGAACATGGTGTACTACTTCCTGGAGGAGAGCACGGGCTACATGGAACCAGCCCTGCGTTGCTTAAGCCTGCTGCATACACTGGTGGCCTTTCTCTGCATCATTGGCTACAACTGCCTCAAGGTGGGCCATGACCATGGTTCTGGGCAGGAGCTTGTGCATTGGGGGTGGGGGTGCTGGGGCACTGTCTGAGAGGACCTGGGGCTGGCGCTGGGGGATCTCATACAGTGGTTGGGACAGAGGGGGCCTGGAGTTGGAGTAAAGGCTGGAGGTTTGGGTACAGGATTGAGGATGATATTCAAACTGGGAAGTGAAGTGGGTCATAGCTGAGGAGCCGGGTCCTGTGACTATGTTAATTTCTGGATCAAGAGGCAAAATTTGTCATTGGGAATAGTATATTTCCTGAATGATGGTCAGTTGGTGAATTAAGATCTGTGGGGGTCTATGGGGTCTCAAACATATGAGTAACATGGGTACTAAGGTGGGGATGTGGATTCTGACATCAACTATGCCTGAGGTTTGTGGTGCCTATAGGGATGTTATGAGAGTTACAATTTGGGTTCCACAAGATCTGACTGTTTTAGCAAGTCCTGATACTTTAGGATTGGATGAACAGAGTTCTTTTAGCTTAGAACTTTTGCATATGCTGTTCCCTCTGCCTGGAATGCTTTTCCCCACTTCTACCTCCTTTCACCTGTCTCTGTTTTATTCTTCCTTTAGCTCTGAGTTCAGACCTCCCTCACTTGGGAAGCCCCAGACTGCATCAGGCACCACTTCTAGGCTGTTCCATTTTTCTCCCTTCCCAGCCCTGACCCCTCTGCCCGTGCTTCTCCATCACTACCCTAATTACTCTGGGAAGGCTCCTCTGATGTAGGGGCTCACACAGGCTCTAGTGAGATCTCCCAGCTCCTGCTGAAGCTGTGCTCTCATGAGGTGCCTGAGACCCACCCCTTTGCCTCCCTGCAAAATCTAGGTGCCCCTGGTGATCTTTAAGCGGGAGAAGGAGCTGGCCCGGAAGCTGGAGTTTGACGGCCTCTACATCACCGAGCAGCCTGAGGACGATGATGTGAAGGGGCAGTGGGACAGGCTGGTGCTTAACACGCCGTAAGGGCCCAACCCCCACCTCAGGGTGGGTGCGGGGAGCAGAGCTGGGTTTCCACTCCAGTCTCAGCTTGGGCCTCAAAAGACCAGGGTTCCAGCCACTGTCGGCCCTGACTCATTCTCCCCAAGCCTTGGTCTTCTTCTCTGTAACATAGACACATTTCTGTGCATTAAAGTATCCCTGGGGGTGCTGGTGACACGGAGATTCCTGGGCCCTGTCCTTGGAGATTCTGGTTCAGGGTAGAGACCAGGAACCTGCATTTTAAACCCTGCCCCCATGTGAGATTCTCACCCAGGTGCCATGAATGAGAAATGTGAAGTCATTTGCTTTTTTTTAAACTGAGCCCAGACAGGGAATGAGGGGGTGTGAGGGCAATGTGGTGGGACTGGGGACCCCGGAAGTGCACTCCCAGCCCACTCCATTTTCCACCCAGATCAAGCCCCATTTCACTTGTCCATACAAAGGGACAGCATCATTAGAGGGTAGACATTTCTAGAATAAGAACACTAGGTCAGGTTTGAACCCTGGGCTCATCAGACCCTAGCTGGGAATTCTTGGTCCAGTCACTTAGCCTCTCTGTGCCTCAGTTGCCTCACTGTAAAGTGAGGATAAATAATAGCACCAACCTCACAAGGATCTTGTAACCGTGAATGAGTTAATGTAGTTCCTGGGGCACAGTAAGTCCAAGATAAAGGTGGGGAATTACTTTATTATGGGGTCCTGCCTTAGTAGAAGTGTTGTGAGGAGGGAGAGAAGCCACACCAAGCACATCCTCCGCTCTCACTGTCACCATCAAAGGCACATTTAACTTACACACATTCAAGTACACACGCTTAACCGAAAGAGAGAAACATCTGTTTAAAATAGTGTCTGTCCAAGGCATTTGACTTCTAAATACCGTTTCCCATGAAAAGGAACCAAGCTCCTTGGAAAAGTGGCAGATTTCAGGGCTGGGGTGGGGCAGTGCAAGATGAGCCTGGATTGTCCTGTTGTGTCAGAAAGCAAGAATGTGCCCGATGAAAAATGGTGCTGTGCTGAAAGGACCCAGCCGCCAGCTAGATGGACGCCCACTGGACAAATCAGGGATAATGTGAGCATCAATAAGAACAGAAAGTGCCATGAATTGAAACACATCCAATAGGTCTAAATCCACGGAGTCATGATAAATCTCCACTTCCCCCACCCCAACTCCCCCAAAAATTCATTGGCCACCTTTGTAGGGTGCTAGGGCATCAACTCGTCAATTGGAAACTGGTAAATAAAGGGCCAGAATCATCAAATAAAATTAAAACAGTGTGAGAAAGCACACCACTCCCCCGGAGCTGGAGCAGGGCCAGGCTGCTGACTCAGAGTCCTCCTCACCCTTCACACGCAGGAGCCTTCCCACCTGTGTGCAGGTCTGTGTCTTTTTACACATCCGGGCTCTGAATACAAGCCACCTGCCTCACCTCGGCTCCATCAAAGATGGCAGTGGGGGTGATGGTTGGCTTGGGGCAAACTTCACCAGGCTTGGGGTCTTTAGAGCCGGCCCTCAAGTGAGTGTGTGGGGTCCCATGTAAGAAAAGCATTGGAATTTCGAACAACCCTGGCCAGACTGGTGCCTCCTATTCCCCCCTGCCCTGACATCTTGTGGTCTCTCTCTCTTGGCAGGTCTTTCCCCAGCAACTACTGGGACAAGTTTGTCAAACGGAAGGTGAGAGGACATGGATGGGGCGATGACAGGGCCTCCTGGGCTGGGTCCCTTCCTGCCACCAGGCTATTCCAGCCCTGTCAAGGACTTGCTTTGTGTGTGACCTCGGGCAAGGAGCACCTCAGTTTACCCACCTGGAAATGGGCATGATAATCACCCCTCCCTCTCTGTAATGAGATGATACATGTAACGAGCATAGTGCCTGGCGCAAAGTAAGTACTCAGTAAATATTAGCTTTGAGAGAGGAAGTGAGGCATACTCTTTTAAGCACACAGACTCTGGAGCCAGATTTCCTGCTTTTCTACTCCTAGCTGTGTCATCCTTCTGTGCCTCAGTTTCCCTCATATTCAAAGTGAGGTAATAATAGGGCCAACTCCACAGGGTTGTAAAGATTATATAACCTACTATGTGAGCAGTATCTGGCACATAGGAAAACATTAGATAAGTGTTGGCTGTTACCATCATTTATTCACTCAACAAATGTTTACTGAGCACCTACTGTGTGCCAAGACCTGTTTTAGGAACCTGAAACATAGCTGTAAACACAACAGTGATAATGACCCTTGAGTTGGAAAGACAGGTGGTGAACACATCAATAGTGTTCAAGTGGTGATCAGTGCTGTAGAAGTGATAAGTGTGTTGGCCAAGAGAGGCTGCTTTTTCAAGTAAGGTGGTTGGGAAAGGGCATGCTAATTAAAGAGAAGGTGAGGGAGTGAGCCAAGTGGAAATCTGGGGGAAGAATGTCTGGGGGAACAGCCAGTACAAAGGCCCTGAGGCAGGAATGTGCCTGGTGTATTTGAGGAGCTGTGAGGTGGTCGGTGTCTGGAACAGAGTGAGTGAAGGTGTGAGTGGGAGGAGATAAGTTTCTTAGATGACAGGGGACCCAATTGTATAGGATCCTTGCCTACCTACCTAATAAGAAATTATCCCAATTAATTTGATTAATGAGTCAACTGGACCTTTATCACTTTTGGACCCTCCTCCTGACGATCTTAACAAAACTTTGGCCCTTCTCTCCAGAAAAATGCACCCCCAATTTATCCCACAAAGTTCATAATGTCCCCAGAGCCCCTCATGCTGGCCATGGCTGTCCCCCACTCCAGCCGTGTCTTCACAGCCCCACGCTGTCCTGTACAGGTTCTGGACAAGCATGGGGATATCTATGGGCGGGAGCGGATCGCTGAACTGCTGGGCATGGATCTGGCCACGCTGGAGATCACAGCCCACAATGAGCGCAAGCCTGAACCACCGCCAGGGTTGCTTACTTGGTGAGCTGGGAAGATCCTGCACAGGCCTGGGGCAGGCAGGGGTGTTGCCAAGGTCTGACCCTCAGGCATCTGACCATCCCTCTTTCCCCACCCACACAGGATCATGTCCATTGATGTCAAGTACCAGATTTGGAAGTTCGGGGTCATCTTTACAGACAATGTGAGGAGGGTCCTCTAGGTGGGGAGGGATCTGCAGGAAAATGGCCCTAGGAGCACTGGGAGCTCCACCCCCCCCCAGTTACCCCTGACCAGGGACTGAGTCCTGAGCCCCTGTGCACCTCTGATCCTAGGGTACCCTCTGGCACTCCTGAGGCTCCTTGTTGCCCAGAGCGCTCTTGAATTCCCAGACTACATCCTTCTGCAGAGGGCTCCCCACCTCTCCCCAGGCTGGCTTATCCCCCAGGGTGCTCCCAATCCCCTCCAAGTCCTCCCCAGCCAGAGATGGCACCCCAATCTCCAGAGTACTCGAACCTCTCGAATGTTCCCGGACCCCCTGGGTGTCCTGTTTCCCAGAGTGCTCCCCCCAAACCCCTCCATGCTCCCTGACCCCCAACCCTGTGTCCCACAGTCTTTCCTGTACCTGGGCTGGTACATGGTGATGTCCCTCCTGGGACACTACAACAACTTCTTCTTTGCTGCCCACCTCCTGGACATCGCCATGGGGGTCAAGACGCTGCGCACCATCCTGTCCTCCGTCACCCACAATGGGAAACAGGTGGGCGAGGACCAGACGGAAGACCATGACCCTGGCAGGGATGAGCTTGGCAGTCTGAGTAGGGGTGGAGGAGTGAGGGCTGGGCAGCAGGGGTGAGGAGGGGCAAGGCTGGGCCACGGAGCCAGGGTGGGTGTGGGTAGTTAGACTCCGGGGGAAGAGCCACATGGGCTGAACCCAGCTAAGGGCCAGGAAGGCAGGGCATGGGGAAGGAGGAAGCCAAGCTGTGGAGCTGACCCACCCTTGCCTGCCCCCAGCTGATGATGACTGTGGGCCTCCTGGCAGTGGTGGTCTACCTGTACACCGTGGTGGCCTTCAACTTCTTCCGCAAGTTCTACAACAAGAGCGAGGATGAGGATGAGCCTGACATGAAGTGCGATGACATGATGACAGTGAGCCCCTCCCCCAGCACTCTTGGGCCAGTGACTGACCTTCCCTGACCCTTAGTTTTCCCATCTATGAAGGTGGTTAATAATAGTACCTGCCTAGTAGACTTACTGTGAGGGTTCAGTGAGCTGATACTTGTGAGGTGCTTTGAACAGTACCAGGCACATAATCAGTGCTCAGTAAATATCAGCTTCTGGTGTACTGTTGGGTTGTCGGAAAAGTCATGATGCATTTTTGCAACGAAAAACATAGAAAAAATAGCTCATGACTTTTCCGACAACACAATATTATCTGAGCTTTTAAAGCTATTATTATTGGGAAGGTGCTCAGGCAAAATGCCCCTGCCATGCAGTTTGGGACAGGTTACTCAACCTCCCTGTGCTCTGATGTCCCCCGCCCCTGTCAAATAGGTGTATAGTAACAGCACCTGCTACCTAAAATTGCTTTTAGGACTCAGAGGTGCTCCCTGACCATCTAAGACTTAAAAGTCTGAGAATAGTGCCTGGTGTGTGTTAAGGATTACATAGATGTTAGCTACTGTGATAATCTGTAATTAAAAGTTTCCCCAAAGTACCAGCATGCTACACAAGTTTACATTTTCTTTTCTAATGGTGGTCATAACCCAAATTGAGTTTAGCCTACCAGAGGCATGGACCACAGTTAAAATAATCATCTCAGGCTTTTATCTGAGAAGATGTCCTGTAATCTGGCACTGTGATCTCAGGTCACAGTCCATTTGTGATATTTGAGACCCTGATATTTGAGACCCCACCAGACCTGGTCTTGCCACTCATTGCCTTGTTCCCATCATAGCCACTGGCCCTAGCTCTTACCCAAGATAACTGAGTTCTCTCATTTCATGGGGACACAGAGCAAGTGTAAAGTCTCTCCGAAGTGCCAGGCTGACTATGTCCCCCACGCTGCTCAGAATTCTTGTGGCTCCCCAGTGCCATGTGGATAAAACCGAATCCCCTCACCATTGCTTACAAAGCCAAGGAGAAGCTAGCCTTGCCTGAGTCTTACCACAGTCTTTCTTGCTTTTTGCTCTCCGGCTGCCTGGTCCTCTTTCACTTCCCCTAAGGCCATGTGTTTCCTCCCACCTTGGGCCCTTTGCTTCTGACATTCTCTCTGCCTCCCACCCTGGCCCTACGGGCACACACACCCCTTCACTTGGCACCTCACCTTTCAACTTAAATGCTGCCTCCTACAGGAAGCCCTCTGTGACCATTGGCTGGGCCTCATCTCTCTCCCTGTTCTTTCTCACAGGAGCTCTGTTTTGTAGCCTCACTGAACCTCTTTCAGTTCCTCACAGGAGCAAAATATATTCTTTCCTCCCCAGTGGTGGGGTAGCACATGTGGTTTTCTCTGTCTGGAACACTCTCTCCTGCCTAACACCTTCAAGTTCCAGCTCATGCATGTCCTCTCTGCCAGGAAGCCTTGCCTGATCATCCAGGCTGCGTCAGGCTTTCAAAGCTTCAGAACTGCCTGTGCTTCCCCCATCTCACCCCTGATCACACTGTTCCTTCCTCATCCCAGCCCTGACCTTTCTGCCTGTGCTCTCCCTATCACAGGTCTGATCATTTCTGGGGTGTCACTATCTGATGCCATGTTTGTGAACTCTGCAAGGGCAGGGCCCAGGGCTGTCTCAGTCATTGCTGTGTCTCCGGCCCTCCAGCCCAGGGCCCTATAAGTATACATGGTGAATGTCAAATGATCGTATGTATGACCAATATGCTTCTCACCCTCCACCCACAGTGTTACCTGTTTCACATGTACGTGGGTGTCCGAGCTGGTGGGGGCATTGGGGACGAGATTGAGGACCCAGCAGGTGATGAATATGAGCTGTACCGGGTGGTGTTTGACATCACCTTCTTCTTCTTTGTCATCGTCATCCTGCTGGCCATCATCCAGGGTCAGTGCTGGTTGGGGTTGTGGGAGTGTCAGTGCCCCGAGACAGACTAGCTCCTTTAAGAGTACAAGCCCAGGATCCAGTGCGCCTGGATCCATATCCCAGCGCTCCCTGCAGTAAGACTTTGGGCAAGTCACCTCTCTGGGCCTCAGTTTCTCCATCTGTAAAATGGGGATATTAATGATACTCACCTCATAGAGTTGTGAGAATTAAGTCAATTCATAGGTGTTGAGTGTCTGGCTCATATTAAGTGCTCATTGAACACTAGGTATTAGTATTTTTAGGAAACAAGATTGAGATTAGGGAGATGGGGGATGGGAGGCTGAGAGGTAGGTTGCAGAACTGGGTCAGAGATTGGGCACTGACTTGTGCCCTGCCACTTCAGGTCTGATCATTGATGCTTTTGGTGAACTCCGAGACCAACAAGAGCAAGTAAAGGAAGATATGGAGGTACGTCAAGTCTGGGGGTGACCTAGAGGGATTATGAGACCCTGGGGGTTAAATGAGCCTCAACTCTGACGTCTCCCACAGACCAAGTGCTTCATCTGCGGCATTGGCAGCGATTACTTTGATACCACACCGCACGGGTTTGAGACCCACACGCTAGAGGAGCACAACCTGGCCAATTACATGTGAGTGTGGCCCTACTGGCCAATCAGGAGATTTGGGGCGTGGCCACCGACAGCCAGGGGCAGGATACTGGGCCTTGGCCAGTTAGGGAAGGGGGTATGGCTCCATGTGTGGATTCTCAGCCAGCCAATCAGGAGAAGGTAAGAGTGGTTCTGACTTGTATACCACTGCCCTCCCATCCCCAGGTTTTTCCTGATGTACCTGATAAACAAGGATGAGACAGAACATACGGGTCAGGTAAGGGGGTATTAATGGGAGGACAATGGGCAGGGACATGGAGAATTTTAATATAAAGTCAATCAGCAGGTGGCAGTAAAAAGCTCATGCCAATATCAAGCATTTGAAGATGTGACCAACACTTCTATTCCCCATCCCCCAACTCTAGGAGTCTTATGTCTGGAAGATGTACCAAGAGAGATGCTGGGACTTCTTCCCGGCTGGCGATTGTTTCCGCAAGCAGTACGAGGACCAGCTTAGCTGAGTCACCCCCAGCTGGCCCTTCACCCCCATCACAAGTGCCTTATTCTCACAGCAAGCCCCTTAGCCCCCAGACCCCTCCCCACAAGGCGCCAGGGGAAGGGTGACCATGTACTGGAGAAATAAAATCTGTGCTACACCCCTGACATCAGTGTGTTGTATTGTTGACATTTGGGGGGTGGTTGGGCATCCAGGAATTCTGCCTTCTTCCCAACCCCCAAAAAACAAGATGACATCAGAGGCTGAAGTCATGTTTATTGGG
>NW_017731816.1:831830-835820 GCF_001890085.2 Hipposideros armiger | reverse complement strand
CCAAGGCATTAGGCAACGTACCCCCAAATAATGGATGATAGAGCCTGAACAAAGCTCAGGAGGGAACTTGGTGAATGGGCAGGGAAGAATGTTCTGGGTAGAGAC
The DNA here is from genome assembly GCF_001890085.2 of Hipposideros armiger. Lineage (NCBI taxonomy): Eukaryota > Metazoa > Chordata > Mammalia > Chiroptera > Hipposideridae > Hipposideros > Hipposideros armiger. The sequence continues at coordinate 835,715 of NW_017731816.1, read as the reverse complement.
AACAACCTGTGCAAAGGTCTTGAGGTGGTAGACAGCTTGGGGCTTGGCTGCAGAAGTCATGATCTTGTGGGCTGTAGCCAGACATGAGTGTTTATCTTGAAGCCACAGGAGGGTTTTAAATGGGGATAGTGACAAATTCAGATTTGGAATTTAAAAGACCCCTTTGGCATGTCAAAAAGTTACAGGGGATTGTTGAAGGGGCTTTCACTGGCTAAACCTGGGAATATTCATGCCTAAAAATAAATAATGATAGTAATAGATTATAACCTATAGAATAAAATAGAAATCCCTGAGGCTATGCTGAAAGACATACATACATACATACATACATACATACATACATACATACATACATACATACATAAATGGTGGAGAAGGGACAGCTCTTCCCTACAGTAGAATGCCACGAATAAATATAGAAGGAATGATACAAATAGAAAATCACCATTTAGTAACCATCCTAATAATAGATTCAGGCAAAAAATCACCAATAGATACTAAAACTAGTGGGTAAAGTCTGATACACAGGATATTTACAGTCTCAGAAAATCATCCAAAAAGATACAGTAGTTTCTCCCCTCACTATCTGCTGTTTCACTCTCCAAGGCTTCAGTTACCCGTGGTCAACCACAATCCAAAAATATTAAATGGAAAATTTCAGAAATAAATAATTCATAACTTTTCAATCGTGTGCTATTCTAAGTGGCGTGATGAAATCTTTTGCTGTCCTGCTCTGTCCTTCCTGGGATGTAAATCATCCCTCTTTGTCCAGCGTATCCACTCTGTGTATGCTACCCTCCCACTAGTCACTTAGTAGCCTTCTCCATGATCAGATCAACTGTCACAGAATCACAGTACTTGTGTTCATTGAACCCTTATCACAATGCCTACATCATTCACCTCACTTCATCCCATCACATTGTCATTCTATCATCTCACATCATCACAAGAAGGGTGAGCACAGTACAATACGATATTTTGAGAGACCACATTCATGTAACTTACTATAGTACAATGTTATAATTGTTCTATGTTATGATTGGTTATCATTGTTAATCTCTTACTGTGCCCAATTTATAATTTAAACTTGTTCATAAGCATGTATGTATGTATGTACGTATAGAAAAAAAATAGCATATATAGGGTTTGATACTATCTGTGGTTTCAGGACTGGGGGTCTTGGAACATATCCCTTGCAGATAAGGGGGGACTACTGTACTTACTAATACAAAGGAAGAAAAGAGTTACATTATAGTGGAGAAACCTGGCTGACTGCACCTTAACCAAATGATCAAAGATAACATCACCAGTAATAAGACAAACTAACATGTGTCTCCTGACTCAGTGCACTGAGAAAGACACACCATCACTTTAGTGGTACTCTTGCCCAAAATGCTTAACCTGGAAACCTCAAACCCAACTCAGGGACATTCTGTCAAACAACTTTCCTATGCTCTTCAAGAGTGTCAAGGTCATGAAAAACAAAGTCTGAAGAAGTGTTCCAGGCCAAAGACTACAGAAACATGAACCCATCATCCTGGATTGTATCCTGGACCAGAAAAAGAAGTACTATTTTTTGGTTATAAAGAGTATCATTGGGACAACTGGTGAGACTTGAATGGGTGCATGGATTAGAAGGTAGTGATGTCTCAGTGTTATTTTCTTGATATTGACAGCTGCACTGTGGTTTGTCCTTACTTGATTTAGTAAACATACACTGGAGAATTTAGGGGTAAATGGACATCATGCCTGCAATTCACACACACAGTAAAAAAAATTTCATAATTAAGTATGCAGGTAGGGGAAAATTCAAGAAAATTTATTTTAAAAAAATATTTACCACTAAGGGACCTTGGGTGAAGGGAAGCAAATTTTTAAATTTATTTCTGCAACTTCTCTGTGAGTTTAAAGTTATGTCAAAGTAAAGAGTTAAAATGAAAAACGAAAATAGCCCCTTGAGTGCTGTGTGGGGAATGGACTATAGGGGTGGAAGCAGGGTGGCCAGGTGGAAGAATGTCCACGCCAAAAATGCAGGTGGCTGGGGACACCTCAGGATGCCCTCTCCAGAACAGAAGCTCCCCTCCCAGGTCCTCTGTCCCCTTCCCCAAGTCTGTACCTGGGGGAGCCAAGCAGACGGAAGGTGAGGGTGGGGTCTCTCAGCTCCTGCAGCAGCTGGGGGAAAAGATGTGTGTGTCAGCATTTAGAAGACTCCCCCCTCTCCCTTAAACAGAGCAGGGGCTCGTTTTCTGAACGTCTAGCCTCTCGTCCAGAAATAATCATTCTTGCTAACACCACTCACCAGTTGTCTGACCCCAAGCAAGTCAGTTAACCTCTCTGTGCCTCAGATTACTAACCTATGAAATCATAGCACTTACCTACTAGGTGACCATGAAAATAAAATACAACATCAACATGTAAGGGCACAGTGAGACACATAGTATTCTATGAGCTGAGTACCATTTTTCATTCTATTTTCCAGATGAGAAAAAGAAGACACATGAAGATTGCCATTTGCCTAAGATCTCTCAGCTGGATTCCAGCCCAGGCAGTCTGGTCCATGCTCTTAACCCACATATCTCTATATTAACCCCCGTTTTATAGTTGGGAGACTGAGGCTCAGAGAGAAGCAAAGTCCCCTGTGCAAGATCACACAATGGCCTGGGATAAGCTCTGGACCCAAGAGACCCTGGGGTAGCAAAGGGGACCTGCCTGAACTGAAATGGGAAGACGTTTCTCCTCCAGGACTTCACGCCCTGACTCAGTTCTCCCCGTCCATCTCATGAATGAGATGCCTGAGGTGGGAGGGGCGGGTTGTGGGTCTTGGGTGGAGGAACTTACCTGGTCAGAGCCTAGAGCCCACACCTGCACTCCGTGCTTCCAGAAGGCCTGGAGCCGCCCCCCGACCATAGCTGGGAGGAAAGCAGTGCCTGTTACCGTTGGGTATCATCACTTGAGCCTCCACTCTGGATCCCGGGCCCTCCCATCCCTGCACGTACCCACGGCCTCCACTGCTTCCGTCATGGGGATCTCAGGAGTTCGAAGCCCCCGGATTGGGGCTCCCTCCGGAGTCACCAGCTTCAGAGACCCTAGAAGGGGGTAGAGGGAGGGCTTACAGAGCGGGGCTTAGGAGGTTACCGAGGGGCTGAACAATAAATTCTGTGTGAGAAGCAAAGCAGGACACGGGCAAGCCCTGGAGGGACTCAGCGTTTCTGGGAGCCACAGGGTGTGGAGGGCGGAGATCCAGGAATAGTGCGGGGAAAGAAAGGGAGGAGGGTCCTTACCGTCCATCAACACCATCACCTTGTCTTCCTCTACCTGAGTCACCTGTACTGGTCCCTTGTGATCTGTTTGAGAGAAGGGGGTTCAAGGACCAATTCCTCCCTGTTCCACTTTCCTCCACTAAGTAAGTACCTTCTCCAGTTCCCAAGCAAGTAGGCTAAACCCTGCCCATCTTAGCGGCCCCGCCTCGTCATCGATCTCACCAGTTGTTCATACCTGCCTTTCTCCCTGACGCGCCCAACTTCAGGTTCAACCCCCTTCCCAGTTACGCCAGGCTAAGCACTGCCCAGCCACCAAGACCCCCCCCCATTCCAGCAGCCGCGCCCCCAGCGAGACCCTGCCCCACTCACGCGTGCTCATCTCTCCCAGCCAGCAGGAAAGCGCGCCGAAGCGCACAGTGTGGAAGAGCACCGACTTCGCTGGCCGCCCGGGGCTCACGCCAATGCACACCGCGGGCAGCTCTGAGCCTGGCCCGGTCAGCAGCGCGAACACAGGCAGAGGCGTGGGTAGCGGGAACAGCACCTGCTGCGGGGCGCACGGGGAGGGGCGCACTCAGAGGCTTGGGGCGGGGCCTGTGAGCGTTGCCTTGGAAGAGTGGGCATGGGG
>NW_017731816.1:825830-826800 GCF_001890085.2 Hipposideros armiger | reverse complement strand
GAAATAGAAAGTAAAATTGGGGGCTTTGGAGTTGGGCTCTTAGGATTGGAGCTGTCCCTGAAGGGGAGGAATCTTGGTTTACAGAGGTCTCATTTGGGCGTCAGGGTTTGGGATCAGGGAGGTAGGGGCTCAAAGTAGTGATCGAGTGTTCGTTTTCAGGTTCCATTTGGGTATTAGGGGTCTGACATATTTCTGAGGTCCCTTTGGGGGTAAGGGCAGTGACAGGAAGTCTCACAGGGTCTGTTTGCAGGTCAGAGAGGTGGGGTCTCTACACCTTGTAGGTCAGGCGGTGACGTGGTTCTCTGGGGTATCTTGTGGGTCAGATGGTGATAGGGGTCTCTGAGGGTCTGTTTGGAAGTGATGAGTGATACAGGGGTGAAGAGGGTCTCTTGGATCTATTATAGGGCCAGGTGTCCCCAAGCTTGAGGACTCTACTCACGATAGCAGTCCGCATCTGGAATCCCCAGAGAGCTGGATCGGTGGGTGGATCTGATCCGGCGAGGGATGGCAGGGGGTGGCTGGGCAGAGCGACAGCTGTATCAGGCCATGGCCTCCAGCAGCCCCACCGCCCTGTTGGCCTAGCCTGAAACCCTGGGCTCTCCCATAACCTCTGTGCCCCAAGCCCTGTGCCAAGCCCTCCTTCCGCCCTCCCCTTTTTTCTTCCAAGAGAGGCAGCAGGAAGGCATTCCAGGCGGGGGCACAGCTTGAGCAGGCCAGAAAGTTCCAGGGCTCTTGTCAGCCATGGCCCCTCACCTCAGGTTCCTCATCTTCAATCTCGCCAACAGGGGCCCCCTTCCCTGGGTTCCTCAGTTTGTCAAGAAGATCTAGGATCAGGCCTCTATTTAGTCCAGGCTGGGACACCAGTTGATGCTGGGGGAGGAGAGGACGGTGTCAGCAGACAGAGGGCTGGTGTGAGGGAGAGGTTGGGACAGGGGCTTGAGAACCTGTCTAGGGGAACAAAGGGAGAAGG
>NW_017731816.1:815521-820465 GCF_001890085.2 Hipposideros armiger | reverse complement strand
TCACTGGCCCAAGTTGGCACCATCATTGCACTCTTCCCGGGCGAGGCACATCAGTTGCCGGCTTCTGGACGGCTGCTCATGGCGGCTGCTGGCTGCTCATACTGGCTGCTGGCTACACACGGTAGCCCATGGCTACTGCCACAGGGGCTGTAGCCTACGCCATCACCGGCGACTCACAGCAGCCCAGCTCCAGGTCGAGCCGCCGTTCAGCATCTTAGCTGTGGAGGGCAGTGTCACCAGCCCTCATATGTGGGATCCGAACCAGGGCCCTCTGGCGTCCCAAGCCAGCTCTCAACCATCGTGCCACGCGGCCGGCCCCCAGTCATCATATTTTTTATCAAACCTCATTGTTCAGCCTATGATTGTGTCTGTATTGAACACATATAGGCTTTTTTTTCCTTGTCATTATTTCCTGAACAATGTTGTATAACTGTTACTTACATAGCATTTACATTATATTGGGTATTGTAAGTAATCTAGAGATGTTTTAAAGAGTAATCTAAAGATGGTTTAAAGTGAATGGGACGATGTGCGAAGTTTATATGTAAATACTATGCCGTTTTATATAAGGGACTCGAGTGTGGATTTTGGTATGCACGGGCTCCTGGAACCAATCCGCATGGATACTGAGGGATTGTATATAGTTTAACAAGTAATTATAAGTGAATCACCCATGTGATCCCCATCCATATTGCAAAATTGAGTGTTGCTAGCGCCCCAGGCCCTTTGCCGCATAGGTTTTATGCCAGCCACCCCCACTGTTGATACTCTTATGGCCTGGCTTTGTGTGAGTTTACCACACATGCATGCATCATGATCAGCTTAGCTCAGCTTTGCCTGCTTTGAACTTGATACAAGTGTAGTCCTACAGCACCAGCTCTCCTGCATCTGGCATCTTCCCCTCAGCTCTGTGTGCGATCCACCCATTTTCCATGTGGCAGCAGTGTGCTTGTCATTGCTGTGTAGTGTTCCACTGTGTCACTGTGTCCTAACTGTGTTCTGTGGATGGATGTTTGGGTCCTTCTCCCTCGGTACTTACTTCACACACTACCTGCTGTGTAATTTGTACAGATTTCATAGCCTCGGTTTTGATCTTTGTAAAATGGAGATAACAACTCTTGTATTTGTGGGGTTGTGTAGAATGTTAACTGGTGATAACTGCTGCTTAGTGAGCGCTCACCACTTAGTGAGAGCTCACCAGTGAGCTCAGTGATAGCTGCTGTACTATAAGCTTTGTATATATTAACCCGCATAGATGCTGTATTGCCCTAGTGAGGTAGATGTGGCTTTTACTGTCCCCTTTCGCAAGAGAGGAAACTGACGTACAGAGAATTTAAAATAAGAAGTTCACGGTCACTCAGCCAGGAAGTTTAAACCCAGGCAATCTGGCTCCAGAGCCTTAACCACTATTCCAGACTGCTACTTATGTACTCGTTTGTTTGTGAATCACTGAACAGTATCTGCCTCACCTGGCGGTTGTGAGGACTGACTGTCCCTGTTTACAGAGCAGGAAAGTAGGGTCAGGGAGGTTAAGGTCACCCACCCAGAGAGGGCTGTATTTGGGATTGGAGCCCAGGCATGTCTAGCTCCCAGGGTCTGGGCCAGAGCAGTGTGCGTAGCCTGCCTGGCACCTGGTGAGGCTCTGGGCCCTGGAGATGCCACTGTTATATGTGTCTTGTTTCCCTTCTCAGGTACCAGTTCAACCCAGCCTTCTTTCAGACCACAGTTACCGCCCAGATCCTGCTAAAGGCCCTCACCAACCTGCCCCACACTGACTTCACGCTGTGCAAGTGCATGATCGACCAGGCACATGTATCCTTTCAGCTCCCAGGCCTGGGGGTATGCAGGAGCGGGCAGGCAGGAGCCAGGGAGGCTGAACTCCGCGCGTTCAGCCACAAACACTGCGTTACCTACCTGCTCTGGGCTTGGCCTGGTGCAGGGTGGGGCTGGGGCCTTGTGGTGGCTGAAACAGGCCCATCCTCTGCCCTTACAGAGTTCAGTCCAGTAAGGGAGATGGGTCCCCTGTCAGTGACAGCCTGGAGTCAGAGCTTGGAGGTAAGGGGGCCAGAGGAGGCCCTTGACCCTGCCTGCATGTTAGGGAAAGCTTCCTGGAGGAGTGGCCATCTGAAAGATGAGGAGTTAAGTGAAGCGATAGAGAAGGGTGATCCAGGCAGAAGGAACAGTATGTACGGAGGCCTGGAGGAAAAGAAGAGCTCAGTGCTGTCTTTCAGAGGCCATAGANCTCTGGTGAACAGTGGTGAGTAAAATAAATACATTCCCTACCCTTTGGTATTTGTGGCCACATGAGAAACTACGGACACTTAACCAGTCAGATGAAGTTACACACATTACAAAGTTTAAGAAGAAACCCATCTAGAAATTCTTTTCAAGTTTGTCATCACAGGTGTGATATTAACTAGCTCGTGAATCCTATTAATATTTGGCTTGGAGTTTCCCCATGAATTAGAAATTCTTTTACACAAAATGTTTATAAAACAATGACACAAAATTTTAATCCATAACTTCTCACTCTATCTTATTAAAGTGTGGGATAAGTTCTAATTGTCATCTGAACATCAAAGAAACTCAAAGACTAACATATTGTGGAAATTCCCTCAAAAATGACTTGAGAGGTGTGGACTACTGTGAGCCCCATTTTATAGATGGGAAAACTGAGGCTCAGGGAGCAGAAGTCTCTTGCCCCAAGTTCCACAGTGAAAGAGTGGCTGGAATTTGAACCATGGGCTCTGCAAAGGGATCCTAAGTTTTTTTTTCAGCTGTGCCCATCTAACTCCCCACCCCCTGACCCTTGACCCCTTAACTTCTGTCCCCCACCTCTCCCACCCACCCCACAGCCAGACCTGAGAGAGACATGAGGACATTGTTGATGGAGTACACCCAGGTAGTCCGGCTAGAAAAGAGCTGCAGAGAGTGGGGGAGATGACTCCTGTTAGGACCCCAGCAATCCCCAACCCAACCCCCACCCTCAGCCCACCCTGGGTGCTGTGCCTCACCATCTCCAGCGTGGCCTCCTGATCATTCCGGTTCAAGATGAAAATGCCTTCCTCTGCCCCCAGAATCAGGTGCTGGTCTGGGGAGGGGCAGAAACGAGGACGTTAGGACCTGCTTCATCTTGGGGGACCTCCTAGATCCCCGCCTGTCTGACCTCAAACACTGGCACTCTGTTCCCCAGATCCTCAGTTCTCTAACTCTCACCCCCATCTCAACATTCCCAGCCTCTGTTTCCCCAAATCTGAACCAAAACCCTGACCCAGTCCCTTGAGCTGGTCCCATTCTCACCTACCTGTGACTTCCCTTCTGGGGGTTCTTCTATCTCTGACCTGCAAATCCAGACCCTCTGTCCCCTCCAGTGCTGACCCAAACATTTACACATGCATCCCCAAATAGGGCTAAGCTCTGTTCCTCTTTCTCCCTCCCCAGCTCTGGTCCCGGAAGGCTAATCCTGTCTTAACATTGACCCTCAAACTCAGACCTCTAAAGACAGCTTTTTCTGTCCAGTGTGACCCTCCCCAAACTCTAGTCTGTTTCTTTAACATTCACCCCTCACTGATCTGGTCTCCACATCTTTGATCCCCAAACTCCATCCCTTTCTGCTACATTCTAATCCCTAAAATTCCTAACCCCCAAACGCTAAACCCAGCCTCTCTACCATTAATCTCCAACTGAGGTTAACAGGGTCCACCTGTCTCCCATCTTGTACCCCAAACTCTGAGCTTTCTGCTGTATTTGATACTTTAATTTTCCTAGTTTTCACTGTCAAACTCATCTTCCCTCTACCCATCTTTGACCCCTAAATCCCAACTGTAACTCCAGGCTCTGCCCCTGCCTCAGCTCTGCCATTCCCCACCCTGTAAAGACCCTCCCCAGTCCCTGCCTTTGCGCCTTCCATTAAGGTCCCTCCCCATCTTCCCATGCTCTCCCTGACCCTCCTGAATGCCCACCCTTGGTGGAGGGGTGTGTCCAGGCGGCCGTGCTGTGGATCCGGAGGGGGCAGCCGTTGAACAACTTTATGAGAAGGGCACATCCCTAGGCGGGCCATGGAGAGCAGAGCAGGAGAGCCAGCAAAAGGGAGGAGGGGACGGAACATGCAGTGGTTAAGACTCTGGAGCAAGAGTGCCAGGGTTCAAATCCTGCCTATGCCTCATCAAAGGTTCATGACCTTGGCAAGCTACATATCCCTCTCTGCCTCAGTTTCTCCCTCTGTGAAATGGGAGATAATATCTATCTCTGATATATACCTCTATCTGTGAAGGTTTATACCACATAAAGTCATGAGATCAGTGTCTGGCAGGGAGGAACTGCTCCACAAATGTCACCTATTATCATTAATAGGTTTCCCACTGCTGCCCCCACCTCCACCCCCAACCGGCATCCCCAGCCCCATTCAGATGTGTGAGTCTTCAGCATAGCTGGCTTCACCTTTCTCTTCATCTTTTCCTTCTTGGGGGGCAACAGTGGGGGCTGGTCAGGCTCCCCCCGGGAAGGTGGGTTCCAGAGTGAGGGTTCTGAAACAGGGTGGGGGAAAATCAGCACCAAGGACCCCCCACTCCTGCCCAACCCCCACCTCTGCCCACCTCCCACCCCAACCTGCCCCATTACCTGAATGGGCAGTTAGGTGAGGGCTTCGGGTGGCTGGGGGAGGCCCAAGATGGGGGGTCCGTGGAGGAGGCCCACTGGCACACCGGACCAGCACGCCAGGGCTCAACTGCCCCTCCTCCCCAACCCCCCCAGGGCCCTCGTCCGATGGAGAACGGAACTTGGGCTTTGGAGACAGACAGTAAGGGTGGATAGTACGTTAGATGATGTCAGAGAGGGCACCCTGCCATCCCAACCCTGTCTCTGCCAGAACTGACATTTGGTCATAGCCCTGACCCTCCTGACAATGTCCTACCACCACTCCAGCCTTCCCCTCTAATCACCACA
>NW_017731816.1:703383-808171 GCF_001890085.2 Hipposideros armiger | reverse complement strand
AAAAATGGGGGTTCTGAGTTGGGGGTTATATTAGGGGGTATTCTGGTCAGAAAAGTGGGAGTTTGGACTGGGGATCAAGTTAGGGATGCCCCAGTTAAACTGGGGGCCCAGGATTGGAGGTCAGGTTAGGGAGTACTCTGGTCAGAAATGGGAGTTCTGGGGTAAGGGCTGGGCTGGGTCCTAGGGCAGGTCTGAGGCTTATCACCAGAGATAACTCCCATGGTAGGCCACGATGTTGGCGTGCCGGCAAGTTTTCAAAATGTGGATTTCCTTCTGAAGTGTGGAAACATCGTCGTCTGCAAGGAGGGGCAGGAGAGAAAAGGCCACTGCAGGGAGGGAGTATGGGGACAATCCCAGTGTCCCAGGAGGTAGAGGTGCGGGTGTGGGGAAGGAGTTCCTGGGTCCTCTCCTCACCAGGCTCCATCTTCACCATCTTCAATGCCACCAGGTCCCCTTTCACCTTGTCTCGAGCCTTATAAAGGGGAAGTTGGCAGTCAGACAGGCTCCATTCTCCTGAATTCCTCCTCAGCATCCTTGAGCCAATGCCAAGGACTGGGACCCTCTCACATCCCCCTCCCTTCTGGGGCTTCACCCCAAAGGTCACTGTTTGGAGGGTGATGGAGGGGGGGGTGTCCTCACCTTGAAGACTTCCCCATAAGTGCCGCCACCCAGTCGCTGCAGCAGGTCATAGTGGTCCCGGGGATCCCTATTAAAGATGTCCGGGTCCACGAGGTCCATTCCTGGGGGCTGGAGCTGGGCCTGCGCCCAGGGGCCAGCAGGGCCTCAGGGCTCAAGTGCAGGCACCTCCCTCCCTCCCCACACGCCCTGCACCCGCCTTGCCTTGCACTTGCACCCGCCTTGCCTCCACCGGCTGTGGCCTCCCCCTTCCCCACTCTCGCTTCCTGCCCCAGCCCGGCTGCAGCCGGCTCCACCCCCTATCCCCTGGGCCCTGAGAGCCTGTGAGGGGCAGCTTGCCTTGGGACCCAGGGGACCCCCTCCACCTTCAGGGCCCTGGGCTGAATGTAAACCAGATGCAAACTATATTAAATGTGATCTGGTGGGTGCCTCAGCACCCCCTCCCCCGCTCTGGGAGGTGGCTAAAAACCACAGTAGAACCTCTGCTGAGTGCTTTGAGGGTTTGGCCACAACCTAGAGATGGCAGGTCTGCACAGGGATAACCATGCAATGTACATTGCTGTTCATCTGCGCCATATACACGCACTTAGTGATACCCCCGTGCAGCGCGCAAACCAGTCGACGTGCACATGCCTGGATACTCGTATACACACGTGTATGTACCCAGAGCAGGACACATGCTTGTGCATTCACGCCTGCAGTGTGCAGACTCTGTACCCACATAATTTATGACGGCATACATGGGATGCTCGCCCTCACCCACAAGACTGGAGTCTATGAGGACTGGGTGCAATCCTGCGGGGTCTAAGAGTTCCTCAGCCCCGCCCTTGCTGGGCAGAGCACAACAGCTTTGTGGGCCTCCAACCCCTGGTGTTAGGGTGGAGCATAGGGACTAGTTTCAGGACTTGAAACTGCCTCAGGGGTTCAGGCCGGGGGGGAAAGGGGCCCTCGGAGAGCACCTCCCTTGGGACTTGGCCATGGCTCAAAGGGAGGGCTACTACGTGCAATCCCGCACAGTTTTGTGAGTTCACGGCCGCGCGAAGAGCGACGTGCGCGCACGCGGTCAGAGGCCCATCTTCCCGAGAGTGCGAACACAAGTCCGGGAGAGCCGGGAACAAAGCCCGGGAAAAGCTGAACCCCGCCTCCTCGCCCAGCGAAGGCGCCGGCGCACTGGGCTGAACTAAACTTTTTTTTACGCTCTTGGTCCAACGCAGGTGGAGCGTATGCGCACGCGCCAATTGCGCCGGTAGGGGAGAAGTCACGTGGCAGCCGCCGCAAAAGCCTCCCCCTTCACCGCCCCTGGGGCTGGAGAGAAAACAACGACGTAGTTTCCGTTTCCGCTGCCTCTTCCTTTTCCGGTCCTCGAAGAAGGTGCACCGGCAGGGAATTCGGCTCCAGCCCGGGTGTGGAAAGCGACGGCAGTCATGGCGATGTTTGAACAGATGCGAGCCAACGTGGGCAAGTTGCTCAAGGGTATCGACAGGTCTGAGCCCGGTCGGAGGGAGCGCTTCTGGCCAAACGGGGTGGAGGAAAGAATTTCTGGAGACAGCAAGGGGTAGTCAGAATGCTGGGCTTGCTCTGGGATGGCATTTCCCCATCATCCTGGAGGAGACGTTTAAAGAAACAGCATTGCAAATACCTAGCCTTGCCTACCACTTAGCCTTCCTCTTTAATTGCCTTAAGGCCATTCAGCTCCTCAGTTTCCTCTTTGTCTGCTTCTCAGCCTCTCATTGTGCCTCTTCATCTCTTCTTTCCCCCTCATGTCATTCATCAACACGTGTTCACTAAAATCTGTCAGTGCTGGGCAATGCTGGGGATCAGAGGTGACCAAGACAGCTGCAGGCCATGCTTTCATGGAGTTCTCAGTTCAGAGTCCAGACAAACTGACAATAGACATTGATAGCTGGGAACAGTCAGGGCTCTGATGGGGGAAGCTAGGGAGGAGAGGATGGGGCTAGACCAGGGTGGGGACCTGGGGAGAGGAGGAAGGGGTGGAGGGTAAGGATTTCCAGGAGGCCAGGTATACAGGCTGCAATGACTGATTGTCTGAGAGTCTGGGGAGGCATCCTAGGCATCAGATCCAAGGCTTTGATGGAGTTTAGAGCTTAGGCTCAGGTCTGGGACGTGGATAAATTTTATTAGAGTTTGTAGAGCTGATTCAAGACTTAGGTAGAGCAAGTGACTAGTGCCAAATTTAAAAGCAAGGGGGGAGGAGCAGGTTACTGTCCCCTCCTCCCCCCCTCCAGCCCTGGTAAAGTGACTGGTCTCCTCTCCTGTCTCCTCTCTGCTCACCCATCTTGACTCTCCTCTAGGTACAATCCTGAGAATCTTGCCACCCTGGAACGCTATGTGGAGACACAGGCCAAGGAGAATGCCTATGATCTGGAAGCCAACCTGGCTGTTCTAAAGCTGTGAGTGTTTGCCTCCAACTCCATCCTCATGCCAGGGGCTAGCAGGATACCACTCCCAACACCAGGTGGGGCCAGAGTTGGGGATAGCTTGCAGGATGTGCCTTCTTTTGGTATGCAAGACTAGGAAGTCAAGGACGGAAGGGCAGGAGGAGGGGTGGTTTTTTAAAAATTAATTACAAAACACAAATACAGGCTAGTACATAAAACACATATAGTCGGCCCTCCATATCCACGGGTTCCGCATCTGTGGATTCAACTAACTGAAGATCAAAAATATTCCCCCCAAAATGTGATGTTGCTAATGTGTACTATGTACGAAGTGTGATCAAACAATACGGTGAATGTTTACATTTTTAAAAATTTATTAGTAAAAGACACATTGCCATTAATCCACCTCAAAATACTCCCCCTTGCTTCGAACACACTTATCCCATCGTTCTTGCCGCTTTCTGAAGCAGTTGTGGAAGTCAGACCTCTTTCTTGAGTGTCTTTAGTTGTGCTATCATGGCTGCCTTAATGTCCTGAATCACTTTGACTTTGGGGAAGAGCCAGAAGTCACATGGTGACAGAGCCAGTGAATAAGGTGGATGAGGATACACCGTAATGTTTTTATTTGACAGAAATTGCTGTATAGCAGAAGTGATGTGTGACACAGAGCATTGTTATGATGGAGGATATTTACGGCACACTTTAAAACATACCTCTCAACCATAGCTCACACCTGACTGACTGCACTGAACAAGTTGAAACTTGACACACACTAAGGTTCAACGCACTGCTTCCCGTATTGGAGATCCCTGCCTTTACATTGGGTGGCACTCGGCAGCAGTATTCACTGTATTTTGTGATCACAATGAAGAAGGCTGCATGTTACACATCACTGCTGGTACAGCAATTTCTGTCAAAAACATTACGGTGTGTCCTCATCTGCCTTATTCACTGGATCTGGCACCGTGCGACTTCTGGCTCTTCCCTAAAGTCAAAATGACCATGAAAGGTAAACGTTTTGAATCAATTCAGGACATCGAGGCAGCCACGACAGCACAACTAAAAACACGAAAGAGGTCTTCCAGAACTGCTTCAGAAAGTGGCAGGAAGGATGGGATAAGTGTGTTCAAAGAGACNCCCCCACCCAGGCCAACCAGACCTCCACTCACCTGGAGCACTTCTCGGCAGACATAGCTTATCTGGAGCTCTGACAGGGAGCCTGTCACTGCAAAGGTCACCCCAGAACAGCGTTGGCTGGGAACCAGGAAACCTGGCCCTGGGAGCCCTGGGTCCCCACCCAGACCAGCTGAGACGGTGCCACATGCAGAGGGGCATAAAGGATGGGACAAGTAGATGGGGAGATGGAGGGGTGTTGAGCAACAGAAAGAATCAGCAGGGAACCAGAGGCCAGAGGGAGACAGAAATTCATTCAACAGATATTTACTGTGTATCTACTGTGTGCCAGGCACTGTGGTAGGCACTGGATGAGAGCAACAGATCCCTGCCCTCATGGAGAGAACATTCCAGTGGGGGGAAACCAACAGTAAACCAGAAAAAATAAAATATGCAGTACATGAGATGCTCGTAATAAGAAAAACAAAGTAAGAAAGGAGGACAGGAAACATATGTGGGAAGGCTATGACATTTTACACAGGCTGGTCAGTGAAGGCTACTCTGCGTTCAGAGTAAGTGACAGGATGAAGATGTGAGCAGTCCCACTCAGAGGAGGGACAAGATCCTGTCCAGAGGCTGGGAGGTGGGAAGGTGCCTGGTGGGTTTTGAAAGCAGCACATTGGGTGGAGGCAGGGCAGGAGATGGGGTTGTTTAGCTTGGGGTGCGGCAGTGCTCAGACTCATGGGCCAAGATGAGGGCTTTTCTTTAGAGGGAAATGGAAGCCATGGGAGGGCTCTATGCAGGGGGTGATGGGACTCTGCAAAACGAAGCAAGGCAGAGATACCCAGAGACAGACAGCCTGAGAAGTGGGACCAGATCCAAACTGAGACAGAGAAAGAGATGGTAAGAGACCAAAAAGTAGGAAGGCAGACATATTGAAAGACATACAGAGGATGGAGAGGGAATGACAGAGAGAGGTGGTCAGAGACCAGGTCTGAGAGTCTGGCTGTGTGAGTTACTTCCTCTCTGTGGGCCTCAGTTTCCCCCCTGAGGACTTCTTAATAAAATCCTTTCTTTTCTGACATTTGAAGTGTTGGGCTGGAGGGAGACAGGGAGATGGCCAAAGACAGAGGCAGGCATCAGAAATTGAGAGGTGATCAGGGGTCCACTCCATCCCCACCATCGAATTCTCCAAGAGCATGAAAAGCAGGCTAAGAGAGGGAATCAGATATTCATTCACTCATTCAATGAAAATGTGGGCATCTACTATAGCCAAAAATGCAAAAATATCAAACACACGAATAGACGGTGAAAAAATGCAGACATAGAGGAAGATGGGGATGGGTAGAGGGGATTGTTGCATGCAGAAAGATTGGGCTGGACTGTCAGGTCCCAGGGCCCACTCAGTCCCACAGTATCCCCAGCATCACCCAGGCCAGACCCAGGCCCAGAGGAGGGGCTCACTGTATGAAATACGGACCAGAAAAATGGTCTCAGGAGACACAATCACAGAGACCAGGAGAGGTGGATCGGAGGGGTAGAAGCTGCCTGGATCCCCTTGCCCTTCCTCTCACCTTGGTAGATGTCCTGGAGAGAACCAGCCCCACAGAATTCCATGCAGATCCAGAGCTTCTGCAACCTACAAAAGTTCAAGAGTAGTAATAACAATAATAGTAATAAATTGTTATAGGACAGTCCCTGGCTCACTGTCTTGTTCTGAACTTTAATGTAACAGCTGTCATCTATCTCCCCTTGCCCACCAGAGTGAGATTATCCCACTTCCATTTTACAGATGGGGAAGTTGAGGCTCAAAGGGGAAATGTATGTTCAAGATCAACTGGGTTTGAACCCAGGTCTTTGGGCTCCTAACCCAGGGCACCCTCTACTGTCCCACGATAACCTAGGAAATAGGGCAGAGATCTCACAGGTTGCAGAAGTTCGGAGGGGACACAGAGGCCCAAGGTGCCAGGTTTGGGGTACAGAGGTCATTATTGGGGCACCTGGGATATTAAATTGGGGGTCAGGGAATTTAGGGGTTCATATGGAAAGAGCAGAGAGGGAAACTGGGGGACCTGAACGGCAGGATGATGAAAGATTAGTTTTAGGAAACTTAGTTTCAGATTTGGTTACTATAAAGATATCAATTTTGGGGACCCGTGGTAAAAAATGGGGGTTCTGAGTTGGGGGTTATATTAGGGGGTATTCTGGTCAGAAAAGTGGGAGTTTGGACTGGGGATCAAGTTAGGGATGCCCCAGTTAAACTGGGGGCCCAGGATTGGAGGTCAGGTTAGGGAGTACTCTGGTCAGAAATGGGAGTTCTGGGGTAAGGGCTGGGCTGGGTCCTAGGGCAGGTCTGAGGCTTATCACCAGAGATAACTCCCATGGTAGGCCACGATGTTGGCGTGCCGGCAAGTTTTCAAAATGTGGATTTCCTTCTGAAGTGTGGAAACATCGTCGTCTGCAAGGAGGGGCAGGAGAGAAAAGGCCACTGCAGGGAGGGAGTATGGGGACAATCCCAGTGTCCCAGGAGGTAGAGGTGCGGGTGTGGGGAAGGAGTTCCTGGGTCCTCTCCTCACCAGGCTCCATCTTCACCATCTTCAATGCCACCAGGTCCCCTTTCACCTTGTCTCGAGCCTTATAAAGGGGAAGTTGGCAGTCAGACAGGCTCCATTCTCCTGAATTCCTCCTCAGCATCCTTGAGCCAATGCCAAGGACTGGGACCCTCTCACATCCCCCTCCCTTCTGGGGCTTCACCCCAAAGGTCACTGTTTGGAGGGTGATGGAGGGGGGGNATGCACACCGCGGGCAGCTCTGAGCCTGGCCCGGTCAGCAGCGCGAACACAGGCAGAGGCGTGGGTAGAGGGAACAGCACCTGCTGCGGGGCGCACGGGGAGGGGCGCACTCAGAGGCTTGGGGCGGGGCCTGTGAGCGTTGCCTTGGAAGAGTGGGCATGGGGCTTCCCAAGTATTTTTTGGGCCCTCAGTCTTAGGAGGTGCCACCTAGAAGCGTCAGGGGGTTAAGCCTCAGAGGGTTCAGCGGTTCTCAACCTGTGGGTCATGACACCTTTGGGGGTTGAACGACCCTTTCACAGGGGTCGCCTAAGACCATAGGAAAACAAAGAGATACTTACATTACCATTCATAACAGTAGCAAAATTATAGTTATAGAGTAGCAACAAAAATAATTTTACGGTTGGGGGTCACCACAACATGAGGAACTGTATTAAGGGGTCGAGGCATTAGGAAGGTTGAGAACCGCTGGAGGTGGTGCCGCTTTAGAAATGGACCTGTGTTTCCCCAGAGTGGGCATGGCTTCCGTTTGGGGGCATGCTGCCCTGGTAACTGATAGGCAGGGCCCCTCTGGGGGCGTGGCCTCAAAAGTAGCAAAGTCTCCTCAGGGACTCAAAGGACCTGAGTGGGTTCTCCTTAGAGACAGGAGTGGGGGTTTGGGGTGGGGGCATAGGGCCTGAAGAATAATTAGGCCAGGGGTGAGGGGCGGAGCTCAAGGATTGGGAAGCCCTCAGAAGGTGGAGCCTCTAGTGCCAACAGCAGGTGGGAGGAACCTTGGGTGAGATTGGGGCGGGGCCTCGAGTGGAAGAGGGGTTTCTTGGAGCTCTCCACAGAAGCCAGCCTCAACAGGCTCCCTACCCGGACAAGAAGAAACTTGTTCATGGGCTGGTACCACTGAAGCAGGACCACAGACGTCTCCAAAGCCCCGCACAGGAATGGGCCCCCGGAGCTCGCGCCCTCCGCTGCAGAGATGGATAAGGATGGGTTAGAGTCAATCCTCTCTTCCCTTTCTAGCCTCCCAAAAGGCCACACATCTTTCCCGGGGCTCAGGACGCCCTGCCTTAACTCTGCAACCCTCTTGGATGGATGCAGCCCAAGTCCAGCCCCTGGCTCAGCCCCTTCTCTGCACACCCTGGGGGTTCTCTCTCACCCACACAGCATGCCCGGCAGCCTTTGGTGTCCTGAATTTTGGTGGAGACCATGTTCTTCCTGCAGAAGATGGTAGGCGTGAATGGAAGGTAGGCAGAAAAGGGGGGGATTACAGGGGTCTGTGGTGCATGCCATTAGGGGCTGGTACCTTGCCAGTAGCCGGTGGGGACTAATGTGAGCGATGGGGCTTCCTGCTCTGGTNGTAGTTTGGCATAAGCCGTGTCGCAGATTTCCAAGTAGAATTTGGTCAGACTTAGAAAGGGCCCTGGGAAGCCATAGAAGGCTTTGAAGCTGCAGAGTCATGGAGGTAGACTTAGGCTTTAGAAAGATTCCCATGAGGGTTCCTATCTGAGTAAAGACAACCAGGAGTGGCAGGAGGGGTCACCAAGCAGGAGCCATGAAAAGATGAATTGTCAGCTAAACTTCATTATATGTAGTCTCAGTGCTTATGTGGCACAGTGCTGGTCTTTAATGGGAAAATCAGTGAACTGATTCCCACCCCACCACCCCACCCGCTGTTTTGATCACTTGAGAAACTCGGCCGAGTCCCCCATGCTGGGCCATTTGCTTGTAGAGCTCACAGTCCTAAGGGTATCGCACATACCTGCCCATTAGTGGCTAAGCTGAGAAATGGCAGCTTACTCACCGCACCTGCTCTGCCAGGAGTGTCCATGCGAGTGCCTGCCTTCTGAGAGATTGTCCCCCTTTTCCAGGGGTCTGTTCTGGTGGCTTTAAAAAAAATAGGCGTTATGATATGCTGTTAAAAGTACAAAGAAGTAGGGCCGGCCGAGTGGCTCAGTTGGTTAAAAGCTTGCTCAAGAGTGCGAGCTCTAAGCAATAGGGTTGCAGGTTCAATTCCCAGCCTGAGCTGAGCTGCCGCTGAGCTTCCAACAGGTGGCAGGATGGCTCAGCTAAAAAAAAAAAAGCAAAGAAGTATACAGTGAAAAAAACAAAGCTTCCTCCTTCTCGTATCCCAGAGCCACCCTGCTCCCCTCCCAGGAGGCAACAGTTGTTTACAACTCTTGGGGACCTTTCCACAGATAGCCTATAGACACATAGGTACAGCTGTGTGTGTTTATATACACATATGTCCCTCACCCACATGGTAGGCTGTTATGCACATTGTTCTGTGTCTTGCTTTTTTCATATCACAGGGTGTCTTGTCACTATATCAGTTCTATACAAGTTGGCTCAATCTCTGTGGATGGGCCATTATTAATGTAATTGTCCCCATCATTGGATTATTAGGTTGTCTGTCAACTTTTGCCATTACAACTCATGCTGCAGTGAATAGAAAGAGGTGGGAGGGGAGGTCTTGTCTAGGACTCAGCTTCCGCAGCCATCTGTCCTTAGCATGTCTTCCTCCAGCAAGAAGAACGACCGATCCGACAGATTCTGTACCTTGGAGACCTGCTGGAGACCTGCCACTTCCAGGCCTTCTGGGTAACTTCCTTTGGGTCCAGGGCCAGGGTGGGTGAACTGAGCCACGGGGAGCAGACTGCTAAAAGTAAGGACCAAGCACATTGATTGGCCGCTGGCCAGGGGACCGGCTGTCCCAGTTGGCCCAGGGCTTTGCCATTTGTGGCGATGGGCCCCATGCTTGGGGCTTTGTGAGCGTGATCTCATGGAATTCTCATCCTGTCACAGAGCCAGGACTCCTAAGTTGTCGTCTGCCCACATGGCTCACTTGTCCTTCCAGCAAAATCCTCCATCGCCTGAACAACTCTCCTTTTCTTGCTCTAACTGGCGCCTGGTCCTCCACTTCTGCAGCTTCCCAAGCGGGAGCCACTGCTTTAGACTTGTCTTTAGCAATAATTGCCCCCTTCTGTGGCTCTGAATGTCAAATGTTTCCACCCCCTGACCACTTCCTCCTAGCTTCCCAGTTTACCCGGTGAGGTCTCCA
This sequence comes from Hipposideros armiger, assembly GCF_001890085.2. NCBI lineage: Eukaryota > Metazoa > Chordata > Mammalia > Chiroptera > Hipposideridae > Hipposideros > Hipposideros armiger. Next base: position 798,182 of record NW_017731816.1, on the reverse strand, counting down.
ACCCGACATTCTTGGGCTTACCAGCAGCTCCAGTCCTCTGTTCTGCTTTCTCCTTTAGCATAAATTAGGTGGGGCTCCCCCCTATACACACACACACACACACACACACACACACACGGCTGTATCTGAGAAGATCAGTGACGCTGGAGGAAAGGCCATCTGGAGCCATGACACCCATGGCCCTCGGCCCCCCCTGGCCTACGCTGTTGCTTCCCTCTCCAGTTTATTCCCTCCCCGCTCTCCTGGCCAGCTCTTCACACCTTCTCCCCCGCCCCCTTCCTTCTCACCTCAACTTATGATCTGGCTTCTTGTTTTGTGGGAAAATAGAACAGCCAAAGCAGAACTCTCACATGTCTCTGGTCCAGCCCACACATCCATTGCAGATGACTGAGCACTATTCTGTTTTAGTGGACGCGTGGTCCCTCCTCCCCTCTCAGGCGCCCCGCCTCTGGTGTACTGACCCCCTTCCCTCGCACCAGTGGCATCACAACTGCTTTTCTCCCTACTGTCTTGTAACAACAAATGTGGCCTTCCTGGATTATTTCTGTCACCACAGAACATGTCTGCCCTGGAGTTTGTTCTAGCCTGAGAAAGAGCGCTCTCCCTGACCTCCACATTCCCACCAGCTCTGCCTCCTGCCCCTTTTCTCTGCTCCGCTTTACAGCCACGCTCTTGGCCAGGGTACCCACTGCCTCAGTTTGCCTAGGTCTTGCCTGGTTTTAAAACTGGAAGTATCACGTCCCAGGAAACCCCTCAACCTCAGGCACGTCAGGACTGTGGGTCACCTTGCTTCTGGACAGGCTGCCTGTACTCACTCCCCCCTGCTCATTTGAACTCACTCCACTCAGGCTGTTGTGACCCACCCTCTGCCCCACCCTCCACCTGGTCCCCAACACAAACACTCCCATGAAACTGCTCTTGTTGAGATCAACAGTGACTTCCCTGTTGCTAGATCCAGTAGGCAGCCCTCAGGCCCCATCTTACCTGTTCTGCCAGCGCCTCCGCCTCTGACAGGCGGTCACCCACTGCTCCCTCACACCCTCCCATCACTCGGCTCCCAGGACTACTCTCCTGGCTTTCCTCCCACCTCAGTGGCTGTTCCTTCTCAGTGTCCTTGTAGCTTCTTCGTCTCCTTCACTAATGTTGGAGGGAGCCCTTGCTGAGATGATGACATTTGAGCAGAAACCTGAAGAGGTGAGGGTGCTAGCCGTGGGGGAGTTACAGGCACATTACAGGCACGAACAGCCAGCGCAAAGGCCCTGAGGTGGGCGGGTGGCTGGTGTGATGGAGGAACAACAAGGAGGGCCCTGCGGCTGGAGTGAGGGGACGAGTGGGAGGAGGCGAGGGCACAGAGGTAACAGATAGGTCCTGTGGGGCTTCGTGGGCCATGGTAGGACATGGTAGGCCTTTTCTCCGAGTGAGACAGGAACCAAGGGGAGGTGATTGAGTGCAGTTAACTAATCGATGTCTGTCCCCTGTTTTGGGACTGGGGTCTGCCTTCCAGATTCAAACCCCAGCTCTTTTTTTGAGGCAAATCACTTAGCTGTCCTGAGCCTTGGTTTCTTCATCTCTATAATGGGCACGAGAACAGTAACTTACACCATAGGGTAGCACACAGAAGAATGGATGGCCTGTGGGGTGAATGTTCAAGCGTTAGCTTCTATTAATATCAGCATTCTTGATATTATTATTAACATATTGTCAACATTGTCATTCCTTTCATAGCAAGCCCTGGATGAAAACATGGACCTCTTGGAAGGTATAACTGGTTTTGAAGATTCTGTCCGGAAATGTAAGTCCGTCTCTGAGCCTGGGCTCCCCTGCGGGGGAAAGGGTAGAGAATGGCAGCAGGGTCCTGGGGAGCGGCTCTTGACCAATTTTGTCCCTGATCTCCACAGTTATCTGCCATGTCGTGGGCATCACTTATCAGCACATCGATCGCTGGCTGCTGGCCGAGATGCTCGGGGACCTGACAGGTAAGCCTCTCTCTGGGTCCCCAATGCCAGTCTAGGTGGTTGAGGGTAGTCAGGGTAGTGGGCCTCAGCCAGCACCTTCGATGGACCCATCCCTGTTCACCTGGTCATTATTGAAGTCTCAGCCCAGGGAGGAAACAAGGAATCAGTATAAGACATTCCCTTCCTTGGTGGAGATCTATGACATTCATTCACTTATTTTGTAAATTATTGAATGCCTACTCTGTGCCAGATACTGTTCTAGGCCCTGGGGACACGGCACTGAACAAAACAGAATGGCTCAGATTGGTTCTCATGGAGGTAGCATAACAGATAACAGATTAAGATGTACATGTCCAGTGGCAATTCATGCAAAACATCTTGTAGAGCTGGGCAGGGAAGTTTTCCCACTGGAATGAGGCGAGCAGCCTGAGGGCAGAGCAAACGTGAGGATCCTCAGGCAGGAGAGGGCCTGTCACATTCAACCAGTGGCTGGAGCTGGGTGTGTGGGTTTGTGGGGGAGGGGATGCCCAGATACAGCAAGGCCTCCTGAGGACTTGACCTTGAGTGAGATGGAGCCATGGAAGGGTTCTGAGCAGGGAGGGACATGATCAGATCTATGTTTTTACAAGAGCCCTCCAAAAAGAAAAAAAAAAATGTGTGTATGTGTGTATTTGCTCGTTTTTGCAAAAAGAAACATAGGAAGGAGTATAAAAAAAAAAAAAGTAAGGAAAATGGGGCACAGGTTGGGGAATGAGAATAGGAAAGTGGGTTGAGGGGTGAGATTTCTCTGCATACCTTAGTTTTGCCTTTTGAGCCAGATAGGTTTTTGTGGGTATTTTTGTTTGTTTTTTTTAGTAGAAGCTAACTTTTGGACACTCTGTGTGAGGCACTAGACTGTTTTACATCAGATACTTTACATTGTTAAAAGTGAAATTAAGTTATAAGTGGATGGAGGAACCCTTAGAGTTGAATATTAAAAAAAGCAGTTATCGGACCGGCCAAGTGGCGCGTTGGTTAAGAACTGGCTTGGGACGCCAGAGGGCCCCAGTTTGGATCCCACAGATGAGGGCCAGTGACACTGCCCTCTACAGCTAAGATGCTGAACAACAGCTCCACCTGGAGCTGGGCTGCCGTGAGTCACCGGCAACGGGGTAGGCTGCAGCCCCTGCTGCAGTGGGTTGCCGTGGGCTACTGTGTGTGGCCAGCAGCCAGCGTGAGCGGCCATCCAAAAGCCGGCGACTGATCTGCCTCACCCAGGAAGAGCGCAATGATGGTGCCAGCTTGGGCCAGTGAAGCAACGTCCTCCACAACTAGACTGAAGAACGAAAGGACAGCAACTTGTCTGTTCCGCTTCCCTTAGTTCCCCAGCACTGTTTCCATCCCAATTCCCCAATAAAAATCCCTTAAAAGAAAAAAAGCACATATCAGATAGTTACACAGAAAAGAATTCTTTCAAGTAACAGTACACCCTCTGGCCCTAGGTCCTTAGTGGCATATTTTCTAAGGGCAAAAAAGAACTGCAAAGAAATCTCAAACCTGCCATAGGCTTATTGTTAGTAGTAATGATGACACCATGATTTTGAAACCATTTCATTGAGGTGGTGGGAGAAAGCAGATAAGTAAATACACTGCTGTTATTAGGAACCAAGCAAGATTTGTACTGGGAAAGAAAAGAGGTAAATAGAATAAAAGAAGCTAAGCAAAAAGCCCTGTGATGGTAAGGATGAGAAAGCTAAAAGGCTCCCTCTGGCGGCCATTTGGAGAATGAACTGTAGAAGCTCAGGGCTGCCACAGGGAGACCCACAATCTGGTTGCTGCTGCTGTCCAGACAGAAGATACTGCTGGCTTCTGAAGCAGCTGGACACAGAGGGTGCCCTGGCCTTTGGCTTCCAGGCTCCCTGGTACTGTGGGATCAGGGTGACTGAAGTCCCTGTGCTGCCTGTGTCACCTGCAGACAGCCAGCTAAAGGTGTGGATGAGCAAGTACGGCTGGAGCGCTGATGAGTCAGGCCAGATCTTCATCTGTAGCCAGGAAGAGAGCATTAAGCCCAAGAACATCGTGGAGAAGATCGACTTTGACAGTGAGTGGTTGCCCAAGGCCTCAGGCTGTGGGGCTAAGGGGGTGTCCTTCCACAGAGACCACGGCTGGGGCCCCCCAGGACCCTGGTGGATATGTTCTGGTTCAGGGCTGGGAAATTTGCATCTGCCAGACTCCAGCGACCTCTTCTGTCACGGGCTGTTGCCCAGGGAGGAATGGTGGGGTGCTGGATGTCCTCCTCTAGAACTTCACACCCTGTGTCCTGCTCTGCAGCACTCAGTAAGACTTCTGGGGTCTGGGGGGGCCTTGTGGGGTGTCCCCACACCCTTAGTGGTCCCAGGATTTCTGTCCCGTTGTCTCCTTTATCCTTGGGGTTCCTGAGCCTCAGCCCTGGCATCTGCTAAAACACAGAGGAACGCCAGAAAGTGCAGGCTGTGGAGTCGGGTTAGCTGGTTGGGGATCTGGGTTCTCTGCTTCGTAGCTGTGTGACTTTGGGCAAGTGATTTTCCTGCTCTGTGCCTCAGTTTTCTCATCTAAAAAGTGGGGAAGACAGCACCAGTAATTATAACAAACACTGTAGTTCTTTACATTTAAGTCATTTGGTCCTCGCATCACCCTGCAAGGTAGGCGCCATTAAAGACACACGTTGGTACAGCGTAGCTTCTCAGTACAGACCAGTTAATTTGGTGCTTAATTGAGGAACAAGATTGAGTGGGCAGTCATCTCCATACTTGGGGACTGTGGACCCTCACTTGAAATGAGATGTGCCCATTGTGTTGGGGTTCTGTGTGAGAGTTCACTGGAGCAAAGGGTTCTTGAGGAGATAGATACCAGGCGTGCACGCAGAGTGTCTTGCAAATAGTACATATTGTTTGTTATGGTAGTAATGAATAACTCTCAGCATAATGCCAGGCATTGTTCTGAGCACGGCATTTAATCCTGGAATCCTATAGGGTAGATGTTTCATACACGTGGAGAAACTGATTGTACCTGGTATGTGGCAGAGCTGATATTTGAACCTAGGCCTCCTTGTTCCAGAGTCCAGGCTTTTAACTACTTCTTCAGACTGCCTTTGTGAGGGGGACTAGGGCCCAGAAGAGGGTTGTGATTCTGCCTCTAAAGAATTGTGGGTGCTGTGGCTGGTGGCTGGAGGTTCATTTCCCATTCTTCCCACATTGATTCTTGTCCCCTCTTCTCTTCTCAACAGGTGTGTCCAGCATCATGGCCTCTTCCCAGTAACTTGGCAGGTGTTTAATAAACCTTTGTTGACTTGGCCTTGCTGTCTCCTCCTCGTTATTGGCTTCCTGCCTCTGCCCCTCGCCCACCAGAGGGAGCCCAGGAGCAGCCCTCTGCCGGCCCTGTGCTGGGGCTCCCCCATGGTAGGACTTTCACCTCCTTTTTTCCGCTGGGCCTCAGCAGCTGGCCTTCCATTCCCCTGACCTGTTGCATCACCAGTGCAGGGCAGGCATTGGTGAGTCAGCAAGGAGGAGAGTCTGAATGGGAGAGGAGCTCAGCCCTGCAGCAGGCTGTAACTTGGGCTCTTCTGCGCTTGTGAAAACGAAGCTGAACAGAAGCATTCCCCTGGGTCCCTGGTGAGGGGAGGCACACCTTTGCCCCTGGGCTTCACAGATGCTGGCACTAGTGGCCCTGGACAGTGACTGGAGCGGGGAGTGGGGCAGGATTCTGGCTGCCTCCAGTCCTGGCTTCTGCTCCACCATTGGTCTAGTGACCCCACCTCTGTTCCTCAGTTTCCTTAGAAGAGGGAGAATGGTGGACCCTTGCCAGTTATGAGGGATTCATGAACTCTTGCCAGTAAAGATCTCTGACCAGGTCCTAGCCTGTTCTTGGCGCTTAGAAAACGAGTCATTGTTAATTTCAGACTCCGAATTCTGAGTTTGTCCCCAAGGTTGCAGACTAGTCCTTAATACTATTCTGTTTGGAGAGACTTTACAAAAAAATCTGGATTTTCAGCCAAGCCATGCTCCCCCATCCCCATCCCCATCCCCAACCTGTGCCTGCCAGGAAGGCCTAGCCCGTTTCACTTGATCCTTAGCTGGGTTGGTTATCTTCCCCATTTTACACATGAGGTATTTATTCCTGGCAGAACGACCTTGGACACGTGTCTTCCCCTCTATGCCTGTTATCTGCAGGAAGAGGGGGTGGGGACAGCAGTGACTGCCTTTGGGAGAAAATGGAGGAAATGAAATATCATGATAGATGCACAGCGCTTGGTGTGGACCTGCAGGACCCTGAGGGGGCTCTTCATTCTATGACAGTGGCTTTGCCTATGGAGAGGGCAATGGCAGTGCCCAAGCTGCCAGCCCTGCCAACATTCTCCGATTGGCCCACACTCACACCCACCTTCTGGGCACAGACTTGGGGAGCCAGGGCAGGGCCGGATACCCTTTGCCCTGGGTTCCAGACCTGAGCAGGAGCCAGGAAATAGGGTGTGTCCAAATCCTGGGGACAAAGTGTGCTTCTGCAGCTCAGGACTTAGGGAGCCAGCTCTAAAGGGGGAAGCAGGAGGGAAGACAGATGCCACTACCCACTGATGTGATTGTGTGATTAGTAAAAGGCACCTCCTCAGGGTGAGCACAACTGCCACTCACCCTCTTGGCAGGTGCCCTTCTGCAGGATTCAACCTGCACAACTGGCCATGGGCACTCTGCAGGGAAGAGGAAATGACCTGTATCTCCTTTGGAAGCCACGTCTTGTCATGCTCAGCTGACCTGCTTTTGCTTCAGGAGGATCATCATTTGAGCAGCTAAGAGGCCTGGCTCTGAAGAAAGAGTTCGCACCCCAGCCTAGTGGCCTTTGGGCTTGTTAACCCAGCCTTACAGCTGTGAGTGCCCACTTCAGTAGTTGCTGTGAGTTAATGCACATGAAGTCTTCAGAGCATTTTGGCGCGCTGTAAGAGATCATGAACTTGTCACCTGTCTTGTTCGCTCAGGCTCGGGGCTGCTGTTCCAGCTGCTTCCATAGTCATAGTCTAGATATCCCAGTATCTATTCACATTCCCAACCCTGGGAGGACACAGCCCTCTGTTTCGCCTAAGTAGCATTAATAATGGGACATAGCGCTTAATCAGTTCTGACTGAAGTCTTGAGAATTTTAAGGAGTGTGGAAATGGTGAACCTAAAGCCAGGGCCCACTGGCCGTACCCCTTCATTCAGAGCCCCTTCTGGTTTTTATCTGCCCCCGCTGAGCTCTTGTCCTGCTGTCCCTTGACGCTCAATAGACAGCAGCTTTTATTATGACACTGTAGATGACCACGAAGTGGCCTCAAAGCTGACTAAGGGAGTCTTTAATTTAAACCTCATTGCCTAGGACCATCCGCTTTGTTTCTGAGCCATAGGTTTGGGAGGTTTCTAAGTATCCACTGGGTTTCTCAGATGGCCCCTGGCCTGAGAGCCTTTTCCTGCTGACCAGGCCCAGCACAAGAGTCTTGGGTTTGTTCGCCAAGTCAGGCAGGAAGAGGCTGCCTGCTCCAGCCCAGCCCAGGCCAGCTTTGGAAACTGCCAACACTCCTGAGTCTTTGGCCAGGTCCTGACATCCCCTGGGAAAATGGGCTACTGCCCAGGCCTGTCCCCTTCCTTTGCTTGCCTTTGGATCCCTTCCAGTGCCTTTGAGAGAGGTGGGGTGAGATACTTGCCGCTCCCGTACCTGGAGGAACAATGTGTTCTACGCCATCCCCAGTAGTTGACGGACACAATCCCCTCCTTTTCATACTGTTGGCCAGTTCTTGCTCTGGTCTAACTTAAACCCTTAACTTCTTACCTTCCCTGACAACCATTCCCGTCAAGTCCTTCCCTGAATTCAATAAAGATTTTCACACTCCCCTGTTGCTCATATCCAAAATCTAGAAACTGTCTTGAGTCTTATCTCTTTCTCATTCTTGCCTTCACCCACCCCCAATCAAATTCATGACAGTCATGTCAGCTCCATTTCCCCAAATCCTCCCACTGCCCCTCCTCCACAGCTCCCTTCTCCTCCAAGACCGCAGTCCTGTCACCCTTGTTTGGATCATTGTAGCAGCCTCTTCAATGGTCTCCTTGTGCTCACTCTACCTTCTACAGTCTGTTCCCCACATGTGGACAGGGGGACCCCGTGAACAGCTGAATCAGGTCCCAGCCCTGCTTAAAATCCTCCCTTAACTTCCCATTGCATTGAGAATAAAATTCATCATATGTCAATCTTTTTTCAATAACAAATTCAAATTCTTCACTGTGGTTTTAAATACATTCATTCATTCACCTAGGGTTTCTTAAGCTTCTGTCTTGTGCCAGATGCTGCTCCAGAGACTAGGGATACAGCAATGGCCAAAACAAAGATCCCCACCCTCGTGGGTTGACATTCTTGGGAAGGAGACAGATAAATACAATAAATCCATCAATCACGTAATATAGTAAATGGTGATCAGTACTCTGGAAAAAATAAAGCAGGGAAGGTGTGGGATGCTATTGGGTTGTCAGAAAAGTCATGACGTATTTTGTCTATGTTTTTCGTTGCAAAAATGCATCATGACTTTTCTGACAACCCAATATTTTAAATAAGGTGGTCAGGGAAGATCTCACTGAGGAGGAGATGTTGCCACAGAGACCTACAGGAGAGGTGACTGTGAGCCCTGGGGATCCAGTATCTGAAGAAAGTGATGGAAGCAGTGGTAACAAGGTATCCCCAAGTACAAAGGCCCTGAAGCTGGAGCATGCCTGTTGTGTTCCAGAAACAGCAAGGAGGTCTTCAGAGTGGCAGGAGCTCAGAGAGCAAGGGGCAGAGTGGGAGGAGAGCTGGGAGAGGAAATGGGGACCAGGACGACCAGAATGTAGAAGACCTGTAGGTCTGGCTGATGCCGAAAGAGTCTCAGTTGTTTCAAAACCTGAGCTGGGCTGGGCTGGACTGGGCCAGGGCAGGGGAGACTCCTTCTGCAACCTTTCCTCCTTTTCTTGACTTTGACTTGTACTCTGAATGTGGTGCCACAGGAGGGCTCTGGACAGAGGAGGGAGGGACTTGATTTGACTTGGGTGTTCACAGGCTCCCTCTGGCTTCCTGTGGGAAAGAGGGATGGAGGGAGCAGGGGGCAGTGGTAAGGAGGCTAAGACAAGGTGTAGCATGGATGGGATCAGGGTGGGGCCATGGGGGCAGGGGAAAGTGGGTAGATTCTTTATATCCTTTGAAGATGGAACTGACAGAATTTCCTGAAGAATTGGATGTGGGGTGTGAAGACAAAGAGGAGTCAAGGATGACTGTAAGGTTTGTTGCCTGTGCAGCTGGAAGGATGGGGGCATCATTCACTGAGATAGGGGTTACCGTGGGGTGATCAGGAGTTCAGCCTTAGTATTTAAATTTGAGATACCTGTTAATGCGGCAATGTCATTAACCTGTATTTGTTTGCTTATGTATTGTTACCTCCCCCACCCCCATATTAACCACGTGAGAACTAGTCACACTTATCAAGCTCAGCACTATATCCTCTGTGCCCAACAACAGTTCCTGGTATACATTATGTGCTCAATGAATGTTTGTTGAATGAATGAAGATAGACATGTCCAAAAAATCCTCTATCTTCCCAGGCAGCAAATATCTATTCCAACTTACCTAACTTCCATATCCCTTACGTGAATCCTGCAGGTCTTTGTTCAAATGTTCTCAGCTCATGCTTGATTTTTCTCCATTTACCTCCAATGGTGTATACTATAGACATCTTTCTTTCTTTTCTTTTTTTTTTTTTTTTTAGCTGAACCATCCTGCCACCTGTTGGCAGCTGTTGGCAGCTCAGCTTGGCCGGGAATCCAACCGGCGATCCTGTTGCTCAGAGCTCACAATCTTGAGCCAGCTCTTAACCAACTGAGCCACTCGGCTGGCCCAATACATCTTAAAATACATCTTAAAATTTTGTTGTCTCCCTTCGCTGGAAAGTAGTTCCATGAAGGCAAGGATTTTTGTCTAGCTTGTTTAATGCCAATGCGTAAAACATGGCTTGGTACACAGCAGGCGTTTAATAAATATTTGTTGAATTTATGATACAGATTAGGGCTACATTCCACGTCTGAGCAGGTTAAGGCCTGATGGCGAGACCCGCCTTATGAATCATTCATTTCTGGCCCCGCCCACACGCAGAGGACACGCGCGCGCTCACGAACTGAACGAGCCGGGGGGGGGGGGGGGGGGGGCAGTAAACTCTGCGCAGGCGCCGAGCTTCCCGAGAGCAGGGTCTCAGTCGTTCTGGGTTGGAGGCGCGCGAACGAGGGAGGGCGGCGGCGGCGGCGCGGTGCGCAGGCGCGGCGAATAGTGCGCAGGCGCGGGCGGAGGGCGGGCTGAAGCAGCTGAAGCGGCGGCGGCGTCGGCGGCAGCAGCTCGGGCAGAGGGGCGGGAGTTGAGGCGGGAGCAGACGGGCTGGTGGGCGAGCGAGAGGCGGCGGAATGGTGGACTACCACGCGGCGAACCAGTCGTACCAGTACGGCCCCAGCAGCGGGGGTAATGGCGCCGGCGGCGGGGGTAGCATGGGCGACTACATGGCCCAGGAGGACGACTGGGACCGGGACCTGCTGCTGGACCCGGCCTGGGAGAAGCAGCAGCGCAAGGTGCGCGGCCCGCGGGCCGGACGGGCTGGAGGGGGGCTTCCCAAGGTGGCTGGGGGCCGGGAAGGGGGTTGGAAGCTCTGAAAAGGAATTGGAAGGTCTTTGATGGGTGGGGGTCCTGAGAAGGAATTGGCGGGTCTGGGAAAGGGTTTGGAGTCCTGAAAAGGAATTGCAGAACTTGAACAAGGAATTGGGAGTCTGAAAAAATAATTGGCGGCTGAGTAGGGAATATGGAAGTCTAAATAAAGGATTCAGGAATCCCGATGAAGGAATTGGAGGGTCTGGGCGGGGAATTGGGGGAACTGAGGAGATGATTGGAGAATCTAAAATGGAACTGGGGTCTGAGGAAGGAGTGAGGGTCAGAGGATGCATTGGTGTGCTGAGAGACATGGGGGAGTCTGGAATTTGTGGGTCAGGACAGAATTAGGGTTCGGGGAAGTCTGAAGAGGAGCTGGAGGATGGAGGAGGTTATTTGGAGTACAGAAAGATCTGAAGAGGATTGGAATTGTGGGAGCCTCAGGGTGGGGGAGTTGTAAAGGACATGAAGATTCTGGAAGTCTGAAACGAAGTAGGGGTAGTACGGAAGGGATTGTGGAGTCTGAAGGGTAGTGGGAGGGAGGACCTAGGAGACTGGGAAGACGAAAGGAGGCGAGGGGCTAAGGAAAGAAGTGGGTGTGAAAAGACAGGGGGCTTGGGGTGTGAGGATGGGTAGGGGTGCGAAGGAGGCCTGGGAGTAGGGGTCTTAAGGGAGAAGTCAGGGGCCTGTAAATAAGTTTTTGAAGGGGATGAGACTTATTTGGGGTGCCCCATTCAAAAGGGAAGCGGGGAAGGTTGGGAGATAGGAGGAATAAGAGGAATGGATGAGGGATGGAGAGGCTGAAGGGGGATACAGAGAGAATTTGGAGTGTTTCGAGGAGGGGTTTCTGAAGAACTCATGGAAGGTTGAAAAGCGCAGCAAAGACTCGGAGGACCTGGAGTGAAAAGTCTGGAAAAGGTGAAACTCGGTGGGAGGGAATGTGAGCCTGAAGGGCAGATAATGGGAGGGAGGTTTAATTTAGGAAAATGAAAGTCTCATTAGGAAGGGAGTGTGTGATGGATAGACTGAGAAAGGAGTTTGTTTGTTTGTTTTGCTGGGGGTACTGCTTCTGGAGATGCAGTCCCGGACTGGAAGTGGGTCTGTGTTGTGAAGGGAGAAAAAGTTGTTTTGGGAGGAAGAAGTGAGAGTGTCCAGGAAGGATTGTGTCTTGGGAGTTGGGAGGTGAAGAGCTCCTAATAGCAGGATCTGTTTTCAGGTGGCATTGTGGGATGTGGAAACAATTTAGGGGAGACCCACAGTAGTGAAAGGGAGATCAAAAGGAGAGGGAGGCCCAGAGAAGGTGTCATGTGTGTTGGGGAGGGGGAAGCTCTAAGCTGATGTAAGAGAGGGTTTGAATGTGTACAGGAAGAGCTGAAGGAGTGTGTTGAGTGGGTACGGTGTGGGAAATGGTCATTTAAAGGTGTTGTGTGCGAACAGAGTGGGAAGTCCTTGAAGTCAGAGGCATTTAATGTGTTCTGGAGATCTGCATTTTCTTCCCAGATTTGTTACTAATCAGCTTTGTGATCTTGGGCAAGACCCCTGAGCTCTCAGTGCCATTCTGTCATCTGTGATGCTACAAAAGTGGACGTGTATGGTGTTGGGACTTCGGGACCGTGGGTTTGGTGGAGCTTTTGCAGGAACATGGGGGCAGACTCAAGGGATTGGAGCTGAGGAAAGAGAGTGGAGAGACTGACTGGAAGCCTCTGGAAGGTGTGAGCTGGTGCTGTGGGGCTCAGTGCAGGCAGGCCAGTGTGGAGGGAAAAGGGTGAAAGGAGCAGCCGATCCAAGCAGTCCCTGGGGTGGGGCTTGGCATAACCTTGGGTAAATTACCAACCTCTGCTTGAATTTCCTCATCAGTGGTGGGAGTGGAGGATTGGTGGTGGCAGCGTCCTTATCCGTTGCCCCACCTACCTCAGGGTGAGCAGGTTGAGATAATCTGACATAAAAATGCTTTTTGTGGGGACAGGGAGATGTAGTCTGTAGCCTGAACAATAATTTATTACCTGAGGCAGTACTGGGTTGGAAAAGGTTAAGAGTTGCCAAGCAAGCTGAAAGTTGGGAGGGGAACAGGGGGCCTTGGAGTTGTTTTGGAGAATGTCTGGGATCTGTCTTCTTCAGCTCCAGGCGCTTGAGCCCCTGACCCCTTTTCCTCAGGTGGTAGGAGTGGGGGACCTCCCTTCTCCTCCCTTCCTGTCTTCTGCCACTCCCCAAGTGACTCCTTTTGCTAGCTCATTTCCACTCCCTTCTGGGAGTTAGGGTGTGTGCTCCTTTGTGGTTAGTTTTCCTTGCACACAGGGTGAGGCTGTGGCACCATCCAGGCCCTGGGTGGCAACCAGGACTCACCGGAACCCCAAGGCCTTGTTGCTATGTTTCATTCTTTCTCCTTTCCTCAAGGACCAGGCAAGGTTGAGGGAGAGCGTAGCTCACAGCATGCTCTAATACCAATGCTTTAGGGCCAGATTCCAGTATGTCCTGCTTTATACCTACTGGAGCAAATATTTACACTTAAATGTTCTTTGGGGGAAAATATTGCTTTACTGCTGTGCACTTTCCTATTATGGGGTAGGTATCACTTATATAATGGGGAAAGAGTAATGGAAAGAAATATATACACAAGTTTGTCCTGTTCTCGCCCTTCTAAGAGGAACCCCCACCCCCAAACAGGCTGGCTGGACTTTTCTACATTGCAGTGTTGCTTTAGTAAATGACAGATTGCTCTTCTTGCCCTCTTCAAGGCTGAGCCACTGGGCATGGGAGCATGACAATCCTGTGAGTTTCCTGTGCATCCTCACTCTAAAAATCTGCATCCAGGACAGCTATAGGCTCTGATAGCATGTGGAATTAAATTGTTCTAGGAATTAAGGATGGGCTGGCCCAAGTGAGGGGGCGTGTGGCTCCTAGTGGTTCTTACTTTTACCTGAAGCCTTTGCCTTTCCTCTAACTTCTAGGGACCTCTGTAACCAAGGTGTTCCCTGATAAGTAGGTTATGCAACAGCTTTGACATGGGAAGACCCTAAGTGTTTTCCTGGGGGGTAGGGGAAGGACAGGTCTGGTTTTTGAGCAAGTTCTCAAGCAATTGTAGTTCTGGGCCACAGTTCCCTCTCCCCAATGTCTGAAAAGGGCTTGGGTAGCCTCACCACCCCCTGCTCTCCTGGACAGCTGCTCTAGAACTTCTCATCACAGAAAGAGAAAATGCCTCCTTTGCTAAACTTGCCTGTTCATTGAAACATCACTGCTTGCCAGGGCCTCAGTGTTTCGACTCTGACCTTTGGCTCTGGTACTTTAGGTGTGAGTTAATTATTTGAAAGTTCTGATGGTTTGTGTGTGTGTGTGTGTGTGTGTGTGTTTTTCCTGCAAGTAGAAGTTTTGTTGTTGTTGTTTTAACGCTGATGATGGAGGCCCCAAAGTAGCCATCTGTTATTTTGTTCCATTACTCTAATTGCTTGCTTCTTAGGATCTGGTTAAGACTAACAGGTCCTTAGCAGTTTTCCAAATTGAATAACGTACTTACAAAAACCAAAACACAACAACAACTACCACCAAAGTCAATTGTCATCTAGAAATAAGACTGTAAATATGTAAATATGTGAGGGAGGCAGGTATACTCTGCCCTCTTGGGAGAGGGGTATGGGGAGCTACTCAGCCACCAGGACTATTTCCCTTCACCCCACTGTGCTTTAGAAAGAACATGGCTTTTCTGATGACTGCAGAAGAGGTGAGGTGTGGAAGGATGGCCTGGGAGTACTGCTCCCCTCGTATCCACTCATACTCATTCAGTTGAGAGCTGAAATCCGATTGGTGCCATGGAGTGGTGCCTGCTGCTTCATCTAATCCTAGGCGGTCCAGGGTGTGGCCCCAGGATCGCCCTCTGCCTTTTGAAATACGCTCCCTGGTTGCAGCGACACCAACAAGGAGGCTACTTTGGCAACAGGGAGCTGACTCACTTTCCTATTGGAACTGGTGCTAAATGGTTTCATTTAATAGCAGCTGATTGCCTGGCCCACGATTGGGCGAGTGGGGGAGTGGGCTGCTATGTGGGGAAAGTTTGGTGAAAGTGTTGGAGGAAAACAACCCAGGAAGTGAGGGTGGTGTTTTAAAATCCAGGTGCTGCTTGGTGCTATTAAACTCCTGAGATGTAGTCAGGGAGGTTTGCAGTCTCAAAATGTCCTCTTAATCAGATGTCAGGGCAGCAGGGACAAGTCTGGATTCCAATCTTAAGCCTCTGGGGTGGGGAGTTCTGCCATTTAAACATATACTCCAGTCACGGCAGACTTTAGCCAGACAGCACCCATTTTCAGAGTTAACTGAATGAGTGGTACAAGTTATCTGGCAGTGCTATTTAGCAGATGACTGCAGAGAGAATGGAGCCAAAAAAAGAATTGATTTGTGAAGGTTCAAGGAATTTCTAAGCCTGTTGAGATGCACACTTTAGGCTTTTGCTATATTGATTTATAGTGTGCTGGGACTTGTACAAGCCTTTGACCAGATCTAAGGGTTGTTCTTTGAAAAAAAAAAACGATTCCCTTGATGCTTTTATTTTTGGAGGGGGGGCAGGGGGGGGAGAGTGGTGTGGAGAGGGGAAGGGCAAAACTAATTAGCAAATGGCTGTCCTCAAGTTTTCTGAATAGCTAAACTGGCAACGTGTTTATCTCTTCCCTGACATTTAGTGTAGTCTAGATCACTGTTTTCCCCAGCTTTATCCCTATTCCCTTCACTTAATGATGTCCATGTTCTCATCAGTCACATTCAGTTCTCTTTCCTCAGTTTCCTTCCGCTGCCTTTATTTATGTATTTATTTTACAGAACAACAAAAGCACTCCTGTTACCTTCAGTCCTCCTTCCCCCCTTTTCTTTTTTCATGGAAATAGGAGGCAAGTGATAGCAAGTTGGTAATTCAATGGCAGTGGTAACTGAAACACTGACCTACTAAAAGGTAGGCGGAAGTTTCTATGTGGGCAGATCCAGATCCTGTCATCCATGGAGGTTGGAAAGAAGTCTTTATCATGGGTAGTTTGAGTCTCCTTTAGGATGAGTTTAAACTTAAACATCAAAGGGCAGTTAGAAGGAAACTTAGTTGTACAGTGTTGGCAGTCTAGGACCAGAATTTGTTATAAAGTGTCTGAAAGTGGCACAAGTTACACTTGCTTTTCTTTAAGGTTTATGAGTAACATTTTAGTTACTATCCCAGGTATCAAGGAGCTGAAGGTTCCTAAGGTTCCCAGAGTCAAGAGAAACAGAATCATTTAAAATTCCAGTCTCTGTTCAAAGGTGGGGGGCGGGGGGGAAGAAGAGGAAGAAATTAACCAACTGGCTGGGAGGAGAGGAATCCCGCCTCCTCTAGAAAGTGAAATCTTTGCATACATTTAACAGGCAAGAGCCTCCTGACCTCAGTGCTTGGGAAGTTCTGTCCAAGTAGTGGTCTCCCTGGGGTTACAAAAATCCCTGAGACATTGGCCTTGGTGGTGTGCCTTTTTTGGTTGTGTTGTTCTTTCAAGTCCTCCCCCATCCCCTTTCCCTCATAAACAACAGATGCCTTAACTTGGAATGTCTGTGGAATGTCTTTAAAAGCTGAATGGTGTAACTTGGTTGCCTTCTCTTTAGTCTGAGCAGCCGCTACTCCGGAAGAGGCCAGTGGTCTTTTTCTTAGATGTAATTTATTGAAGTGTTATCTAAAAGTGAGTGGATTGAGCTTACTTGAGATTTGCTGTTTGCCACCTGTTTTTGTGCTGGCTCCTGCCTTCCTGGGATGAGCCTCATTCCCGTCCTGTCTCCCCGCCCCCAAGAGTGGGAGACCATCCTGTGTTTCCAGAAGGGACAGTGGTTCCTTAGCCAGAGCAGTCCCTCTGCCCTTGTCTCTTTTTAAACTTCAGTCATTTGTGGTTTTCCATACCTACTTTTGTATATACTTAATAACTTTTTAACAAAGTCAATTTGTGTTTTTTACGGTAAGTTTTAAAAGGAAAAGTTATATGAATATGATAAATGGAAAACCCAGCTTCTCTGGCCATAAATAGAAGGAAACGGGGAAAATAAACAGGCTGAAAAACAATAATGTTGCTCAATTCTAGCTAGATGCTATTCCTGCTGAAGGCTCCAGGCCTGAGGCTTGCTCCCTTTGTTAGAAAGGAGATTGGCAGGTGCTGGTGAGGTGCTAAAGACCCACAGTACCAAGCAGAGACTTCCTCTTTGAAGTAATCAGAAGTTTTACTAGAGACTCAAAGGCAATAACCTTCTCCCTCTGATTCAAGGTTTAATGTAGGATGTGGATAAGCTTAAACTCTCCCATGTGTGCATGCCACACTTGGAAAAAACTATCTCGTTTGACCAGGGAAACAATCCAAGTATGGCAGGGCAGAGTGATGTACTTGGGAACCCCACCTTGCTTACCCAGTGTCCCACCATACTAGATGAACATGTCGCTCATGATTGGCTGACACTGGATTTATCTTCGCTTCCAAACGTTAGGATTTTTTTATTTTTGTTTCTTAGGAAACTAGGGCCACATGGTAAATATAAGAATTGTGGGGTTCATCACTTGCACCTCACACAGCTTTTCTTTTTTAAGACTCCAGCATTCTTACACATATATACTTAAAGTTTGGCTGCTCCCATGAATAAACTACACTGCTTACCCCATCTGGGTATTTGAATCCTAAATTCTGGAAGGAAAGCAGTGCCCTCCTGCGGAGTTAAGAAAGACTTATTTAAATGTTTTTCTTCCAAATATCAGAGCAGAACAGAGTCTTTGTCTTCCAGTGGAACTATCAACAGGGGCAGAAATAGTTGGAAGTGGCAGTTTCTACTCTGCAGAACGCAATGAAGTCATCTTGGGAAATATTGTTGACGGTGTTGAAATGATTGAATGGGATGCTAGAACACCAGCAATACAATAGCATTTGTGTCTTCAGCTTTGGGTAGGAATAAAGAAGACATTGTGGTTTGTTTTATGCTTTTTAAAGTTTCCCCCCCCAAAGGTGTGGGGCTGAGTGATGTCTGTCACTGGCTTTCTAGTGGGTTTTTCTTTTCATCTTCCCCCCTTCCCTGACAGCTGTTGAGAGTGGGTAGAAGCCACAGTCTAGGTAGATGGGAGGCATTGCGGAAGGAAGGAAGGCGGTACACCTTACTCCTTGTTCTCCACATGTAAAGGGAACACATTTGGTTTTTTTAATCTTCAAAAAGCTCAAGGTAAAGAGTTTCCATATCTCACCTCCTGAGCAGTAATGACTCTGATTCCAGCTCTAAGAATGTCTTAATTTGCAGGCATCTAGGGTAGGAGCACTGCAGGAAGTAATGTAGATGCACTTCTTTTTTCTTTTCCCCAATACATGCTTCGTTTGGATGGTTGAGAAGGCCAATTTGAGGTTAGGAGAAACATCACAGGGGGAGACTAAAAGTGATTCAACAACTAGCCACGCTGTGGAGGCTGCTTGAAGGGAGTGTCACGCAGGGAGTGTTTGTGGGTCTTAAGCTTGTGTTACTGAAATGACAGGTGTTCCTTTACCAAGTGCTAAAGGCAGTGCTGGAAGTCATGGGCCTCAGTATGCCAGTGTGTTAACCATCAACACATTAGTGCCCTACTATCATTCTAAATCTGGGGATGAGTAAAAGGTATTTAGTTGATATTACCATGGAAACTGAGTTGCTTACTTGCTGTTTTGGGGAGTGCCTCTGAGAACAAGAGGCAGTACTAATGGTGGAATGTTGGGCTATTGGGCAGAAATACAATGCTGCCAACTGGTCTCAACAGGAAAATATTCTTATGCTTGGTGGCCATGCTGGGTAGGGGACCAGGGGCCTCTCTTCCCTGCTGCAGGAATCGGCCAGTCCATTTTATCGATGAGGGCTGTGTATTTGCACATGAGAGAGGGAGAAGAAAAAGAGTACACCGTGAAAGCCTCTGTTGGCTTTGCGGCTGGGACGTGCGCTTTTTCTCTAGGCATTTAGAGTTGGAATCTCAGCTATGTGACTTCTTAATAGCAGGGCAAAATGTGCCTGCATCTTTTGCCTGCTTTCACAAACACTGATCAAAAGAACTCAAATTTCCAGCAAATCCCAAGCGCATTTCATTCCATGATAACATTTTTTTAAAAATCCACATCCTTCCTACCCAACTTGGACAGTAAATAAACCTTTTCCCCATCACTTCCCCCTTCTTTAAGGAAATTAGTCTTTTTACATTAGACTCAGTGATAAAAATATTAAGTGCTTTTACAAAGTCTTTGGCTGTTGCTGGCATGGCTTGTGTTTGGAAGAGTCAAACTTTTTTTTTTTTTTTTAAATTTTGTTAGGCTTGTATGATCTTCCAGTTCTGGCCTGTGAAATACACTCAGTTTCAGAATTCAAAATGTCTGGAAGCAGCCAACTTGCCAGGCTGGTTCAAGGGCAGCCTGATGAATCAACCCTTCTTAGCAGGCTGTCTGCTAACCAGCCCTGGAAGGTATCCAGATGGTAAACATCACCAGGATTGTGAGGCTGTTATTTTTTTATTTTATTTATTTATTTATTTTGGGTCATTTGAGCTGTGCTGCCAAGTCTGGTAGGCTCTGACTTTCTGTAAAACAGAAAGGTCTGTATTAAGGTGCCTTTTTCAGAGATGTCAGGCTTGTAGTCACCCAGCACTGTGTCTACTGGTGGGATGAGAGAGAACACCTAGACCAGTTGGGGGCGGGGTGCTTCATGACCATTTTGAGAAACTAACTTTCCCTTTCCTTTTGTAATTTTCATTAACTCACAAACTCAGGGACAACCCACAGAAGAGAAGTCGATTCACTAATGGCTTTGAACCGTTTTAGGGATGATTGGTTAATGGATCATGGCCCAAAGCTGCAGAAGGTCAGAGAGTGGTACTCAGCTCCTACCTGCTGCACAGAAACATCCCAGAGATTCAAAGGGAGCAAGCTTTGTCCATAAAAATAGACGAGTCTCAACACATGGAGTTCTCTTAGCAGCTACCTTAGACTTGAGAAAGCTTTGGGCCTCTTTAATAAACAACCACAAAGCAGTGCTTGCCAAATACGGCCTGCTCCAGGGCCATAGGGTTAGCTTAGGAGACAACTTTCTTGCCTAAAAATAAATGCATGTTCCTATTGAACATTCCAAGCATAGTTTAAACATGAGACTTCTGAGTAGCTCAGGCTCTGTGGGTTCAATTCTGTCAGAGTGTGGGCAGTTGAGGGGCTTAGGGGAGCTTGCTCCCTGCTTTGGGATTGGCCACTGGCCACCCAGGAAATCGGATGACTAAATGCAGACCATCTTCCATCTAATTTCTGTGTGTCCCTGATCTGCTCACAGGCTGATGGGGGAGACAGAGAGCAAGCATGTAAATAAAACAGTATTTCCAGGTAGGATTATGTACTGTGAATTAAATAATAGCAGCAGCATATTACTCTGTGCTAGACAACTATTCTCAGTGTTGTGCCTGGACTGACTTGTGTAATCCTGTGAGGTAGGCGTTGTTACCTTTGCAGGACAGGTGCAGAAATGAATACATGGAAGTTTAAGCCACTTGCCCAAGCAACAGTGCCAGGATTTGAACAAGGCTTGGCTTTCCGGCCTGTGTTCTTCCTTTTAAACTACAGGCTAGTGACTGGGAATGGCCTGGGGGGAGGTCAGTAAGGGGAGGAGGGCAGTGCAGGTATTTTAGTTCAGGAGTAAGATCTCTGAAGGAATGACATTTTAGCTGTTCCCTGAGGGGTGAGAAAGAGGGAGTCAGGAGAACACGAGGAGAAGGCTGATCCAAGCAGAGGGAACGGAACAGAAGCGTGCAGGCCATGACGAGCAGAAAGAAAGCCAAAGTGGTTCGGAGCAGGGCATGGAGAAAAGCTGGGCACAGTCAGACCTCTTAGAGCTTTGTTGTTGGAAATGGCAATGGTGGTGAGGGCTAGAGTCTGCAAATTGAGTCCCTCTTAGACTCCAGTAGGCCAGCAACCTCATGCCTCCAGAACTCTGTCACTGCGATCCTTTCCTCTCAGGCCCCCTGGACAGGCTCGACCAGAGCTGACTTCTAAAGTGGAAACCCCAGGACTGTAGAACATTAAACCAAACAAAAGCTTCAATTATCTCTGTGATCATTGCTGCAGGAGACACCTGTGTTTGATTAAAGCCTTGGTAACTATTAAATCTGGAGTTTTACGGCACTGTGTACTCATATGGCTTTGTAGTGTCTCTCTTAGAGAGCTTAACTTTTACCCCATGAACAAATTCCAGCCCCCTTCAGTTCCATCAAGAGGCCGCTTGATTTACAAAGCATCTCTGGTGAAATGTTGTGTCTCCCTCTTTGAAGTGGGAAGCCAGGACGCCTGATTTTTTTAAACTGGCTCTTCTCCTAGGTCCTTCCTTTCTCTCTAAATCCCTCCTCCGTTTACTCAGTATTTCCTCCTTGTTTCCTTTGGTCAGGGGGAGCTGTAGCTAGGGTGGTTCTAGTTCAGAGAGACAGACAAGCAGGCCGATTCACTGTGGGGTGTTCAGCTTTCCAGACCCCACTGAAAGCCAATCCCGGAACACAGTAGATTTCATTTGGCCCATGGCTCCCCATTTGAAGGCACACCTTGTCAAACTAGTTATGTGGGTTTTACTCAAGGAGGGAGGAACAGTGACAGAGCTTGGGGCTATCAATAGACACTCCTGACTGTATACACAGCACCCGGCAAGAAACTTAAGTTCACGGATCATAAAGTGTCTATTGTGAACGTGGGCTGGAATTTTCTCTGCCCTGCCCTTGATGCGATTTGGTAGCAAAAATCACCCCTGTCGACAGAATGTAAAGGAGGGAATGAATATGAAGGTATCCTGTAATGGCATGGCCAGCCCGGCTGCCTCAGCTGGAAAGAAGATGGCGAGGTTTCCATTCTCCTGGCAGCATACCCATGTGAAGTTGTTAAATCTTTTAAGTAGCTGTATAGGAGGGGAGATAAGTGTGTGTGTTTTTATCTTTATCCCCTTAAACACAAAACTAAAACTTCCCCATTATAAAACTGATTCAGAGTGGGAAGAAAGTGTATGGCGAATGGAAAAAGTGTCCGATTATATTGAGTCCTACCCCACGTTTGGGATACAGCTGTAAGTTTCCACGGTGGGTGGCTTATTATGCATTTATGCCGAGCTGAACCTGCTCCAAGCTGTTCCTGCAGATAGAAAAGTCTTTCTTGGGGGAGAAGCTGTCTCTTTCCAACACACTGTAAAGACTCGGAAGCTCATTTGAAAGACTTCAGCAGTCGTCACTTGGGTTGCAGAATTAGGGGCCGCTGACCAAAGTGGGTCTGCATTTTATAGCCAACTAGCATCTTGTGTAACATGAGTTGGGGCTTCGTGGGCCCTGGAGTCCAGCACTCAGGTAGAAACATGACCGCCAGGGCCAGACGACAGCCCTTGCTGGGCCCCTCTGCAGAGCGGAGCTCCGCACTGAGCCTTTGGGGGTATGAGAGAAACCGGAGACCCGGCCCATGCTCTCAAGGAGCTCACGGTGTAGTTGGGGAGAGAGCAAAGCCACATGAGACCTCAGAAGGACACTAAGCGGCACACCGACAAGCTCACAGCACTCTAGCCGTGTCCCAGGAGAGGAAAGGGGTGAATAAGGGCAGGTGGGGTCAGTCATGGAAACTTTCATAAAGGAGGTGAGTGTGCAGAAGGGATGGGCCTTTGCCCCAGCTGCGGGCAGGTTTCTGGGGGCAAGTGTTAGGGGGTCCCGCGCGTGCAATTGAACAGCTTTCCGTAGCTGCCTCTTATGAGCAGTCCTACCAGCTCTTCTCCTGATGAGCATTGTCTTTGGGGAGTTTCACGTTTGAGGCACCATGTTGGGTATTTCTTAGCCAGGCCTTGGAGCCTCTGAATAGCAAGACCCCAGGCTCTGAAACCGTATCCATTCACATGTCCAGTTGCTTTCACCACTATAGTGGGCAGGCCAGACCCCTCCCCAGGTGGGAGTCTGCTCTGACTGATCCTTTTGAGGCATTTGCTTTTAGCTTGCTGATGGTCCCTTCAGAATAAGCTCAGGCTTCAGAAAAAGGAACAGAGAGAATCCCTTCTTATGGCCAAGGGTCTCTCCAAGCCTTATGCCTTATCACCCCTCCTGTGTGTGATGCTGCCACTGTCTGCTGGCCCAGGTGACCACTCAGAGCTGGGACCAGCAGTGCTGTATTGAGATCACGGAAGCGAATGTGGTCGGCTCCCCACAGGCTGGCTGGTTTGCTGTGCCACAGTTAACATGATGTCCCTGGAATGAGGGTAGCCTAGAAGTGTTCTGCCTTGAGAGTTTATTCTTGCCTGCCAAGCTCAGCTTCCAGGTGCTATTCTTTTTTCTAAATAAATGCCTTAAAGCTGGCTTGTAGGACTTAGGGTTCCCATCCCAGGAAATACTCCAGTGTGTTTTTTAAAAATTAAAAAATTTCATTCAGATGCTCATGGCCAAATGTGTGACTCAAATACTGCATTGCCCTTGATATGCTTTCCCAAAATTGACATACTTGAGTTGCACTCCGGCCCTGCTGTGAGATAAGGTCAGGGTGCTGGCCCATGCTCCTTTCTTTGTGTGGTTTCAGGTTGGTTTTTTTCTCCCATAAATGATGCTTGAGAGCCGTGACATAGCTCAGCTCATGCAAATAAAGTAGTGGCTGAAATCATCCAGTAGAACTTGGCCTCTGTCTCTTAGGCTGCCTGGGACCCATAGGTTTGCCATGGGCGGATATGGTGGGGATGACGAGGGTGACAGGTGTCTCCTGGAATGAACCAGCCTCTGTAGCCTGGGCACTGGAGCTTAGGGAGAGAGATGCAGGATATTAGCACAGCCCAGTTTCTGTTTCCCTTTTCCAGTTTGTTACGCCTTCCGGGCAGGGTCTGCCTGACAATCCCTAAGAGGTGCCTCTGTTTGCCCTTTTGAAAGGCAGAGGTGTTAGGGGAGGAGAGCACCTGGGGCTCATTAGTTATAGTTGGGGAATGTGTTGCTCTACCCACATTCTGGGACAGGTTTCTGGGGGAGACACTGCAGAATACTCAGGGTCAGAAAGCTTTTTGTGTGAACCCATGCACTGGGAAGAGACGCCTGCTCAACCAGTGGGTTAGCCGATAGCACCCAGGCTACCCACCAGACGATAGGAGGCAGCTCAGATGTCACTGGGATTCAGGCTGTCTCCTGGCCCAAGCAGCTGCAACCCGGGGTGGGGGTGGGGGTGGGGGTATTGTGAGCTCTGAAGCTCCTGTGAAGGGTGCTTCTGATGACAGAACCAGGAGGTAGTGAAAGGTGTGGTGTGGGAAGAGGGCCCAAGGTCAGAGCCCAACCTTTAGGAGACAGACCTGGGCTCCACACCATCTCCTCCACCCTGGCTTCGTGGCGCTGGGCAAGTGGCAGGGGTTAAGCCTCAGTATCCCTTGAAAAGGGCCTTCATCCTACCTCACGGGATGATTCTAGGATTAAATGAGATAAATATTTGTGTGAAGCATTGGCACAGTAACTGGCAGATTGTCAGTGCTCGGTAAACGTAGCATCTCAAAATTATTTCAGCAGCTCACTATCCTGTGGCCAGTGGAGTCTGCTGCTTGAGCCTCTTCTTTAAAAGGAGTTGAAAGGGTCCGCTGAAATATGCAGCTCAGTGGAAAGCCAAACCATATCCCCCCTTTCCTGAAGTCCTCCCCCAGGGAGCTCCGAACTCGAAACCCAGCCAGCAACTTCAAAGCAGCAGCCTCTGTCAAGTGGCAACTGGCACTTGAGCTGCAAGTGACATAATGTAGCGCTCTCCCCGGCCTCTGGGTCCATCTGGGCCTCATTACCTGGGAGGTGGCTTATCGTTTTAGAGTTGCAAGCCCAGAACAGTTTTGTGTCTGGATGCTCCATAGGCAGTGCCAGCAAGGCTCTTTCATGAGTAACTCGGCTTGTTATTAAGTTTGGGATCAGCTGAGGGCTCGTTCTGGGGTCTCCTTCTTCCACAAAGCAAGAACAAACAAACAAACACTACTGACTCAAGTTAGAAACAACCCACAGCCTTGAGTCAGGCCGCTTTCCCTTGTCAACTGGTAATGATGTGGAAGGGCTTCCCACTGATAACCCCCAAAATAACTGCCTCAAAACGCTGTCGCGAGGGGCCTAGAGGTGTGCAGGAGCCCGTGCCCAGCTGCTGATCTGGAACCAGGAACCTTCTAGAGGGCTTTGCGGAGCCATGCTCTTTCCAGGCCTCCTTCCCCAGTGCTTCTCACGCCTGCTGCCCCAGCCTCTCTTCCGCCTTCCTCCTGCCCCCTCCCCTTCCCGAGGTCACTTCCTGATGCCATTCTTCATCTTAGCCTCTATCCCCCCAAAAGCAATCAAATCCACAACCTAATAAGGCAAAAGAATGAGGAGAATGTCCGCCTCCCAGCCTCTCCCCTAACAGGGCGCAGACCCGAAGCAAATTTGGAAAATGTTACAAGGGAGTGACAACTGACTGGTGTTGGGGGGTGGGGGGCTGCCCATTGTTGGCAGCAGGCTGGACCCTGCGGGAGGGCCACCCGAGTTGTGCTTTCCAAACCAGGCTGTTGACACCCCTCTCACGCAGAAAAGTGCATGGAAAATAACAGCTCCAGTCAGCTGCATCTCCAGTTGGGATTCGCACACCAGGAGAACTGACTACACCCATGAAGAGTCCACCTGGGTGTCTGCTCGGAGAGATCTCCCTTCCTTGCCACTGGGATTTGGCAAATCCAAACACATTCTGCCTCTGAGATGAGCAGTTTTCTTCCTCTTGATTGTGCCAGGGTTAAATTAGCCTTGGCGTTAATTAAAACCTTGTCGACACTTAGAGTGGGGCCCCCAGAAACCTGTCACCCTCCTACATCATTATCCCAGGCAAATCAGCCCTCTCCAATGCAGAGTTTCCATCCGGGAGAAGGAGGAACAAGCCCCTTTCAGCCCGGAGCCCTGGGGGAGGGCCGCTGACCAGCCAGACCTGCTTCGTTTTGGAAGGTCAAGCTTAGTAATTAACCTGAGCTCTTCAGGGAGGGTGTGAAGGAGAAGGAACCATCTAAGGATGGACCAGGTCTTTCAAATTGCTAATTATCAGCAGGCATGAGGTCATCCGTAAATAGATCTAATTCTTTAGCTGTAATTAAGGTACTCGTTAAAAGTGCAGGGAAGTGTCGGTTTTTTTTAAAGGAAAAAACACAAAAAGTCTTTGTTTCGACTTGACAGGATGGCTCAGAACAGGCGGAGGACTCAAGGCACAGGACTGACTAGTTTCCTGCCTTAAGAGCCTTTACAGGAAATTCACTGCAAACAATATTGGTGACCCTGCCAAAGAGGCAAACCTGGGGTGATGTCATTGTTCAAAGCTGTCACTACCAAGCATGGCCTTGGGGGAGGAGGGTTGGTGGGATTAAAAAAGGAGTTTGTGAGTGAGTGAGTGTGTGTGTAGTCTCTGGAAGAGGCAAGTCCATTGAAAAGCCGGGCAGGAGAGAAATCACAAGTGGGGGGAGGGGGTCGTCTTTGAAGTACTTGGCTAGGTTCAGCTTTCCTTGTTTTTCCAAGTTTAAAAAAATTCTTACTATTTTTGCTCCTCAAAATGCTGCTGCTTTTTCAGAGACAGCCTTTTCTGAGCCATTTCCCATTTAGTGCTTTCCTGGGTAACTGGCTGTTACAGTCTGGGATCTGTGGCCCACAGACACGGTGCTAAGTTGGGCAGTAGGTAAATGCCGCTGCTCTGAGGATGAGAGGCTCCGTCCTTCAGAAGTGTGGAAATGGAGACAGACACAGGACTAGGTTAATGTATCTGTTTCTTCCACAAAAACCATTTTGGAAAATACCCAAGGCCAGCGCGTTGGCATCTATAAGTTGTTAATCTTCCCATGTGCCTCCAGGAACCGTCTGGAGCATCTTTGAAAAAAAGGACAAGCTTTGCATCTTGTCATTTTTTTTCTGGCTGGAAGTCTAACCTAGAGGCATAAACACAGTCTTAAAATGAAAGCAACAAAAATAAACTCGAACCAGCCCTTCGTGAACACATTAATGCAAAATATGCAAGCTGGCTTACTATTTACATGGCATAAGGCAGTCATAAGAAGATCCAGGCCTGGTTAAGGAGAGTTATGTCTTTTGAGGTGCCTGTTCCTTAGAATTCCAAATAAACCATGGGTAATTTACTCAGATGGGGTTATAATGCGGTGTCTCATTTCATGCTTTTGCAAAGTCCAGTTTCTTGATGAAACCTCTGAATTGCTAATGCAGGATCAGGATACAGTTGAGAGTGCCCCTTGCACCCTCCTCTCCTTAAAAAACATCCTGATGGCTTTAGAAGGAAGTTCGAGGATTAAATAGGAGAGCCCTGTAAGTTTCCTGTGGTTCACATCCTGTGATGTGTTAGTCTTTTCCCCCACCCACCCCACCCCACCCCCCTCTGCCTTCAACTGACATTTACTGTTAGGCTTGGAGATACAGCGAGAAAGAAAACCAGTGTAACTCTTATCCTCATAGCAGTTACATTCTGGAGGGGAGAATGGACAATGAATGAAATGATGGAAGTGAACCTAATATTAGGGTGACATGTAGATGTGAATGTGGTCTTTGGTTTACTGCTTACAGTCTAACCGAAACAGGCCCATTGACATTGCTTTCCTGGGTTTGGAAAGGATCTTTCCAACATGCTGTATGTGTCTAGGAGTCCAGGTGTTCGGGGCTACCTCTCTCATAAATCGACTTTCAGATGAGTCCTGAGTGTGTGGTTTTGGCGTGTGGTTTCATAAGTGCCCCCAGGGCTGAGGAGTCACCTTGGGATCCAGCTTTTCCTGAAGCTATCCTGGCTTGGGACATGTTTCTGGAAAGAGATAACAGATCTAGGCAAGAAGGATGCATGTCCTGGCCAACGATACCAGGCTTTACAGGTGTCCCTCATCTATGGCATCTAGAATTTCCATGTGGGGAAAACCTAGGTGGTCCAATCTGCTCCCAAATGGATGGGTTGAGGACTAGTTTAGAAGCTGCAAGCATGCTGTTTTTACTTAGATTGCGTAGGTATTTGAGGCAGCTGGGGAGGAGCTGGTGGAGATCATGGTGGGAGGGTGGTGGCAAAAGCCACAGCCATTGCTTTGAAAAATGGTTGCGTGAGCTGCTGCTTGATTCTGGAGCTGCCTTGTGCACTTGGAGTAATGTTTTTGTGTGGTTACCTGTCAGGAAGCTGAGCCCCGTGTGGCCTCAGGAAGTTGGCGAGGCTATTTTTTGATGGGCTGGTAACAATACCAGGACTGACACCTCATGGTCGTATCCCTGGGATTTTGTTTTGGTGGACACTTTGGAAATTGTCTCTGAATACTGGCTCACCTGCTCATTAGGTAGCTTGAAGCAAGAGTTGAGGGAAGGAAGGAGAGGCAGTTGCAGCCCAGACAAAAATCTCTAGGCTCGGTCTTCAGTTGTATGGAAACTAGTGCTTTCCTGATCTTTAGTGGAAATAGCTGTTCGCTCTTAGCACCAATTGAAAAGTGTTGGCAGTTGAAGGGGGTTGTTCCTCCAGGACCCTGCAGAGCCAATATATCTGGTGTTTCTACCATTTTCCTGACCATGCCCCATTTCTCCATTTGACCCATCTCAGTCTCCCAGCCCCACCACTTAGATAGGATGCCTGGAAAGAATGTCACCTAGGTCCCCCGGGAAATTTGGTGTTTTCACTCAGGAGAGTTGGAGACCACATAACACCCTCTACTCCCACCCAGTCAGGGCATCTGTGGGAGCGTAGGAGCATGGCGGGATGCACGTTAAAGGAGGCTGGAATCTGAGCTGGGGCATCTCTGCCCTTAATCCCCTTTCAGGAATAGTAAGAATGATTGGTTGGCTCCATCTCAGCCTGTAGCTTGTCACTCCAAGTAGGTGGTCCTGTCATCTGGGTCATTGTGAGGGGAATAGATCTGAGTGCTCCTGATTTTTTTCTGGAGCTGAGGGACTGTTTTTCTGGATCATCATGGGGCAGGTGACCAAAACCAGTGAAGTAGCCTGGGTGGGGATGGGGCAGCTATTACTCAGCTTCAGCTGATTGTGGCCAGGTGGGGTTGAGGGCCTGGGACTTCATTTTCTAAGAATTTGGAAACCCAGAGTTTTATGGGACAATTAATTCAACTTAAAAAAAAATAACTGAAAACAAAAAACCTGCAGGCTATTCAAAATGGAGACTATTTGACCCCCAAAGCTACCCATGTGTGACCTTTGACCCCATACATTTGCATGATTTTCATCTTGTCTCAGCCTCTCCTTTAGTTCCTGCTTTCCTCTTGACTGGATTGCTGCTGCTTAATCCTCTTACTGGGAAAGAGAAAATCCATAGTCTTTTGCATCTTGGTGACAACTCTTGATAAAAGGTGATTGAAATGAATGGCAGTAAAAAGGGGGTTGCCTTAAATCTGTGTTTTTCTACCTCCAGAGTCCTTCCTTTTCATTACTATAGCTAATGAACAGTTAGCTCCTCAGAATTCCTCTCACCATATATGTATTTTTAGGGTCTAGCTGCATGTTTCTGTGAACAAAAATAGTGGAAAGTTTTTTTGTTTTTGTTTTAGAAGGCTCCAAATGACACTTTCATACAAAGGCAGCTATTCTGCACACACAATAACCTGGTGAACAATGCCAACCTTCCAAATTTACTGCCAGTTCAAAATTTGCCCCCAAGTGAAAGATGTACAGAAATACTCATTCAGTGATCACTTCAGTTTGACTTCTGGGAGATAAGAGCATTCCAGGTTTTGTGAAAGAGATGAAGTCTAAGACCTGTGGAGATAGAAAAGCCAGAACACAGCACTAATTACTGATGAAAGAGTTGATGGATTTCAGAAAAATAGAACGTACTAAGTGTGCAATACATTTGTTGATTTTTGAAAAAAAATTGACAGCCCTGAAAAAATTTGTGTAATTTTGTTTTTTTCTAAGCTCCAATTGAGTCTGCTGTTAATGAGATTAATGACCCCATAGAAATGAATCCTCATTAAACTTTGCATTTGGAGCTGTCTGGGAAAAGCCAGGAAGCTCTCTATAAAGGCATCGCCCTCAACTTTTAACTTTCTTTGGGCTCTGTTGCCTCTGCACTGGTTTGAGTATTTCCTGGCCTGATTGTTTTCTCAAGCTGGCCTTGAATCCTTAAATGTTATTTGTGTGCCTAGAAATAGCTGGAGGAAAAATGGTTGTAATGCTTCGCATTGCTCACTGCCTCTCTGTGGATGGAAACTCTGCAAGGAAAAGCGTTTTCCACCCAGAAAAGCAGCTGGGCGGAGGAGCCTTCATTGGAGACTTCATCGCCTGGCTGGCCTATCCCATTATGCCAGCAGGGCTGTCACTTTGCCACAGTAATTAGGATGAGAAAGTTTCTGACTCTCCACAGATTGGCAGCCCACGGTTCATTAGGGTAGAGACCAGAGCGGTGGGAGTTCTCATAAGTGAGAACTGCCAGCCATATGGGCCACACAGGGGTGTTTGTTACATGAGGTTCTATTTTTTGATCTGCGTCCCTTTTGGTGGATTTGGAATAAATGGAGGAGGAACGAAATGAATTGTGGAGGGGAAGGGAGAGGTAGAGCAACCGATCGATAAGGAGGAGAAGCCCTCTCACCATTGTTGAGTGATCCCAGCGTGATTGACAGAGAAGATGGGGTCACCCAGCCATTCTGCATTTATCCAGTACGTGCCATAAACAAGATACTGGGTAAAGAGATGTGAATGAAATAGCTTTTCCTGTCCTCATGGAGCTTACAACTCAGTGTGGAAGAGAAGCATTAAACAGCAGCACAACAAAAACCCCAAGTACATAGTGTTCCAAATTGTGATCATTGTTATGAAGGAAAAGAGCAGACAGAGCCCGTTAAGACGGTAGAGTGGTGAACTTGCCACAGATTGGGCAAGAGCCGTTAGGGAAGCCCTTTCTGAGATAGCAACAGTTAAATGAGACCTGGAGGGTGAGCAGGAGCCAGCCTAGAAGAAGAAGACAGGAGACGTGAGGAGCGTGGGAGGAGAGAAATAGAAGTGGGGGCCCAATGGGGAGGGTGGTGTGAGATGCGGTCACCAGAACATGGTTCCAGTGAGGATCGTGGATTTTATTCTAAATGCCACAAGAAAGCACGGCTTCCACAAATGTTTATTTTATACCAGTCACTGTTTTAGGCACTGGGTATACAGCTGTGAAGAAAACAAACCGAACCATCCTTGCCCTTATGGGGCTCCCAGTCGAATGAAACACCATGGGAGCGTGTCCTTTTTTTTTTTTATGGCAGGACAGATCCCGTGACAGCTTATAAAGCGTATAGCACTTTCCTATCTGTTCCTTCAGTTTATCCTCACATTAGCCTTGTGTTTTTATCCCCACCTTACGTGGTGAGGAAACAGATTCAGAGAGTTTATGTGACTTGCCCAAGGTCACTCAGCCAATAGATGACAGAACCAAGACTCAAACTGTACTCTTCTCCTTTTAGGTTATTTCTCCCATGTCAGGGCTGAGTGACTGGTTCTCTTCTTTCTCACTTCATACCCCCCAGCAGTAAGATTCAAGGGCTCTCAGTGATCCTTGGACTTCAGGCATGGGAGAGCATCGAGCACCTACAATTTGGGTCCTGGAGGATGAGGTATGGTGAGAGGACAGAGGTGGTGGTGTCCATGCTTCAGTAGCCTACAGTCATGCCCGCCAGTCCAGGGACATTTCACCTTCCCCTCAGCATCTCAGATTAGAGACAAGTATTTGACTCAGCAACACTTCTGGGGGAACCTGTCTAAATGGTAGTGTGAAGTTAGGGAGTTGACTTGGCTCTCTGGGTTCAGTCTGCCTATATATGGCTTCATCTCAAGGAACAGGTGATGGCAGTGGGAGTTGTTTTCTTTGTTACTGGTGGGAGGTGCCCAGCTGCATTCCTTTGTAGACAAGCACAAACTAGATATTTTTGAAATTGAAGGTCTGAAACCAGCCAAAGAATGAATCCTGGTCTGAAAAGCATGTGGTGAGAGGACAGCCAACCTGGCTTGGGTGTTGCCTTCTCGACTTTGTTGCTTTTTAATAAGCCTAGACATCTCTCTCAAGAAGGAGGATCTTTGTGAAAGTCTCAAGTGCGTTCTTTGTGGCTGACATCGGAGGCCTCCAGCTATTGGTAGGGCTCAAGCCATCTTGCTATCGTGTGCACTTTGGCTGATGAGGTGGTAGGTCTAGGTTCCAGCCGCTACCAGAGGGTTTCCTGATGAAAGGTCAATTGGATGGACCCAGGCAGCTCTTTATCGCCCAGCCCAGCCGAGAGGCCTCTAGCAGAGAGAGAAGGTCCTGGACTCCCGAGGTGCATGGGCGAGCCTAGCAGAGGCTGTAGCTGTGCCCCCATGTGTGTTCTCGGGCTTTCTCCTGCATTGGAGGCTGTAGACTTGCCTTCTCATGAACACAGGCCATGAAGCCAGAGGCTCAGGTGCTGATCCTGGTCTGGTACTTACTGCCTGAGGGACCTTGAGTAACGAAGCCTCGGTTTCCTTGTCTGCAAAATAGGGCCAGTAACGTATCTTTGTCAGGGTTGTCAGGACTCAGTGAGGTGATGGCATGGACTTGTCTGGCACGTGGTAGAGATCAGTAAATGGTGGCTGTTTTAATTATTACTCTGTCTACTGAGGTGGGGGTTTACGATGGAGTCTTAATGAGGTCTCATCTTGTGGGATCTGGATCCTCAGTAGGAGTAATTAGTTGGGGGAGTGAGGATTGCGGACCTTTTCTTCCCCCAGGAAACTGTAGCCAAAGAGCTAAGGCATCAGAGCTGTCTTATGATGTCTAAATTTGAAGCCAGCTGCTCTTTGAATATTGACACTGAGTTCTAGCAAGTTCAACTGCTAGATATGTATGCATTAGCATTTAAGGGGTCCTGGAAGCAACAGGATTCTTAGAAAGAGGCAGCAATCTCTCAGTCGTCCTGATTATCTCAGACACAGGATGATGGATGGAGCCCCTTTGGTTTGGGCGCAGACTCTGGGTGTTGCTGGGTGAGGAAGCTAAGCCAGGAAAGGCTCAGTGCCTTGTTCAGCAGTGTCCTGCGAGTGGGCTGGAGACTTTGCTGCGGGAGGCCCGTGGGCCCCGTAGTGCCTCTGAGGAGGCTGGAGGAGATATTATGTGTCCTGTAGAACACCACATGTGCCCTTCCTCTGGGAAGCCTTCCACCCGTGCAGAGCCTCTGGGGCCGGATGTGGAAGGTAAACAGGCAGCCCTTCTGTTCTTTACCAGACAGGCCCGGAAAGGCCCGACTTGCAGCTTTTCATCTCAGGAAGCCCTGCGGTCCCCCTGGCTCTCCTGAAGCAGCCTCATTGTCCCTTTGCAGGAGCGTAACCAGGTGCTCCAGCTCTGTGGCCCAGGTACCGATGCTCAAGTTTTAGGAACAAACCCTGGACCCTCCCCTCCCCCCCAATCCGTTCTCCACACGGAGCCAGATAGGGTCCTGCTTGAAATCTTGGTTGGGATCCCATGCCCTCGGGATCAAATCGAGGTCCACTGGGCCCTCCAGGATCTGTCCTCTCCAGCCTTCTTTCTCCCCCTTCCATCACATCACTGTACTCCAGGCACACCGCTGCCTTCCTGCTCCATATTCTTGCCTACCTGTGGTGCCCTCTTTCCCTTCCAAATCCCCACCCAGTTCCTCCTACTTTAGTTCCGAGTTTACACTCCTATTTGTAGGGAAATGGGGCCTGCCCCAATCCTCCAGCCTAGGTTCCTTCCCTCTCTTAGTGGCATGCCTGTCACCTCCACTTTTTTACCTTTAACCATCCTTTGCTCTCTCCACCCCCCTCATGAGACTGAGAGCCGTGAAAGCAGAGACTGAATCTGTTTCTTCAATTTCTGTGTCCCTAGCATGCGAGACAATGTCTGGCAAATATAGGTGCTCAATAAATATTTATTGAATGAGTGGATCTATAGCCAGCCAATCAGACAGATAGAATGGAATGGACCTGCCACCCATCTGTCCTTCTATGTATTTGAGTGCCTCCCATGGGACAGTACCTCTGCTTGATGTTAGGGGCAGAGATTGATTATTGAGGGCACTGTCACTTCCCAGGCCCAGGTCACTCTGCAGGCTAGTTGAGTCCTATCTAAAAGCTGGCCCTTTGCTAAACTCTGTGCTCTGGAAAGGCATAAGAAGTACTCCCCTGGGACACTTCAAGGCAGCCAGCTACCCTTGAAGAGTTCTATATCAGTACCTGCCAGTTATGAGACACAAATAGGTTGCTTTTCGAGTGGGGGGGAAAGCAGGAGATGAGATATCACTGTCACCTGGAGAGGTGAAAGAGTCATTGTGAGAACAGGATTCATCCTATTTTACCAAGCTAGGTGTCCACACGTTGTGTGCCAGGCACAGGTCTAGGCAGCAGGGACGCAGTGGTGACTGAGACAAGAGAAGGACCCTGCCCTCGAAATGATACATGTGGCTAAATGCAGAGAGACTTTTTTTTCCCTTTTTTTAACCTTTCTTTTTTATACAGAAATTACTACCTATAGGTCAAATTAACTTCTATAGTAAGAGACAATAAAATGTTTTGTTTCTAGGGATAGCTAAAATCATAAAAACATAACCCTGTGATTTAGCTGGCTGGCTACCTTCCTGAAATCCCGCTTACTGTTGTACTGAATTCTGGGGCAGCCCACTCGTCTCCCTGTCCTGAGCTGAGCCTGGAGATGTGCGATACCAGGAAAGGAAGTGCAGTCAGGGCTATCTTTGGTGGCCATTGTTATTTATGGGGCATTGGCAGAGAAGTCAGTACCGTGGAAAATCTAGAGAAAGATAGAGGCTACACGGTGTGGTTGAGCAGAATTCGATAGCTCCTCGGCAATCTCCGGGCTGTGGGACCCAGAACGACACGGCCGCCCCGTCTCTGCTGTCGGCCTTGGCCTTGGGCTTTGTCTGCCGTGTCCCTCCACACCTTCACTGTCAGCATGAGCAGCGCTGGGGAATCAGCCACTCTGTGTTCTGAGTCCCTGCCCCTGGGACTTTCTGTCTGTTTGGGAGACAAAACCTGAGACTGTTTCTCCTTTTAAATGCAACTTTGTTCTGCAGGAGAGGAGAAAAGCAAGAAAGAGATGGTCTGTTCATTTGACGATAGTAAGGTGTGCTCTGATATGCCTTTGAAAAGGGCCCGTTTGCCTCAGCAGCCTTTACTGGATAATGAGAGGAGGGGGAACACAGGGAACTCAGTGGGAAACTGAAGCCGGAGAGGGGGTGGGAGCCGTTGAGTCTGTCTCCCTCTGGTAGGAAAATAGAATGGGGCTGGATGGCCCACAAGCTGGGTTCTACCTTGGGAAAAAGAAACGTGCTTGGATATTGACCTTGCTGCTCTGTGATTCCATTTCCTCACTTCCCACATACTTCTCAGCCCCCACAGCTCCCGAATCTGCTCTGAAAGATCTCTAGAGACTTCCATCCCTGAGGGTGTGCACAGCACTGCCTAGTCAGGATGTACTGGGCACCTCCTGTGTCAGGTGCTGTATGAGGTGTTGAGGATACAGGTAGTAGTCCCTGCCTTCTCTTCTCAACCTCTCTGCAATGTATGATTTTCTCTCTCTCTCTCTCTCTCTCTCTCTCTCTCTCTCTCTCTCTCTCTCACATGTGCAAAAGTAGAGAGAATCCTTACGTAGCCATCACCCAGCATCAACGATTATCAACATTTTGCCAAACTTGTTTCATCAGCTTCTCCCAACACACTCTCCCTCAGACTATTTTAAAGACAACCCCAGACATCACACATAAATGCTTCAGTATGTTTCTCTAATAGATATGGATGTATATGTTTTTTATATAACCACACTGTTATACTTGATGCTTCTGACCATGTCTTCAGAAAAAACCCTAAACACCTTCCTTTGCCTTCCTTGACATCACCTCTCTGCTTCTCCCACTCTTCCTTCTCATCCCCTTCTCTGAATTCTTTCCCTCTTCCTGCCTCTAAAATGTGAGCATTTCACAATGTTCTTTTCCCTGGAAGATTTTATCTGCCCACCTTCCCCTGGCCATCTCATATCTCTGTGGATGACTCCCATGTGTCTAGTCCTAACACACTTAGCACTCTCTAGAGCAGTGGCTTCCTAACATGTCTGTGTCTCCTATTAGACTGGGAGGTCCTTCATGGAGGAAGCTTGTCTTATTTCTCCCTGTATCCCCGGCACCATGTCCGACCGTAGGAGAAGCTCAGGCAATGCCTGCATGAGTGACTGAATGAAGAAGGCATGTGTGAACAAGTGACCTTCTTGCTGAGATTTAGACTTCAGCTTCCGAACATTAGTTGGGTGTGCCGTACATACCTCACTTCCGGCATGTCCCAAACCAAGCTCCTTCTCGAGTCCATCTCTGGTTTCTCTATACCTGGTTTGACCTTGCCCTATCCAGAATTCATCCAAGTCCGAAACCTTGGAATCGTCTTTTGAGTCCTCACCCTGTAATGGGAACCAAGTTTTACTTCTTTTTTTCTCTCAAATACCAGAATCCTGACCTTTCTCCTTTCTTTTTTACTACTGTTGTCCTAACTCAGGACCACATAGTGGGTGCTTAAAAGTGCAGATTCTAAAGTCAGACCTCCTGGGTGTGAACTGCAGTGCTGCCACTCACTACACCTTGAGCTGTGTGACTTCGGGGAAATGCCTTAACCACTCTGTGGGGCTAAAGTCTGCCTCCAAGGGCTGTGATGAGACATTTATTTGCATGCCTCCAAGGGCTGTGGTGAGACATTTATTTGCATGCCCTTTGCACCATGCCCAGGACACAGGAAGTATGCTGATGTTGGCTCCCACTGCTGCCATCATCATCATCATCATCATCATCGTCGTCGTCGTCTCGTCGTCATCTCTGTTACACCATCTGTGTTCAGGTCTCCCACAGCGGCCTCCTAACTGGCTTCACTCCAGTCTCCTAGTTCATCTCAGTGGCTCCATAAACATTATCTCTCTGAGACTCATATCTAACCAGGTCACTCTGAGAAACCTCCCCACCCCCGCTACCCAGAGAACAAGTCTGAGTTTTTCGGCCTCTCTTCCTTCTGATCCCAACTGACACCATCTCCTGCCACCTCCCTTTAGGAGGCCCAAACATCTCCTGCATATTTGTGGGTTTTGCTCTTGATGTTCCCACTATGTGGAATGACCTTTTTCCCAGGTCGCCACCTATCGGAATAGCGCTCCTCTTTCATAGCCCAGATCAGGTGTCGCCTGACCTCTGCTGTCCTCGGATCACACTGCTCTGCAGGGACCGGCTCACCAGTGTCCCTCTCTAGCTGGACTATGCACTCCTTCAGGATAGGACTGGCAGATGCTGTGGGTCTCCCCAAACCCTTGGTTGTGATTCTCGTCACTTGTCCTGAAGCTCCAGTCCCCAGGAGATGGGAAGCTAGCTACCTGAAGGCCAGTTTCACCTTAGTAGATGCTTAGATAAACTGAGGCTTTCTTATTCTGGCTGCCTTTAGTTCTTCCTTTTTCTTTGGTTTTTTTGTTCAGAGGAGAAGATGCTGTGGAAGTTAGAAACTTTTGGTGAGGGTTTGCTCCTGCCAGGGAGAACTTCTGGATGCCTTCTTTGGGCAACTCTGCCATGAATCCAGGTTTCTTTTTCCTGGTTCTCCCCATCAGGTTCCATTTGTAGGCAGCAGACCAGATATTGGGGGAACTTTGGGACACCGGCCTTCTTCTCCTTTTGTTTGTTGCTTTACCTTACCGAGGGAGCAGACGGGAATTGCAGCACATGTGGTGTCTGTCTTCCTCCAGCCGCCTGCCACCCACAGCGCAGAGGGATCAAAGGCTTTAGCTGGGGAGAAGAGGGACGGCTACACTGCAGTGGAACCAGAAACTCCTCTTTTTCCTTCCATAGCTCGGCCTGACGTAGCCCTGTCCTCCCCCTGATCTGGTGGGACGTAGGGGCTACCGTGGACGGGGCCACAACCATTTGGAATCGATTTGGCATGGAGGATTTAAGATTTAAAGCAATGATGTTTTTCAGCAGCACAACTGTTTTTCAAGTTGAGTCTCATGTGGATCTGCCATATCATAAAATAGATAAGAGCTGCCGAGGTTAAATTTGAGCAGGGGCCACCTACCCTCACCCCTGGTACCTCTCAAGGCAGAGCTCTTTTGGGAACACTGTTTGAAAATCACTCCTTGGTATAACTTTCACTTCTCCGCTGAAGGAAGTGTCCGCTATTATTGCATCCCTTTCTGAAGTCCATTGTGGTTCGCCCTCAGGCCTGTGTTTCTCAGGAAGGTGGAGGTGGGTCCTGGGTCTGCACATAGGATGCATCTTCATGCTATGGATCCTTCTGGTTCTGTATGCATCTGGGATGGGGGTGTGGGGGGTGCTTTTACAAAGGACAGCAAGTCCTAGCAGCTCTGCCTTTAGAGTTCTCTATATCTTCACTGCTGTAACCCTGCCATCCACACGGCCTCCAGGGATGTCTTCCCACACCATGACACCTTCCCAAAGCTTCCTGTTGGTCTTGGAATAAGAATCGCTCCCTGCCATGGCCTATAAGGCACAATGTGAACCAGCCCCTACTTCTCTTCCTCTAGGCCCCCTCTGCTCCAGCCACGCCCCCTGGAATGATCTTCCTCCTGCTTGTCAGTTGGTTGGCTCTTTCTATTTGTTCAGGCTCAAATGTCACCTCTATAGAGAGGTCTCCCTTGACTGGCTAAACTTGATTCCCTCCCCTATGTCCCCCCTCCTCCAGTTACTCTTTGCTACATTACCCTGTTTCATGGCACCATCACTATCTTCTTTTCCTATGTACTGTTTCCTCCACTAGAACGTAAGCTTCATAAGGTTAGGGATGTTTGTCTGTTTAAGTCCAGTGGTAGATGCTTAGTACATTTTAAATTGGAATGAATGAATGAATGAATGAAGTTTGGGAGGGGCTCAGAGCAGTGAGTCTCCCCCTTTCAGGGGTCTGGGGGGCTACCTGGGAGAGGTATCTGATGCCAGCATTTTGGGCTCAGGCTTGGATGACTGGAATCCTGTGAGGCCCAGTCACCTTTGGTTCTCATTCAGTGTCAGGGCTCTCAGGCCTAACCATTTTGTCCCCTGCTGGTCTGAAAGGCTGTGCCTCCCAGTGCTGCTCCTGTCTCTCCGCTTTCGGAGAGAAAGCAGGTGGTCGGGGCTCTTTGAACCCAGACAGGATTTGCTGTTCTGCTCCAGCCTGAAATTAATTTCCTTCAGGCCTTGCCTTGAACCCAGACCCTGTGAACAGATGGAGGGGTCTAAGCTAGGCCTCCCATGCCATGTGTAGGGAGGAGAGTAGTATAGCCACTTGGCCTAGAAGCCACTAACCTTCCCCCGCCTGCCTCTTCGCTAAAGGCACACAATGGCAGTTGGGCTGCACCTTTGTTTTATGAGTCACCAGTGATAGCCTGTCATAAATTGTTGTTTCCTATACTTTCAGAGAAGCTTTATCTTCTCTGTAGTCCAGGAAGGGATTTGATGCAGGGTCAGTTAACACGTTGTCCTGTCGAAATCTGTCATTGTGCCCATATAAGGCATACTCCTCGAGTTACTTTCTACCTTGGCAGAATCACAGGAATGTCAAGGTAACCAGGCCACCTCAGCATAGCTCTGATTCTCACCGGGTCACCTGACTTGCCCTCCCTCTCCCATGACTCACCTTACAGCCCAGCACTAGGCCTGCTGTGCTTGTGGCGGATGGAATTGACGAAGGTCCTCCTGGATGGCACTAGGTTTTGTGTCTTCCTTAGCATGGACCAAATGCAAGAAACTATGTGACGTACCTCATATGGGGCCTGACAGGACAAGAAACAGAAACGGAAAGCGGCCTTGGCCAGACTTGAGGTTAATTAGGAGATGAGGTAGGTTCCAGCTCTGACCCCTACCAGGTGTGTGACAATGCGCAGATCACTTCAGCATTTGGAGCCTTGTCTGTGAAATGTAGAGCATGCAGAACAAATCCCGGTACACAGAAAATGCTCAATAAACATGAGTCATTTGCACAATTATATTAGGGTAAACTCTATACCCCACCCAATCATAAAAGCACCTCTTGCTGTCTTTGTTTAAGGCTTAGCCCCTTAGTAGCTTTAATGGGGCAGATTGAGCTGATATGCAGAGTCCCTCACTGGAAAACTGAACCCACACCTTCACGATGGCACCCCATTACAGCTCCCCCATATGCAGAGCCTACTCCTCTGTTGTTACAGGGCCAGAAGTCAGCTCTGCCCCTGAAAGTGGCGGGAACCCCTTCCTCCCCTGACATCACACTGCTGCTGGAGACAGCCGCCCCTTATGACTGCTGTGTGGTTTGGCCAGGCCTTAGTACCAGCCCAGGAAGGCCTGTAGGTGGGGCGAGCCAGGGTGAGAGTCTAGCCCTGTCGCTCTGCCAGGCAAACGGTTTCGCCATTTTTAATGGAGCAATTATGAGTCAGAGGTTTCAGTCTCTCTTTACTGGTTCCTCCCAATCCTATAATTACCCTTTGGCTATAGGACCTTATTTTGGTTTTTCTTTTTTAAAATCCTCCCAAGACATTGTTAATATTGTCCACCTCGTATGTCCAAGGGGTTGAAGATCGAGTGACTATAACAAAGAAAAAAAAATACCCCAAATCTAGAATGATTTCTTAACTCACAAAAACTGTGCCCCCCTCACCATCCTAGTGCCACGCCAGGAAATAGAGCCAGCGCCTGCTTACATGCTGCTGAGGGCAAGAGTGGGAAATGCTGAACACCACCAGTTACCTCTTGGCAAACTCCAGACTCCAAGTCAGGAATTTCTGGTCTGAGGCCCCTCCCAGATTGACTGATGGGTTCATTCACTCCATCATCCAGCACTCATTGAGCCCCTGCTCGCTGCCAGCCCCAAAGAGGAGCTGCACTGAGCCTCAGCAAAGGGCAGGTAGGCTGATGAGCACCCAGCACCTCTGTGGGCCCCATGCCAGTGCTGGGCCACTCAGAGATGAGAGGAATTGATCATGCAGATAATGCCCTATATTCTCTCGGCTTCCAAACTCACCCTGCTTCTCAAAGGGATCGTCTTACATCCAGGCTCTGAGAGTGGGAAGCCAGTGGGCCAGAGTATATGTGAAACAAGGGCATGTCTGTGAGCACTGCCCCAGGCTCCAGTTTCCCCCAGTGTGTCAAGAGCACAGATTTTCAGACCAGCCCGCTCCACCCTAGCCATGGCGTCCACCCCTAGACACCCCTCCCTGCTTTCACTGGAGCAGGAGAAGGCTTCTGACCTGACCTGGGCCATTGAATCAGAACGTCCCAAAACAGGAAAAAGGAAAAGGATGGCCAAGGAGGAGTTTCAGTTGTCAAAAGCGAAACCCACACCACTGTTGGAGCTCACTCCCTGGCCTGGCATAATACCCTTCCGCCAACAAGGCCCAGTTTATGGATCTTGTAAATTCCAGCAGCAAACGAGCTGTCTGTGGGAAGGTGAACAGAAGGTGTAGTGGGAATGTTTGCCATGTCTCTAGATGCCCCGGCCTGCAGCATTGTTTGCACTTCTTGGTTTTGTTGGGGAGTTCCCCTGGTGGCCCCGGTGACTCAGGGCAGAAGTAGCACTTGCCTGAACAACACTTGAGTCCCATCAGTGCCCCCTCTGACATTTTCTTCCCAAATGCTTGTTGTCTGGACGAGCAAGTCCATGGGCAGATTTGTTTAGGCTAAAATGTTCATTCTGAAGGCTGGACCTCTCAGGCACCTGTTAGGATTCCAAGGCACACAGTCCCAAGGCCAGAATTGGCTCATTTGGCTATCTTTTTGAAAGATCAAAGTTTAAACCAGACAATCTTTAATCTCCCCTCCCACCCCGAAACCTGAGCTCAGCTGTGAGCCATTGAAAGTAAATGGGGTTTTTGTAGCTCAGACTCCCTGTTCTCCTGGTGAAGGGCCCCCTGTACCCGATTGTTTCACAGCAAAATGCCAGATGGGGCCAGAAGAGGCGGAGGGCAGGTCTCAGCCTCTGCTGCTGCCCTAATTTAAAAACTGCCTTTTGGGAGTGGAAGTTTCTCTTTTAAAGGTAGTTATTTCAAGGTAGGCCTCACCTATCTCCTCTTCCTGCTGCAAAGCTCTCCTTTAAGAGCTGAGCACTGCCTCCTCCTACCTCTATCCGGTGGGTCCCACCTGCCATTAGTCCAAACGCTTATTCTCTGGTGGACTCTGTGTGGAGAGGGCAGGCTCTTCACCCTTGGGGAGGACCCAGTTCTGTGGCGTGTAATCTCAGTAGCTTTGGGTTGGTTGAGACAATCTCATACTGGGGTTTCTTTCTGCCCTGTGCTCCCTATCCCTTGCTTCTCTGGGGTTTCTTGTAGCTCTAAGGCTGCAGTTTAGTCTAACAAATCCAGTGGCAGGGGCTCCCTGGTTCTACCTGGGCGTCAGATCCCTCATTTGGAGAGTGAGGAGATTAGATTAGAGTCGTGGTTCTCAACTTTGGCTGCATGTGAGACTCATTTAGTAAGCTTTGTAAAATATCATTATTCAGGACCCACCTTCAGGGAATCTGATTCATTTGGCTTGGGGTGAAGTTCAGGCATTTTTAAGAAATTCCCAGGTCCCATACATTTATTATCAGTTGATTTTCAGTAAGGATGAAAGACATATTCAATGGGGAAAGAATAGTTTTTTTAGTAAATAGTGCTGAGAGGCCTGGATACCCACGTTCAAAGAATAGAGTTGGACCCCTAGTTCACATCTCATACACAAAATTAATTCCAATTCCAAAGACCTAAATGTAAGAGCTAAAACCATAACATTTAGAAGAAAACATAGGCATAAATTTTCATGACAACAGTTTATTAGGACACCAAAACCATAAGCAACCAAAGAAAATAGTTAAATTAGACTTCATCAAAATTAAAAACATTTTGCCTTCAAAGGACATCATTAAGAAAGTAAAAAGACCGCCCACAGAATGGGAGAGAATATTTGCAAATTATATAGTTGATACGGGGCTAGTGTCCAGAATATACGAAGAACTCTTGCAATGCAACAATGAAAAGATAAATAACCTAGTTAAAACAGGGCAAAGCACTAGAATAGACATTTTCCAAAGGAGGTAAACAAATGGTCAATAACTATGAAAAGATGCTCAACACCATTGATCCATCAGGGAAATACAAATCAAAACCACAGTGAGATACCACTACATACCACTAGAATGACTATAATAAAAAACTCAGGTAATAAAAAGTGTTGGCGAGAATTTGGAGCAATTGGAGCCCTCATACATTGCCGGTGAGAATGTAAAATGGTGCAGCCTCTTTGACAAACATTCTGATCGTGTCTCGAATGATTAAACATGGAGTTACTATGCAAGTCCCCAGGAAGTACACTCCTAGGTATATACCCAAGAGAACTGGAAACATCTACACAAAAACTTGTACATGAATGTTTGTAGCAGCATTATTCATAATGGCGGAGGTATGTAATAGCAAAAGTAGAATAATCCAAATGTCCATCAACTTAGGAATGGATAAAATGTGGTACATTCATACAATGGAGCATTATTCAGACAAAAAGGAATGAAGTACTGACATACTACAATGTGGATGAACCTTGAATACGTCAGTTACAAAGGCCACATACTGTATGATTTCATTTATGTGAAATGTCCAGGATAGGCAAACCCATAGAGATAGAAAGTAGATTCATGGTTGTCAGCGTTGGGGTAAAGGGGAAATGGGAGTGACTGCTAACAGTTTCGAGGTGATGAAAATGGTCTGGAACTAGATAGTGGTGATAGTTGTACAACCTCATGAATATACTAAAATGCACTGATTTTTATACTTTAAAGGGGTGAATTTTATGGTATGTGAATTAAACTCTAAAATAATATTGATTCTTCAAACTGCGCATGATTAAAGAGTACATGCACACTTATAATCCAGCAACTCTGTCTCTGTTTTGTATTAGTTATCTATTGCTGCGTAACAAATTGCCTGAAAGCTTAGGGGCTTAAAACAATAATTATTAACTATCTCAAAAAAACAGAGAGAGAAAACCGGAAAAGCTCCCGGGTAATTCTAATGTACAGCCAGGGTTGAAAATCACTGGATTGGAAGGATCTCTGGAAGCAAGAAGAACCAGGTCTGATAATGATACTCTTTTATTTATTTGGTAGTCAGGTGGCCAGGTGAGGGAGGGGAGGTTTGAGGGAAGATTGCTTTGTGTCAGCCACCAGGGCACAGCCAGCAAGTTGTGGAATCCTAAAGAGGGGTCTGGCTTCACCAACTGTGCTGATACTGACGGTGGCACCTTCCGGAACAGGAATAAGATAGTAATGAAGAGAATGTCTTCTGATCACTCACTCTGCCAGGCTTTGT
Source organism: Hipposideros armiger (assembly GCF_001890085.2). NCBI lineage: Eukaryota > Metazoa > Chordata > Mammalia > Chiroptera > Hipposideridae > Hipposideros > Hipposideros armiger. The sequence goes on along the minus strand of NW_017731816.1, from coordinate 754,303 downwards.
GTGTAGTGCTTCCTCCATATTGTCCTGTTGAATGCTCACCTGGTGTCTGTTATCCTCATTTTACAAAGGAGGAAACTGAAGCTTACAGAGGTGAAGATTGTTTTCTGAGGCCACACAGTAAGTGGCGAAGCAAGGACTTGAACCCACGTTTGCTAAGATCCGAGAGCCCTTGCTCTAGAGCACTGTGTCACATTATTCTCTCCTCAGCCTGCCTCCTTCCAGCCCGTCAACTGCTACTCACCATCTAGGCTCAGCCCTTGAGCCAGGGTCTCTGCAAGTCCAGGGGCTTCGGGTACCTGAGCGAACAATGCTGCTGAGGGCTCCTCTTCCATTGGATTGGCACGCCAAGGGCAGTGTCTTCCCTGGCTTGTTTTGGAATAGCTCCAGCTCCAGGATAATTTTTGTGAACTCTGGAAAGGAAGCAGTTTTCTCCGAGTTGGGACCCTCACCAGTACCAAATGAGATTAGATCCTATGAAGTCATAAATGACAGGACATGAGAAGCCCCAACACTATTCTATTCACTCTAGGATTTACTGTGCAACTACTGTGTGTAAGCCATTGGGGTCCTGCAGCAAACAGGACCCCACTCTCATGAAGCTTATGTTACACTTGGTAGGGACACTGGTTATGGACAAAGAACATCATTTCTGATAGTGATAAGTACAGTGAATGAGGCAAAACAGAGTAAAGTGATTGCATGGTGGAGATAGTAAGGTCAGGGGAGGCCTCCTGGCGTGATGACATCTGAGGGAAGTCCTGAGTGATGAGAAAGAACCAGCCCTGTAAAGAGCTAGAAGAAAGTCTTAGACCAGTGTTTCTCATGAGGAAGGGACTGCACTCCAAATCAGTCCATTGCGGCAACGACATGCACACTTTCTGGCGCCTCGCAGGGGATTGGCTGAGGCGGGAACATTGGTTACTGGGTGGGGGCGGTGGGGGAAACGCTGGTTTCTGGATGGACACGCAGGACCTTTGGAATGCTCACTACTCCACTCCTCGGTATTTATACCTCTCCTCCAACTGGGAAGTCAGAGATTTTTCATGTAGGCTGAGAAAACTCCGAATAAGGCAACGTCAAGCCAGGACATAAGAAACATTCCATATTCCCTGTAATTGCTTTCAAATTAGCTTATGTCGTCATGGGGCAGGCACACACAGCATGCCCTGCTCTGCCCCTGGCTAGATATGGAGTTGGGTCCTGGATGGGCAGCCCGTTGTGTCCCCACATCACAATCCTACCAGCCCCGATCACCCATGCTGGTGGGGCTGGCTGAGTCCTCTGTTGCACCCGCCTAAATTGTGGACATGTCATGACCACTTCATTTTCTGTCTCTCAACCTGGTCCCTGGTTTTTATCTCCTTTGGATCTGGAAAAGGCAATGGATCTTCAAAAAACTGGTCACATATACCATCTCAAAACCATTCCATAGGCTTTATAGGCTCCCTGGATGGATTCTTGCAGATGTTGCCAGGACGATCGCCTTTTGGGGCAGCTAGTAACCCAGATTGTAGAAGAAGGCTTAGCGATCAGGCCCTGAAAGCACCTTTATAGCTGGTGATGAAGCCCAGGGCCAGGGGAGCAGTCTCTTCTTTCAGGAGCTGCACAGGTGCCCCACTAGGGCCAGCCTTGACTGAGGCCTGGCAGCCTGGCAGATGGGTGACAAGAAAGGTGGATGTCTGCCCTAGGAATAAATAGTTCTCCATCCCCTGTGTCCAAACCCCGGACACCCTGCCTGAAGGCCTGTGGAAACTGGAACCGTGGGCAGCATCAGAGGCCACAGCAGGCAAGGCAGGAGTTCAGGAGGCGGGATGGCACCCTCCCCCTTAAAGCAGCTGGTGCCCCAGCAGAGCAGCAGACCCAACACCTATTGCAGAGATGAGGTTTGAAAATTCCCAACACCCTAGGGAGCCCTGCCATGCCTCCGTGTTTCCTAGGGGGTTACTGTTGCCAGTTCCATTCAACCTGGGCCTAGGGGAAAGACATGCAGCCAGCTGGTCCTGGGTCAGCTATTGGCCTGTGACCTCCTGCTAAGGAGGTTTGTGGTGTACAGAGCAGAAGGTGGGGGATGCAATATGAGGCAGTGAACAAGTGTTCCTAAAATCTTGTCAACCATGGAGTCACCAGAATCCACTTGTGAGTCTCTGTTGTGCAGGCATGATGCAGCCTCTGACCCTGGTCCAGGAGCTCTCCTTAGCTAATAATCAAAGCCAGCACGCTCACTCCAGCCTAGGGACTGGCCTAAGGGGGTGGGGTGGGAGGTGCTGTTTCTAGGCCCAAACTGACTTTGCAAGAGACTCCCTTTAATCTGGGCTGAGTGGAATTCCAGCTTCCACCGGACATTTCCCTTCACACCACTCCCGGCAGTACTAAGAACCTGTTTTGTAGCAGGAAGTCATTGGGAAGAAAAGGAAAGCTTTTCAGCTGGGTCAGCCGCATCCTACTGGGATCCTTTTTGCATTCACCATCCCTCTACCCACTGGACCACCAGCCACTCTGTTGCCTGTGTGTTTCAAATGTGTGTGTCTTATTCAGTGACCAGAGTAGAGAGGGTTTACCTCTTTGGGTTGGGGGAGGGAGTCATCGATGAATGGCTCATTAAAGCCCATTGCTGCCACATTCCTGACTGCTTAGGTCACCGCCGAACAATGTCCATCATTCATTCACCCAGCCACCCCACATCCTGGCCGTTGGGAGTGACACAGGAAGGACATTATGACCAATGATGCCAAGCCTTCTCTCCCTTCCCCACATTCAGAGTGACAAAGCAGAAACAGCTCTGGGGCTCCTCTGAAGCTTGCCTTCCCCGGTGCACTACAGGGCCTCGACCTCTGCACAGGGAATGGTGACAGTGGATCCCAAACGAACCAACAAGCTCCTCTTTCTCCTCCCACCCCTCCCTTTCCCCCCACTCACCCTGTGCTATTTTAGCAACCAGAGAGGAATCTAACAGGGTGCCAGTGTGCAGAGGCAAGTTTGGGAGGCTCTGTGGTTTTGTTCACGTGTGTTCTCAAAGACAGACGAGTCCACATCCTTCCTCCCTAGATAGGTCAAGGGCTGAGCCCAGGCTCCCTCCACAGGATGACAGTGACAGGCTGGGAGCAGCAGGGCCACCACTGGCATTGTGCCTTCCTGCCTCACTCACTGGGCACAGGCCACCCTTTAAGAAGCAGGCGAGGCACAGCTCTGCCTACCTGCCTGCTTTGTGAGCCCGCCTCCAGCTCAGGGACTGAGATGGGGCTGGAGCCCTTGCTGACTTGGTTCTGCTGGCTGTGCTTTGCCGAGCTGGTACCTGGCATTCCACTCAGAGGTGGTAGAATGAGTGACTGTCCCCATATTTGTGCCGATCAGCTGTGTGGCCTTAGACAAGTCACTTAACTTCTCCCTGCCTCAGTTTCCCCTTCTGTAAAATGGAGATGCTGATCATATCTGACATGATGATGGGGTTGGAAGTTTTAAAGAGTTACTATGTGTAAATAGTAAGAACTAGCAATTAGCAGTTATTGTATAATTACCTTTAGCATGCCCCCCACCCCCCATAAGAACGTAAATTCTGTGCCTGTTTTGCTTCTTCCCATGCCGTACTTAATGGGGTTCCAGGTCAGGATTTATTGCCCAGTTGAATGCATTGAGCACCTCTTAGGTGAGGCGCTGGGGACACAGCAACTGCTCAGTCAGTCCTGCCCTTGGGAAATGACCCTTGACAATAAAACCCAAATGAGCTCAATGCTGTTGCCTTTCCCTCCTCCCACAGAGGCCAGCAGCTCTGGGCCCTCCCAAATGAAATCGAAACCTTGAGCTGGCATTTCTCGGTCACGATAGTCAGCGTCTCCACCATGGCTTCTCTGCCTTCTCCCCTCTGCCAAGTTTCTCTTGGGGCTCTTTATCCTCTTTCCTGGTCATCCCACACTGACCCTTGCCCCCTTCGGCTCAATCCTCATGCAGCAGCAGCCAGCATGACCTTTTGAAGGCCCCATGAGGCTGGCCCTGCCTGCTTCCCGGCACATTTTACTCCCCCTCCCTTTCCTCTCTCCAACGTGCTTTTTGCACACGCTGTTCCCCGTGTCTGGAAAGCCTCCCTTATTTTTGTATCGTTAACTCATTCTCAGTCAGATCAGAGTTGGAGAATCACCTCCTTAGGGAAACTTCCCCGTGTCTGCCCCTGTCACTAGATCAGGAGCTGTCCCCTAGCACTCCGAACCCTCTCTTTAGCTCCTTTTCTGGGGGTGGGATGTAGGAGGACAGGTGCAGCATAATACCTCAGAGCATGGCCTCCGGAGCTCAGTACCTGGCTTCAAATCCAGCTCTGGAACTTTTCCAGGTGTGTGACTACCTGTGAGCAAGTCACGTCACCTCTCAGACCCTCGGTTTCCTCATCTATAAAATGGGGGCAATAATAGCACCTACCTTAGAAGAGAGTTCTGAGGATGAGAGGAGTTAATACATGACAAAGTGCCTAGAACAGTGCTCGATGCATACTTAGCTGTGTAGAAGCGTCTGCTACAGTTGTTACTATTACCATTTTTCCTTCTGTAGTTGACTAATTTTCTTAATGAGATCCTCTCCCTCATCAGACTGGGAACTCCAAAGACTGCAGCCAGTGTCTGCTTTAGCTCACCATTATGTACTCGGCACAGGGCCTGGCCCTAAGTTGACAAGCAAATGCTTGTTGAGGAAATGGGTATATACCCCATACCAGGTGGCCTGGGGCATTGGGAGCAGGTGGGACTTATGGGCAGTCAGACTGAAATTTTTGCATAGCGGAGGGGGGTGCATTGGATACAGGAGGCCTCCATCTGTAGAAACCACCCCTCAGCACTACCCACCCCACATCTTAGTCTAAATGCGGTAGGGAGAGGAAGTGTATAAGCAGAATGTTATTTTTGTAACCACCTAGAAAAAGCTATGAATTTTTAATGTCCCATTCGAATTCCGGCTCCTATTCACCAGTCACGCTGCGTGGAGAAGTGGCCGTCTGTGGCTGACTTGTTCCCTGAGGATGGCCTCACGAGGTCACACTCTCTTTGCCCAGGGCTTAGGGTTCCTTGAGCCTCCAGTGTTGGTAGACGCCTCTCATCTTCCAGGAGGAGAAAACAAGGCCAAGCAGGGCATTGAGTGAGGGGGTGAGGGGGTGAGGCCTGTCGGTGGAGTTCCCCTTTTATGTTTCTGTGCGGTTCAGGAGGAAGTTCGCACCACCTGGGCCAGGCGGGTTGATATTCTACCCAAGTACTTGCTTTCTGCTGCTTGGGACGCTGCCTGCTTCCAGCCAGGGAGGCAGAAGTACATGGCAGAGTTACCACTTAATTAAAAACAGACCTTTCCTTGACATATGTGGAACACTGAGTATTTAATCTATGCCTGGGCTCAGTCCTAAGTGGTTTACTTGCATTATTTTGTTTAACCTTCATTTAAGTGAAGAGATGATTGTCTTTATTTCATCAACAAGGAAGGTGAGGCTCATTGCTTGCCCAAGGTTACCCCGCTGGTAGGTCGCCTCAGTGGCAGAGGTAAGATTTGAACCCAGGTCTATGTGAGTCCCAAGCCAGAGCTCTTGTTTACTGCCCAGACAAGAGAGCACAGGTGCAGGGGGTAGTGCAGTGGCCCTGTGAGGATGGACAGCCCGAATCCAACGAGGTCAGGTTTGTTCAAAGGCTCCACAGGTTGGAGTGGGACCATCTTGAGAGGGTCTCCTGCAATCTCGTTTCCATTCCAAACCATGAAGTGGGGTAAGGGTCTTAACAGAGAGGGAATCAGTGGTGTGGATATGTGTGTGTACACAATTCACCTGGCAGAGGCTTCAAAACATTCCCGCCCCCCACTTAATCCTTACAGCAAGTACAGAGCATAGATTCTGATGTTTTTCCTGCAGAGAAGCAAACTGAGGTGTAAGTAGGTCAAGTCGCTTGTTTGGAAACAAAACAAGTAAGCTGAGGAGCTGGCCTTCAGATCCAGACCTGTGCCCCTTCAGGTCCCGCAGGCATAACCCAGGCAGACTGAGGTGGTGAGAGTGCCGTTTGGACAGGTGTCCGGCCCTGCCTGCAGACCAAGTGCCTAGGCCTGGGCCCAGTAGCAGCAGAGCGCCGGGGGCCCACCCTCTGGGAACTGTCCTCTTGCATCCTCAGCCACTTTGGCCACTTTGCTGCTCAATGGCATCTTTCGGGCATATGCAAGAGCAGAAGCCCAGCATTCCCTGCCACTTCCGCCCCAGCCCGGCCTGCTGCTGCACTTGCTTTATAGGGCGGCTGAGTTCCACACCTGCTCACTGCTTACCACCAAAGATGGTTGTGCTTTGGGCGTTTTAAAGGCACGTGAGATGTGAGAGGTAATTCCTACCCCCTGGCAGCGTGCACATGTGCACAGAACCTCCAATAAGACCCAAAACCACCAGAGAAGGCTGTCAGATGCCGAGGGCTGTGTGTGCTGGCGAGGGTCAGCAGGACACAGAGAAAGCACTCTGTGGACGAGGCAGGCAGGGTTTCAGGAGAGGAAGAGATCCTGGGAGGCAAAGGGCCATCTCGAGAACTGCCGTTTATTGAGCACTTGCTAGTCCCTCTACGGGCATTGTCGCCTTGAATCCTCACACTGGCCATGACCTAGGTTGTGTCTTTGTCGCCACATTGCAGATGAGGAAACATACATTAGGAAGGTTGGGTAACTTGGCCACGTGGGTGATGTTACCAGCAGTCTAGCCCTGGTTTGGCTGAATTCGGAGTTATATAGGGGAAGCGTGGGAAATGAGGTAGGGAAGGTGAATTCGTACGTTCCTTAATGAGAACCTGCTTGGTGACCAGAGCTCAAAGTAGCTCACGGTGTGGGAGGCAGAAGACAATGCATAACTGTTAGGAGACCAGAGATCTACGCAGAGGAGGGAACATCCAGGTCGGAAATGGGTTGGGGCAAGCGAGTTGTTTCGGGTGTCCTGGAGGAGTCGCCCTTCGGGCTGGTTTTCAGAGAGAGGTAGGTGCCGGCTAAGGTGAGGCAAGAGTGGGGCAAAGGCATCTTTAGCTGAGGGAACAGCCTCACGCAGGAAGGGGGTCTCTGTCTCCTAGGCAGAGGAACTCGCCTTCATGTTGTTGAGAGGCCGCCGGGGGAAACCTGGGCCACCAACAGGTCGTTGTGTACCCCCCCCCTCTTCCTCCACTTGCGTTTGGAAGGAAACCTCATGTGGTCCCCACTGTGGCACAGCGTGTTAATTAGGCAGCTTCTTTGTCTGGGAAGGGCCCTGTGTTGAGTCTCTGAATGAGCAGGATGGTGACAGCCGTCAAAACACATGGTGCTTGGCCAGAGGCTCCTTTGGAAGCCCCTCACCCCCCACATGGCCTCTGCCTGTGTCAGGCGTGGAGTGCACTCTTGCGCGTTTCTGGCTGTCTGCCCACGTGCATGCTGGTCCCTGCAGAATGAGCAGGGCCAGCGGCCGGGCTCCTGTGAGAAACAGGCGCGGGGTTTTTCCCAGACCCTGCTGCACGAGGCTGAGTGGGCTAGTTTTCCCAGAAGGCGTCTGGGCATGTCCACCTTAACTGATGTGACGTGCTTCCCTGGCACTGATGCCTGATAATGTGCCCCAGCCAGCACAGGGCTGAGTGGTAGGTCACCACCAGGAGGCCGAGTGCCCCATGCCTGGGTGTTCTGTGTTTGGGGTTTGGGCTTGTTGTCTATGGCCCTCCCCACCTGCAGACGCCTTTTCACCTTCCGGCCTCCTCATGGCCTGCGACCCACGGAAACTTCCTCCTCAGACAGAGCTGCCTGACCCAGGGGTGTGTGCCTGCCTCCCACTTGCCTTGCAGCACCCTCTATGATACATTGATCCTAAGATTTGGAAGGGTAGGGTGTGGAATGTTCCCCAGGGAACAGAGGACCTGTGGCCTGTAGGGAAACAAACTCTGGGGGCGCGCACAGGGTCAGAGGGTCTGTGCTCCTGGCCTTCAGGGGAGGTGCTTGTTGTTGGGCCACTCAAAGCTCCGAGAGGGCTGACTTGAGGAAACCTTGAATTTACAGGGAGCTTTTCTTTTCCAACGGCTTTCCTGTCCCACCGGGTGGATGAGGGCTGGCTGTGTCTGTCCAAGAGAATGTGAGCTCCACGAGAGCAGGGCCCCTGCCTCTTGTTCCCACACTTGGGCCTGGCGCTCAGTCAAGTTTGCGTGACTGAATGAGCAGGTGACGGGCTGTGGCACCTCTGTCTGCTGTGTGTGCTGCACTCACTCAGGGTGTCACGGAGAGAGCACTTGCTCCAAGGGTGGCAGACTTGGATTTCAATCCACGCTCTGCTGCTTATCTACCAGGTGGTTATGCGGTGGGTCTATTAACTATCCTCAGATCGACCTGCCTGGGTCATTGTAAAGATCAGAAGCAGTGTATATAAAGGGTCGAGCCCAGGGCCATGGCCCAGCCCCTTTGTCAGAAGCCCCGGCAGCCATGCCGACCCTCATGGCCCCCTCTGCTCTGCCTCCCCAGACCTTCACAGCCTGGTGCAACTCCCACCTGCGGAAGGCTGGCACGCAGATTGAGAATATCGACGAGGACTTCCGGGACGGACTCAAGCTCATGCTCCTCCTGGAGGTCATTTCAGGTGAGGCTCCTCTCCCACGGACGTGGGACCCATCACATGTGAGACGGGTGCCCTGTCACAGCGGGTCCACGGGACATGGCCCACCCCATCCTGTTGCTGCTAGAAAGAGTGAGGCCTTTAATGGCTGCAGTAGCAGTATGACCATGGGCCTGTTGGGTGGGACCAGCGTGCCATGGTGGCCGGTTCCGGAGAGCAGTGGGGACCCTGACGCTTCTCTTCTCCCCGTCTTTCTCAGGGGAGCGGTTACCTAAGCCGGAGCGGGGCAAGATGAGAGTGCACAAAATCAACAATGTGAACAAAGCACTGGACTTCATCGCCAGCAAAGGAGTCAAGCTGGTCTCCATTGGGGCGGAAGGTAAGTTTGGCTGGGGCAGCTCAGTTCTTGACCTGTGGGCTCTGAGGCCCGACCTCTGCCTTCTGAACAGAAGTTGTGTTGGTGGCAGAGTACTTGAGGTGCTTAAAACCCAATATATCCTCTGCAGTGACCACAGTGACTGCCTCAGTGTGATGTTGGGCCCACAAGTTCCCCTTACCCTCCACATACAGGATAACCCAGTCCAAAACTGGGGACTCCAGCACCCCTGATCACACAGGGCAGGCTTCTTCCGCAGGGGGAGGAATGGCTTTGACTTGGACCCTGGACACCCCCACTCGCCCTCCTTGGGCCTGAGAGACACCAACAGACACACAGCATGACTTCTGCTGTGCCAGGAACACTTCTGCCCATAGGCTCCACCTGGTATCTGTGGACAGGAGGGTTTGCAGAGGGGAGAAGGGCACTCGAGGCCCAGCGTCAGGACCCTGGGGCAGGGAGCGCAAGTCCAAAGGTCAGTGACCAGACTTTGATGGCTGCACGGCCTGGGAGAGTTTGGCCTCTGACTTGATATCCAGGATCCTCTGGTACCTGGTAGGGATTCCCAGTGATCCTCTACTCTAGGCCTTTCCACTAGAGCAACAGCGTGCTGTCTTTCCCACACCAGGCTCTTGTCTTGAGCTCACAGGCACTTTTGGAGACTAGGTGAGGTCTGATGGAGCCCAGCAGTTCCCCATCAGCCTGGGCTCATAGTTCTGCTCATTAGTCAGAGCAGCGTTTCCTACATCCTGACATCCATGTTGTCCCAGCTTTTAGAAAAACAAAGAAAACTAATTGTCAGGAATGACAGGACTCTGAGACTTTGGCCAAGACTCTATGCCAGAGTGCATGTACCGAGTTCCAAGGCTCTGCCCCCGCCCGGGACCTCTCTGGGAGAGGGGTGCCAAGCCTTGCATGCCACAGTCGAGGTGGTTGGTGTTTATTTAAAAAAAAATCAAAACCCAAAAATTCAATCAGGCCCTGAGATTTTCTGTCCTTGCATGGATCTTTTTCTCCTGGCTGCATTCCAGCCTTCTGCTTCTCACAGCTGCATTTATTTTGCTCAAATGCTAGCCTGCAAATACAGAAGGGGTTAGAGGAGAGACCTGTGGCAGTCATCAGTTTTCATTTGGAGAAAAATTCAGTCTAAAAATGTTCTGTGTTCTTGCCCAAGTTGGTTCACTCCCAATCCCTGTGACCGTCGAGCCTCGGGACAAAGCTGGAGGGCAGCCTACTGGAGACATTCTGAAGGCTTTGGAATACCTGAGAACCTCAGCCTCACCCTGCCCCCATCTCCCTATCCCGCCACAAGATCTAGGCAGGTGCAGGAATGTGGCTTCCTTGTGGGGGTTATGAGGGGACAGGAATTGGAGGCACAGCTGCACTTCCACGAAGCAGCTGGTGGATGTGTCATGAGAGAAGCCGTCTTCTTCCCCACAGAAACTCTCTAAGCCCTCCGTGAGCAGCTTCCCCTGTGTAACTGGCTGGGGGTGGGAGCTGTGGCCTCCTCTCCAGCTTGGCTCCCTGGCTCTGGTTGTTTGGCACTTGGGAGAAACGCAGCATAGATTGCCTGAATCAATCACTGCCTTTGCCCCGCACTGGGAAGGCTCTGACTGGTTTCTGGGTCTGGGGTCTTAGCCGTAGGAAAGGACTGGCAGATGCTCTGTCCTTCCCCTACCTCCAGGCAGCAGGCTGTGCATATTTCCTTATCCTGAAACTAAAGCCAAAAGCCGCCCTCACCCCATAGCTTCACCATGGGGAGCTTGTCCTTTGTGTGTCCTTTCCACCCTTTCCTCAAGTGTGTCCTTGGGGATGGTGGGCCCCATTCTCTGGGTGACCACTATGCCACCTTTTCAAGTCAAGCCCATCCTAGAGTTTTCCGTTCAGTGAGCAAGGTCTCTTGAAGTGTCCCTCCATTCTCCCCACCCTTTCTCCTTGCATCTGGTGTACTGAGTGCGTGGGGGCCGAAGGCATTTAGAGGACTGCCAAAGGCATGTCTGGCTGACAGACTCCTCCGGGATGAGGCCACTTGCATTCCTATCACCCAGCAGTAGACACATGGTGGTGCCCTGAGTGTTGCAGAGATGACTTTTCTCTAAGTTGCTGAAGCGAAGAATGTGTGGTCCAGAGCCTTCTCCCTCAATTCCAGAAGTTGAGAGTGGTTGGTTTTCAGTTAGCTAAGAAAGCACGGTCCCGTCAACTGGTCCTTGTGTCCCCCGCTGTCCCCTTTCTTCGGCACCATAGTATCTTTCTCAAGAGCCGGGTCCAGGTACTGGGGATGCAAAAATGATCACGAAGGCAGTGAACAAGTAAACAAACCAACAGATACGTGATTCCAACTGGCAATCAGCGTGTGAGGGGAAGAGGAGGGTGCTCAGGAGAGAGGCCCTGGGATGGACACGGGGAGCACTTTTAGATTGGTGGTCAGGGAAGCCATTTTGGAGAGGTGACATCTAAGCAGAGGCTTCCAGGACGGGAAGGACCAGCCATCTGATGAAAGGTTGAGGGACGCACTTTGTGGGTGAACTGGAGGTGTGAGGCCCTTAAAGCAAAGAGCCTGGCTTGCCAAAAGCACAGAGCAGAAGAGTGCTGGGGAGGGCGGGGCCAGGTCGCCCAGGGCAGGCTCCAGAACACGGGCTTCATTTTAGGCATGGTGGGGCTTTAAGTCGGCAAGTGACACAAATCTGATGCACCTTTTAAAGGGACCACCATAGCTGCTGTGTGGAGGTGGATTGCAGGGGAGGGTGTAGGAGGCAGTGCATCGAGCTCTGGAGGAGACAGCAGCAGCTTGGAGAAAGGTGGCAGCAACAAGGGTTGGAAGGAAGCGGACAGGTTCTCAACAAACAATAGCACACCATGTACCCACTAGTGGGGAGATGTGACCATAACGTGCGATGGAGGTGTCAACAGAGGGCTGAGAACAAGCCTCGGAGAGGAGCTGGGTTAAAACAATGAGCTGGCCGGGTGGGAAGAGGCCTGCGTGGCCAAGGACACACGTGTAACAGAGGCTTTTGGGACAGTGCTTCCTGGAATGCTCAAGGACATCATCTTCCAGTGAGGGTGGTGGAGGACAGGCCCGGGTGTCTCTGTTGGACCATCAGAGCTAACTCTAGATGGCGTAGGAAGGCTGCCTTTGGGGGGAGGGGGTTCTTACCCTGGTTTAACACCCTTCTCACCCTTCGCCCCCTCCCTGCCTGCAGAGATTGTGGATGGCAACGCAAAGATGACACTGGGGATGATTTGGACCATCATCCTCCGGTTCGCCATCCAGGACATCTCTGTGGAAGGTAAGAGCCCAGCGCCTGCTGACAGCAAAGCACTGCCTTTCTCCCCATCCTGGTTCCGCCCAAACTGGAGAACGTTAGATTAGGGTTTCAGGCGTTTTGTCTTCATGTCTCCTGGTGTTACTCACAGGACCTGGCCCGGCTCAGGAGTGAGTGGTGGAGATGCTGGCGCAGGCTGCAGGTGAAGGGGGCCTCCCTCACAGCTGCCTAGCTGTAGTTTCTACCCAGAACATTTAGCTTTCACAGTCTCCATCTTGATGGACCCTCTCATCACCCTCGTCAAGAGGGCATGATCGCCCCCATTTTAGTCAAGGAACCTAGTCGCAGAGCACACTAGTGACAGAGTCAAGCTCAGTCTGGCTCTCCTGAGCGTCAGCACCTACATGTTTCCAGTCGACTCCCCCACCCTCAGACCTTTGCCTCCATGGACCCGGGGTCAGTCCCAGGCACCCAGAAATAAGCTGCTTCATTTGCTTGCAATCACCTTTATGCAGCACAGGATGAGAAAAGCCACCTGGGTCAGCATGTGGAGGGGGCTTCTGGCAACAGACCACAGAGGTGACTAGGACAGATGTGTTCCCTGCCCTCAGCACTCCCAGTCTGTCAAAGACAGTAGAACCTAGGCCCCTCCGCTTCTCTGCAGTTGTTACCAGGTCTGGGAGAGCCTAAGTGGGCAGGGCCAGGTGCTCAGGGCTTCAGCTGACTCTTCGCTCTGTTCACAAGAGGCTGGGGCCAGCATCAAAGGCTTGTTTGACATTGTGTTCTGGCAGTTAAAGGCACAGGCTTTGCGGTCAGAAACATGGCACAGGTTCAGACCCTGACACTGTCCTGTCACTGCCACTTCCTGGGGGGACCCTGACAAGTGACTTCTTGGAGCTGTGCATGCTGTTTGGCGGTTAGGATCAGCAGAGGTCTGCCCATATATGGAATGGGAGGGCCTGTTACTACTGTCACTGCTGCCGCTGTTCCGTCTGGTGCACTCTCCACCAGGCTCTGCCTGAACCAAAAATACGACCCCACTGGGTTGGGGTCTGAGCCAGTGCTCACTGTCCTCATGTGTTTTGTAGAGACCTCTGCCAAGGAAGGGCTCCTTCTCTGGTGCCAGAGAAAGACAGCTCCGTACAAGAACGTCAATGTGCAGAACTTCCACATCAGGTGAGCACCGGCCGAAGCCCCGAAGCCCGACTCACTCTCTCACCTCTTCCTGGGACCTCAGGCACTGTCCTCCCACCTGCCTTCTTTTCCTGGGTTTTTGTCATGGTCTGTGAGATGCCTACCCTCGAGGAATCCCTCTCCCTGCCACTGGCCCTGGGAGCCTCTCTGAGGAGGAGGTGGCCACAATTGCCTCACCGTCCTGAGCTAGAGGCCTTAAGGCTTGGCTCTCGGACAGGCTTTATAGAATCTTCCTCCCCAAGCAACCCTTAGAAGCAACAACAAAGCTCTTCCTTTGTTTTGGGCTCTCAGGAGGGACCTATCCTTAGAGTTGCTAGTGAATTGAGTATTGGGGAAAATATACTCTGTCCCCCATGAGAAACAAGACTCAGCCCTGCCACGAGCCTGCTCTCCCTCGGGTGAGAGGAAAGTGACCCATGTCCACTGTTGCTGGAACACAGGCAAGTGTGGTCAGTGCCACACGAGGTCCAGTGTCGCCAGAGACTTTGTGACTTGGTGGTTAGGAGCAAGGCTTTGGGGGTAGCCCTGAGGTCATATCCAGCTTGGCCTCGTGACTTCACCCCTCTGAGTCTCTGGTGTCCTCCCGGGGTGGATGGACTAGGGATGGGCACACCTAGGAATGCAGAATGGGGCGTCACTGAATCCGCAGAGGTTCTTCTATGTCCCTGGGCTCTCCAGGGCCTGGGCACTGGATGCTGTGGACCTTCCATTGTGCTCTGCTGCTAAAAGCACATGGTCCTTCTCTCGAGTTCCTGCCACCAGCTGCCTGGTCCTCTCTGCACTGCTAGTTCATTTATTTATTCAGTCAGTAAATATCTGTGCAGTGCCTGCTGCATGCCAAGAGTGGGGATACGACAGCACCAAAATGAGTCCCCAACCCCTTAGAAAGTTACACTACAGCAGAGGGATCCCGTAGTTGACAAAGGTGCAGATAAACCGACAACATAATTTCAGGTAGTGAGAAGTGCTATTCAAAGACCACCAAATAGGATAGAAAGTAACCTGGAGAGTACTTTGGTCAAGGGTGGCCTTCCTGAAGAGGTGACACTGAGCTTGACCCCAGAAAGAACAAGCCCTTAGAGGATCTCAGAGAAGAAAATGTGACCAGTCTAGCTTGTGACCAGCTGTCACTGCTCTGAACAAAGACCCTCATGCCAAGCCACATCCTGGCATTCAGCCAGCCCATGGGTCAGGTCAGCCAAGGTGCAGAGGTCACACAGCACAGGTGTTGGCCTCCCTTGGTGGGCCATCTCCCCTCGGAGCCTGTCCATTCATTAAGTGGAGCCTTGCACGAATAGTGCTGGACACCTCACGGCGCCCCTGGCATCTAGCAGTCATAAAGCACTTGTCACGTGTCAGGAAGTGGTCTAAGTGTTTGTATATTTACTTATTTAATCCTCACAACAACCCTTGAAGTGGGTACCATTATTATCCCTATTTTATGGACATGGAAACTGAGGTAGCAGATTATAGGATTTGACCATGGTCACGCTAACAGTAAATAGAAGAGCCGGGATTTCACCCAGACCGCCCAGCTCCAGCAGCCGTGCTTACGGCCACCCTGCACTACCGTCTCCCTGCAGTGCCTGGCACACTCACTAAACTACCTCAATAAACAGGAATCAGTCATTGCTGTGGGTGCCCAGGGCCTTTCTGCGCTCCCATTACAGCAAGTGGGCCTCCTCATAACCTTTGCCTTTCTACCACCAGCTGGAAGGACGGTCTTGCCTTCAATGCCCTGATCCACCGGCACAGGCCCGAGCTGATCGAGTATGACAAGCTGAGAAAGGTATGTACCTCGCGTTCCCCACAACGGCCCACAGCCACCCTGAGGCTGACCCTAACTCTGGATCACGTCCCCCAAGTCCATTCATCGCTGGCGTCCGAAGCTGGATTCTGTGTTCAGATGGGCAGGCCCCTGGTTCAGTTCTCGCCTCCCTTGCTCCTCTCAGAGACTGTCCCCTTCACCTTCCATGGGCATTGCAACCACCAGGGGTTATTCTAGGGCCTGGCCAGCCAAGCCTTCTATCCCCCTCCTTAACTTCTCAATTCTGGAAGCATTCCCTCTGCCCATGGAGTAAGGAATTCCAAACCATCTCTGCTAGCAGACATGTCCTAGGCAGGGCCCTGCACAAAGCTTGAGACCCTGTAAGACACAGGCCCTGTGCTCTGGGAGCTCCTGGCCTTGTGGGGAAGGCAGGACAGTGTATCAGAGCAAGCCAGCTGCTCGAGGCCATGCACAGGTACTCAGGCTGAATGGGGTGGGGTGGGGAGGGGATAGGGCCAGATAACGCTGCAGAGGAAGCATGGCATGCCTGGGTTGGCATGATTGGAAGGGCCCCTGGAGGAGGAGGCAGCCTAGAGCCAGAGAGAGGGCTTCCAGGTGGGGGAGGCAGGGCCTCCCTGAGCCTGTTCAAGCCAGTGAGTAATGGGATTGGGCTCTCGCTTGCCAATGTGGAGGAGGGCCCCTGTGAAGTGGGCTTTAACCTCATAAGCAGTGGAAGACGGCATGAAGGAATGGTTCAGAGAGGTTGGAATGTGGAGACTCGGTTTGCTCTCCAGCCCCAGTGCTATCTCAGGTCTGGATCACACTTGCCGGGTTTCAGGACAGGGGGCTTAATCTGGGGTCTGTGGCTGGTTGGAAATTGTGAGAAGAGAGCACACCTGCATTTTTGCTGGAGAGAAGTCCCTATTTTGCCCTACCAAGATTTCCAGAGGCGTTCTTTTGGGTTGGAATTGACTTTATGCAGGTGTCCCTCCTCCCCACAGCAGCACAGGTGGCTAAGAATGGCCTAAAGGACCCTTTCCAGTCCTACCCCTTCCCCAGATCCCTCCCTTCCAGGCCAAACCTGCTTCCTTTCTCCTTCTGCTTCTTGCCCCTGACTAATTTCTTCCTCCTTCCCTCACCTCCCTCCCCCCAGGACGACCCAGTCACCAACCTGAACAATGCCTTTGAAGTGGCCGAGAAATACCTAGACATCCCCAAAATGTTGGATGCAGAGGGTAAGTACATCCCTCTTGTTCAGTCAGCACTGTGTTTCATGGGTATGACTTAACGGTAACTTCAGAAAGCTGGCAGAGCCAGCGAGAATGGCTGAAGGGATCTGGGTGAACTGGGGACAATGTGTCGCCATGGGAGCCAGAGCAGGAGCAATCAATGTGTGCAGGCCGGACACACTCGGGTGGAACAGGGTGAAGAGTGGGGGAGGGGGGCCTTGAGAAGGGTCCACTCTGGGGGCTGCCCCTCGGGCCAGGGCCCAGGCACCCAGCAGAGCCCTGCCTGACCCAGTCCCACCCCTCCCTTCGGGGGACAAAGGAGGTGGCCAAGAAGGGCTGACACTTGCGAATAAGCAAGGCCTCTACCTGCCCTGCCTGCCGCAGGCTAGGAGTCCGGAGCCACCAAAGTGAAGTGTTTTGTTTTTTCCTTTTCCGGCTTTGCTCCGTTTCCCAGCCATGCACCGCCCCCAGCCAGGACCCATGCCTCTGGCCTCTGGTGGCCCTTGGGATTGACTGTCCAGCAGCCCCTTGAGGCCATTCTCAGAGAGAGGAAGTGGCTTCGTTTTAATCCAGTTCCCACAGCCTTGGCCTTTCTAGAGACCGTGGGGGTGGGGGGGCTGAGGGTGTGGCCAAGCCCACCAGAATCACCAGAGGTCACTGAATCAGCTCTAAGGGTCCTTCTCCCAGGCCAGCTTTGGCCTTGGGAGCCTTGAGATCCCGGTGAGTGACACCCCTCCCACCCCCCCAACCCCCACTCCTACTTGGGCAGTTTAACCCTTGTTGTTCACTTGCAGACATCGTGAACACGGCCCGGCCCGACGAGAAGGCCATAATGACCTATGTGTCCAGCTTCTACCATGCCTTTTCGGGAGCGCAGAAGGTACCGGGCAGGGCCAGGCTGGCCCACCTCGCCGCCACTGCCCAATGCCACTGCTGCCTCTCGCCTCCCATGCTCACCTCATTTCTCTTGCAGACGGCAGTGGCCTCTCTCTGACTGGAAGCCAACCCCCGCTCCGACTTCTTGGCATTGCTGCCCGTTTAGTCTTTGCTCACACTGTCTATTGAGTGCCTGATCTGTGCCAGGCTCTGTTCTAGGCACTGAGGATACAGTAGTGACTGAATAAGGCAGAGTGTCTGCTCTCAGGGAGCTTACATTTTAGTGGGTGAGGCAGACAACAGGCATGATATCAAATCATTTCACATGGTGATAAGCACAGTAGAGAACATGGTACAGGATGGTGGGGTGGAGATGCCTGGGGGCTGCTTTAGCTGGGGTCGTCAGGGCAAGTCTGCCCTGACGTGATGTGAGTAGGCATGTGGAGTGAGGAACAGGAGCTGCCATGTGAACATCTGTATGAAAAGGATTCCAGGCAGAGAGTAGAGCAAGTGCAAAGGCCCTGAGGCAGAAATAAGCTTGGTTTCTCTAAGGAATGGCTGCACAGGATAAACAAGGCGAGGAGAGTTGAAAAACGAGGCCAGAGAAGGTGATGGGGCCACACCGTGTAGGACCATTATATTTAGGGATCACGAATTTAGGTTTTATTTTAGGGCCCCAGGAGACCGTTTATGCTAAGGGGGTAGGCATTTGTGCACGATAGGATCTTACATTTTCAGAAAGGCCAGTTAGGGTTTGACCCCTTCAGCCCTAAACAAGTCTTCCTTTCTAGAGCTGATGGCTAGGGTCATAAACCCAGGCCTGGTTAGAAGAGGAGTCCACCTATTCAGGCGCACTTCCCCTCCCCCAAACCTCAGCAAGATGGGCCTGCACAGCCAGAGCCAGGGTTTGGCTTCCAGCCCAGAGCAAGCGCTATTCCTCCTGCATGAGCCTAGGGCCCAGACCCGGCCACCCTCCCTGCATCTTTCACTCTCTCCTGCCTTTCTCTCTCTTTCTCTCTCTCTCTGTGCAGATATTGTAGGCACTCTGAGGCCAGATGAGAAAGCCATCATGACTTACGTGTCCTGCTTCTACCACGCTTTCTCGGGGGCTCAAAAGGTGAGCTGGGCGGGAGCACCCCTCACTGCTGTGGCTGGAGGCTTGCTTTTGTCGTCCTCCTCACGTCCCAGCCGCCTGTCTGTATTTGGGGTCCTGGCCAGGCTGAGGGCCACCGTGGCATGAGGACTGATCTGGTCAGGCGGGTGTCTTGTGACCATGGGCTTCAGTGCCATCGCTGAGCTGGCGCTGGTCCAGTGCTGACACACCACAGATACTCTGTGAATACAGCCCACCCTGTGAGGTGGGCGGTGGCGTCCCAGTTTCTCAGAGCAGTTGAGTCCCAGCATCACATTAGAGGGTAGAGCAGCAGTTTGGACGCATGCTCCTGTCCACTCAGTTGTCCCCTTCCCTCTCATTGATCCACACGGGGTCACCCGCTTGCTGCACTGGCTGTGCCTTTACACCAGGGGCATTGGCTTTTCTACCCCTCTGCAGCCCCTTCCTCTCCCAAACAGCCCAGGAAAGGCTCAGCCCGAGCAGATTAGAGTCTTCTCTGACCCTGCCTCTGCTGACCCAGCTCTCTGGGCCCCTGT
This sequence comes from Hipposideros armiger, assembly GCF_001890085.2. NCBI lineage: Eukaryota > Metazoa > Chordata > Mammalia > Chiroptera > Hipposideridae > Hipposideros > Hipposideros armiger. The sequence continues at coordinate 735,405 of NW_017731816.1, read as the reverse complement.
CCCCAGCAGCCCCTCTGACACAGGCAGAGCAGTCAAAGGTGTGTTCCAGTGGCAGCTCTCTCTGAGCCTGGTTGACCTCACGTTGCCCCTGGGAGGACATGGGAGGACACCCAGATGCCCCTGGAAAATGAGGCCCTCAGAGGCCTGGGCACCGCTATCCCCTCCTCTTGCCTCTGGTGTTGGGCAGCAGTGCACGCCCAGTGACTTAAGTTTGTGCCACCAATTAGCAAGTAGGCAGGGAGGAGGAGAAGAAACTAGCTCTCGTTTATTGAGCACTTACTACATGCTAGGCACTCCTCCAGGACTCCACATGCACAGGCTCTTAGAGAGTCCTTTACACACCCCTGTACGGAGGGGTGGGTGCCATTATCCCACTTAAAAGAGGAGGAAATTGAAGTTCAGAGCAGTAGGGAGCCATCCCTGAAGTCATAGGACTGGGACTGGGCTGCCTCCTGTGAACAACCTTCTTCAGAGCCCCAGGTCCAGCAGGCGGCTCCCTGTGGTCAGTCTGCCCTGCCCCTGCTCTGCTGCTTCTCAGTAGTGTGACTTCGGATAAGTCACTTCACTTCAGTGTCCCCACCTGCAAAATGGGGTTTATACTAGTGCCTGTCTCACAGGATTGTTTTGAGGATGAGATGAGCTCATGCAGTTGATGGGCTTAGGACCATGCCTGGCCCTGTCAGTGCTCCATACATGGCCGGGTAGTAGGAGCAGCCTTGCCCCTGCCCGCCCTGGTTCTTCCCAGCCCCGTGCCAGAGCCATGTTTCATAGCCTCCCGCCATCTACCCAGCATGCAGTTGGAGCTTGCATTTGGAGTGTCCTGCTGGAGCGCACAGGCAGGGAGAGTGGGGTGGGGGTGGGCAGTGATGGAAGATTTCTTGCCACAAACCTTGACTAACAGCACGTGTGCCATTGGATTCCCCCCTGCCCCCCAGTGGGCTCCAGGCCAGCTTCCCTGCCCACCACGCTGCCCTCACAAGAGTGCTTTCTCATCTGCTCCACCTGTGCTCCTGTGCTGAGAGTTGAGCTCCAAGCGGTGGGGACTGGAAGCCTGGAGGGATTTGTGGGAGTAGATACTGGCAGGAAGGCCTAGGCCAGAGCATTTGCAGGTTTTGCAGTGGGGCCCCACTTGTCAGGGAGAAAATAAAAGCCAGGCCCTTTGGGCGCTGCCGTTCACTTAGGGCAGTGCAGCATCCAGGCTTCTCCAGGCTGCATCCGCCTCTCAGGCCAGCCTTTGGATGCTTTTTATTATCACTGCTGTCTTTTCCCCCCTGAGACTCAAGCCCATCTCTTAAAAGAGCACTCTCTGGGGCTTGTTTAATTTTATAAATACAAGGCGAACCTCAAGCCTGGCACGAGTATGCCCAAACTCTCCTGATAGTTTATTTCTAGTCACTAAAGCATCTGCTCCTTGTTCACTCATTCATTCATCGACACCGAGTACCTAAACCACACCAAGCCTTAGGCTGGGTACCAGGAATTCAGCAGTGCAACAAAACACCAGCAGCCCCCACCTTCGTGGGTCTGCACAGCAGAGTGGGTTTAAGCTTGGGGTACCATTGTCTTTTCCAAGTTAGGGGTCAGGGACTAACTTCCACAGCTCCCCTGTAAGCTGCAACCTTGGCTCTGCTTCCTGCACTCCCTTGGAGCCGGGTGTTCACAGGTCAAGGCCCTCATCTCAGAGGAGCACTGCCTGGGGCCAATGTCGTGTGTCCTGCAGCATGACGCGCTCTGTGTGTGTGTGTGTGTGTGTGTGTGTGTGTGTGTGTGTGTGTTTTCACACCCACCTCGGCTGGTCCCCCACTCACCTCCCCTCCCGCCTGTCCCAGAAGCAGCATGTGGATGGGAGAGGCAGGGCATCAGTGCCTGTAGCTAGCTGGGTCTGGAGCCATCCCCAAGCCTCTCTTTTCCTTCCCCACCACTCTGTAGACCCTCCTCACTATTTCTGTTCCTGTTCTGTTGCCGTTTCAACTCTTCCTCTTGGACCCTTTCTGTGCTTCCTGAAAGGTACCTGGTCTCTCTTGTCCCTGTGTGGCACCCCTCACCCGCCTTCTCCGCTCCTCGCATTCCCCACAGCAGGACAAGGCAGGACATTGTCCTGTAGTTCTGGACAAAGACTAGTCACTGACTCCACCGCACCCTGCTCTTTGAAGCCCTGGCTCCCTTCTGCCCCATTGATTGTGAATTCTGCCCCATGAGCCATCAGACCCCGCTGACAAGGGCAAGATTAGGAAGGGGCCTAGCATGCTCTGCCTGTGTAATGACTGCCAGGCTTCTTAGAGGGGCTCCAGCATCCTCACAGCTCTCTGCTGCTCATCCTCCCTGCAGCTTGCCTTCCCATCCAAGGGGAGACTCCATCCAGGACTTGCCCAGTGGAAGACCCCACCCAGCCTCACCCAACCCTCCTCTTTGTGGGCCACTAGAGAGCCTGTTAATCCATTTCCCCCACCGTGGGAGGTCTCCCCAACCCCTCTCAGCACCTCCAGGGTCCAAGCTAAGAGAGCTGAGGGGCCCAGCTATCTGGGTGGGGGCCTGAGCAGTAAGCAGTGTGAACGCCAGCAAGGGCTATTAGGACAGAGGCAGCCAGGTTGCCATCTCACTGGAGCTACACCTCCTCTCCTTCCCTCCTTGGGGAGCTCTGTATGGGCCATGGATAAGCCAGCTTTCAAGGGACATGCTTGTCAGGAGGGAGGGTCACCAGCCCCCAGGCAGCTCTGACTCTGTGCTTCCCCTGCCCCAGGCTGAGACAGCAGCCAACCGGATCTGCAAGGTGCTAGCTGTCAATCAGGAGAATGAACACCTGATGGAAGATTATGAGAGGCTGGCCAGTGACGTAAGTGTGCCACAAACCCACATCCCCGGTGAGCTGAAAGATCGGGTCACCTTTGTTACCCATGGCCAAAGGTCACGTGACACTTGCAGAGGGGAGAGCAAGTATGGCAGTGAGACTTTCTAGAAAAGGTGATAAGGTTACAGATTGTAGACTTTGTCCAAGCCGACATGTGACCTTTCAGGTTGGTTTCACAAGGCTAAGGGTCAAACTGGTGTGTTACTCTGCTAGCTGGCTCCTGGGGTCTCGAGCTTGGGTTCCTACACAGATACTCAAGGACAGAGTTTTTTGAACACCACACTCCTTTAGAATCATCTGGGGAGCTTTTTAAGAATTGTCATTCCCACGCCCTCCCAATGGAGACACTGATTAAGTAGAATGGAGAGAGACCGAGAGCTGATATGGTGCCTGCTGAGACTGCAATTTGTCATGGCAGGCCCTTGGCAAGCACTGCACACACAGGATCTGCCCTCTCCACAGCAGTCTTGCGAGGAGGGAACTTGTATTACCCTCCTTTCCAAGTGGGGAAACTGAGGCCCAGGGAGGGTCAGGCGCACGTCCACTGTCACAGGGCTGGTGGAACAGAGAGCTGAGGTTCAAACCCAGACAGCCCCACCCCCAGAGCCTGACCTGGAACATCAGTTGGGAATGTGGGTGTTTAGTACATGTCTTCTGGATTCTCTCCTTTAAAAATTTCCATATTAAAAAAACAAACCATTTAAGCTTCCCAGGGGCAGCAGTTTGACTTCTCTACTAGACCAGTGGTTCCCAGACTTTGAGATTTCATGGACCAGGAAAATTTGGAAAAGTATTTGACAGCCAACCTAAGATGGCCCACTTTATTTTGCCAAGTTAAGCGGGTATTTTTAAAAGAAAAGGCTACCATCTGCTACCACCATTATTTCTAACACCAAGAAAAGGTTAAAGTTTATATATCTTAGGATCCCAGCCCGTCCCAAGAAAGGGCAGTTGGCACCATTTATCAAGATGTAAACACACAAGGATACCCTTGTCCTTGGTTTTCTCAGTTCACCAGAGTTTGACATTGGGAACCACTTCTCTGAGCATATCTATGCTGCACAATAACTGATTTTACTCTCCTGCGATTGGTCTAGAATGTCCAGTTTGTTTGCTTGTTTGTACCCTGTCCTTTATCAAAGACATGAGTGGTTCATAAAAGTACATATCACCTTCTTTTTCAGTCTTTCTAATTTTTAACGTCCCAGGTCCTGTGCATGGCGCTAGTTGCCCCCTAGTGAGCCAGGCATGCTGCAGGCCCTGCCCTTGGGGCACTGACAGTCAGTGAACAAGGAAGCAGTGAGACCCGGGCGATGGTGGCAGCGGGGCCATGTGGTGGGGTGTGATGGGGGAGGCCACCCAAGGAAGGGCCCTGCTTAGATCTGAGGAAAAGGAAGACCAAGAGCAAAGACACAAACAGCAAGTAACCAAAGAGCAGCACAGTGGTTCCAAGGGGGCACATAATCCTAGAATTCCCTGCTGTGGGATCCAACAGGAATCATGGAGAAGTCGGGCTGGAGAGTAGGGATGATCTGGGTCCCGTGTGCCCATGAGCCGGGAGGGGCCCTGTCAGACTCTGAGGGCCCCCTGCAAACGCCACATGGCCTCTTGTGGGCCCACAGCTCCTGGAGTGGATCCGACGTACCATCCCCTGGCTGGAGGACCGCGTGCCCCAAAAGACCATCCAAGAGATGCAGCAAAAGCTGGAGGACTTCCGCGACTACCGGCGCGTCCACAAGCCACCCAAGGTGCAAGAAAAGTGCCAGCTGGAGATCAACTTCAACACACTGCAGACCAAGCTGCGCCTCAGCAACCGACCCGCCTTCATGCCCTCTGAGGGCAGGATGGTTTCGGTGAGGGCGGGGCTCTGGGGCCAAGGGGCTGGGGGGCTGGGGGGCTGAGGGGGTCAGGGCCCAGGTGGCATGGCCCAGCTCCTGAGCCCACCCTGCCGCTTGTGGGCTGCAGATTCTCCAGACCACCCCAGGCTTATTGTTTGGCCAGCGTAGTCTTTCTTAACTAGAATGCACAGCCTTTGGGGTGCAGAGGTGGGGTGCAGGTACACTTTACACTTTACTCCCACCCCCATCACTCCATCACTTTGTAGAGTTTTATGCTCATCCTCAAACCTCACATGGTTTGTGTGGCATTGTTTGAATTTGGCACCCCAGTCAACCATAACTCCCAAAAGGCCCCTTCTCACAGAGGGTCAGTACTTCCTGGACAGTCACCTTCTGGGTCCCATAGCCCCATCCATGGCATTTGTTTTTTATTTTCATTCATTCATTTATTTAATCCAGAAGAACTGATTGCACCTGCCATGTGCTGGGCCCTGTCTGGGCACGTGGATGTAGCAAAGTGGGGTAGACATGACCCAGCCCCCAGTTTTGCTGCCTTCCCATCAGCATCCCTCAGGGAGGCATTGCCCTGCAGGATGCCCCAGCCCCCAAGGTAGCCCTGCCCTCTCCTGCCCCCACAGGACATCAACAACTGCTGGCAGCACCTGGAGCAGGCCGAGAAGGGCTACGAGGAGTGGTTGCTGAATGAGATCCGTAGGCTGGAGCGGCTCGACCACCTGGCAGAGAAGTTCCGGCAGAAGGCCTCCATCCACGAGGCCTGGACCGATGGTATGGTCCTCCTGGCTCCCTCACTCTGCTCCTGTCCCTCAGACACACTCACACCCACCCCCACCTTCCTTTTCTGTTGCTTGGGGATGTGCATGTCAGAAGTGCTGCTTTGGGTTTATCCAGCCCTGAGCAGCAAAAACCAGTTTTGGGCCTGGTCCTCCTATTGCCCATCTGCTCTGGCCTCAGTGACTACTTACAGGTGGGCCCTTTCCTGGGTCCAGAGACCAGTCATCCAGGAATGCAGTTGGGCCCCATCCCAGTTCCATAGGGAAGTGACCCTTGTCCCCATCAGGGGCGGGCTCTCCCATCCCTGGCAGCCTGGATGCAGACCGCCTGCCTCCCCTCTCCCACACCCTATGTGACCAGGGACCTCACAATGAAGAGCCCTGTTGCTGAATGGGTCTGCATTCCCCGGCACAGTCCTCAAAAGCAAGTCCCGGAGCCGCTCCTGGCTCTGCCGCCTGACCCACAGACAGTGCTCACTGACCACCAGCCACACACCCTCCCCTGTGGCCCAGTCTGGGAGCGCCTTCTCACCTCCTGCCCCGTCCCAGAGCCTCCTTCCAGGGGGCCTGGCCCCCCTGCGGAGTGGCTTCTCCCAGAAGGGCAGCACTGCCTCCTGTGTTTCGGCTGCTCTGCAGCTGCATGTCCCCTTGGCTCGGGATGTGGAATTCCGTCACGTCCCTGGCCCTCGGTCAGGGCCCACACCATGGTTGGGATTCCAGATACCAGGGCCTGAAACAGCCAGTGCTTGGGAAGCCGAGAACCATCCACAAGACTCCCCCCCTCCCCCTTCCTTCCCGACTCTGTCTCTGCCCCCTGCCACCAGCCTGCCCAGCAAATTTCACACTTCCTGACATTGCTCAGGGTGGTTTTCAATCCCTCCTACCCCCTCAGCTCACCATGAGGTCCTCACTGAGCCTCTGGGGGTTCCTTCAGTCCCCCCTCTCAGCAGCCCCAACGCTGGCCAGATGCTGAGACCTCCCCAGAGGCTCCACCCCTTCCAGCATGCGAACACGCAACTCTGCGTAATCCACAGACCTGGACCCACGTCACCGTGTCCCTGGCTACAGCCCAATACTGCCCTCACATTAGCTCAGGAGGCTGTTGTCCAGCGGCAGCCTGTGCCAGGGAAGGAAAGCAGAGGGAGAGACTGGAAGGGGAGGTGAGGATGGGGCCTGCAGGCTGGGATGCAGGCGCCTCCCTCATGTCTCACAGAAGTGGCGCCCATGGTTCTACCCCCGACCCTGGAGGAGGGGCTGTTAGCATTTACTTCATTTGTTCATTCATTCATTCCACAAACGCCCCTTTGTCTCTTCCCTGTGCACAGTAGTTTCCCAGGTAGGTGAGGTCCCTGCCCGGGGAACTCACAGGCCATCAGATTTTGGCATTTCTCACATCAGAGAGCCCTTGTGCGTTTCAGTGGATTTTACTGTACCCTGTTCCACGTGCTCAGACTGAACTGTTTCCTCCTGTCATTATCCACGTCCTGTATCTCCATTGCCATTCCACAGGCTCTGGGCATCATTCCTCTGGATTTCCCTTCTGGTTATCAACTCTCAGTCCCTTGCCTGGGGCTCTAGGAAGCCCTGGGAAGATGGTCTCCTGAGGTCCGGTATATGGGAGTGATGGCCCACCAGAGCTCCCTCCCTGGGAATGACTCAGGGCCTGGCCTTCACAGGAAGGCGTTTAGGAGAAGTTGGCCCAATCTTGTGCCAGGGCGGACCAACTGGTTCAGTGGCCTCCACACGCCCCTGCCCCACCTCTGCCTCCCCGCAGGTGCTTTGGCATCTGGCTCTACATCTTGAGTCAGCCCGGAGCCCCCAGGCAGGCCTGCCCACTCTCATTCCCCGGACCTAAAGCCTGCAGCCTCTGTGCCACCCAATTATGCAAAACAGGACAGACCAACCTCCTGGTCTCTCTTACCATCCCCCACAGCCTGCAGGCTTGAGGGTCTAGGGTTGAGGGGAAAAAAACCAAAACGAACCCTGTGTCACTTCCGTAACTGCCCCTTGGCCTGCATCCAAGGTGGCCGTAGCCTGCTCCTCCCAGCCTTCCAGAGCACCCCTTGCCAGCCCTTCTGAAACTCTGCTGAGGCAGAGAAGTGGTAACCTACTATTTCGGGTTCCCACCCGTGGGAGAAAGCAATTTGGGGAAGGGAATTGCAAGCTTGCCTTTGTGGTTGAGCCTCCTACCCCAGGGCTAGGGTGGCAGGGCCAGTGGAGTCAGTCTCCCAGGCTGCCGCCTCCTGCCTGCCAATGCCAGGCCCTGTCCTCGGGGTGGCTCACATGCGATGGTCCTGGCTCCATGCCTGCCCTTCTCGAACACCACCTCATAAGACTAGACTAGGCACTGGTGTCGGCCCCATTTAGACTAGGCCCTGGTATTGGCAATGGGATGGCACTGTTGCTCGCTCTGAAGCTCTGGTGCCGAGCTACAGGGCAGGGGGACGGGGGGGTCTCTCTGACCTGCCACTCCAGGGGCAGCCTGAGGTGGCTTGACCTAAAGCAGCGCCCCTTCCCAGGCTGGCATTTTCCCCCCAGTTCTGCACTACCTTACTATGCTTACAGGACTCACTTGAGCTGCTGTTCTCGGGTGTGTAATTAGCCAGACTCCAGGACTAATAACAGTGTTTCTCCTTTCCTTCAAAGGGCCTGATGATGGGCCCTGCCTCACTGCACATGGAAAGCCCTTAGGACAGTGTAGGCCATGTAGATGTGTGATGATAGGACCACCGTCCCAAGGGAGAGCCAGCCCCCAAGTGCCAGGGGGCAGGCAGGGGGTTAGGCTCTTGGAAGGACCCTGACTGGAATTTCCCCTACCCTGCTGAGGCATGGGCTGTACCCGCAGCCACCTTTCCAGATCACAGCCCTCCACAGATGCTGTCGACCTTTCCAGCCATGGTAATGTAGTCCAGTTCCTAGGGCCTCCTACCGCTGCAGGACACTAAGATTAGAAAACACAGGTTGAATTGGGATATCTGGCTCAGGCCCACCAACACCACGGTGTCTCCCAGCTCCTTCCAGGACGTAGTTAGGCTTAGAGATCTCTGGAAAGGGCAAGGAAAAGGATTCCATAAGTTTCTAGCCTGCATGGTGCCATCCTCAACCAGGCAGGATGTGGGGTCTGTCCCATTTTCCCTCCCTCTGGTTGGACTCCTGCTGTGCTGCTGTCTCAGTGCCTACTGCCCTCTGTCCCACCCCCAGGGAAGGAAGCCATGCTGAAGCACCGGGACTATGAAACAGCCACCCTGTCAGACATCAAAGCCCTCATCCGAAAGCACGAGGCATTCGAGAGCGACCTGGCCGCACACCAGGACCGTGTGGAGCAGATCGCGGCTATTGCCCAGGAGCTCAAGTAAGTGTGGGCTCACGGTGTCCCGTCACCCTCTTCCTCTCCAGCATCCCGCCCAGAGCAGTGGTGGGCGGCACCACCACTGCCTCACGCCTGGAGTTAGGGTCTTCCTCACCCCTCCGTTCAGATGCCAGCACCTTATGGGGTGATGCCTTTTGCCCATCTTGTCTTAACCCTGGATAAGAAACACAGTGGGGGTCTAGATTCTCTGACCCCTTGTCCTGATTCTTCGCACTGCAGGGGTCCCTTGGCTCCACCCCCTTGCCTGCCACACCAGGGAGATCCCTGGCCCCCTGATGGGGTGGGGGGCAGTCCAGTCCCCACCCCCACCACCATTCCTCCTTGAGGAACTGGGCTGCAGAGTGCACAGAGAGCCCATTGTTCTTCGGGCCCCTTCCCGCTCCTGCTCAGAATACACTATTGTGAGAGCTTCCAGCCAGCCGGCTTCTTTGCCCTCCCTTCCGTGCCCCAGTCAGATAAACTTGTGCACACAATTAGTACACTGAACCTCCAGAGCCAGTGAATGTGGCCTTCTTCCACCAGCGCAGCAGCCAGCAGCAGGGAGGGCCCAGGCCATTACTTCATGGAAAATCCACAGATCCTGGAGGGGCGACAGGGCTCCTAAAATAGCTGTCTGCTCAAAAATAGGATCCTTGGCTAGTACTGCCCCTTCCACAGACACCCCCCCACCCGGCCACAGTCACCCTGAGAGTTCTTCCCGTAAGGCTGGGACCCAGAGTGATGGCCAGAAGAGCTCTGTGCTAGGGAGGGTCGGTTTCCTTCCTGACTCACTCCCTCCACATTGCCCGGTTGGCTGGGGCTTTCCCATTTGCTCGCCCAGAGACAGAAGTACAGTGTCTTTTGTCCCTGTTGGAGGCACCCCTTGGGGTCCTGCAGCAGTTCTAAGCTGGAGTCCCTGCACCTGGCACACCCAGGCCAAGGAAGGCGAGGCCACAGACACAGATGTATGCAGGGATTGTGGGGGGTGGGACATGGGCAGGTTCCCCAGTTGACGTACAAGCCTGTGGAAGCTGCTAAGAAACAGACTTGGAATAAATCCTAGACCAGCCTCCTTCTCAGGCACTGGGGAGCAGCCATGTGAAACCCATTACCCTGAGCCAGGGAACAGGCGGTCCCTGAAGCAGCTTTCTGGACAGTAGCCCTGGAGGAGAGAAAGGGAGGGCTGTTTAGGGTGCTGTCCGTTCCCCCAAAGATGAGTCGGGACCGAGGGCCAGCCAGGACAAGCCTGGGTGGACCACCCAGATGAGCATTGATTAATGGCAGTGACACAAACTCACAGAGCACTCAGTGCTCTACCTGTACCAGCTCATTTAATCCCCCAGCATGGATGACTGATAGCCTTAAATGTTGATGGCCCCCCGTGTGATAGAGGGGGAACTGAGGCACAGAGAGGCCAAGGGCCAAGGCCAAGGCCACACAGATAGGCAGTGGTCAAGACAGAAGTAGAACCCAGGCCTCCTTGCCCTCTGAATCCCATCCTTGCTTCTTCTCCTGGTCTTGCCTGCCCACCCCCCACCCCCCAGGCCTGTATCCTCCCTGCCTGTCTGGCTCACCAGGCGGGTGACACAACCATCTGGTGGTCCCCATGTCCTATTCTTTCCCAAAGTTGTTTCTTGCTCCCCACCCATCACCAGACCCCCAAGGTTTTGCCTGTACCCTAACTCCCTAGGGTACTAAGAGTATCCAAGTGTCTGGACCGCAGGAGACGGGAATCCTGGGGCTGCTGAGGCGGGTGAAGAGGCAGGGAGCATGTGGAGGGCTGGGGGCCAGGAATGATTGTATCAGTCCAGTGTTGCCCAAACTTCAAGTCATCCGAATAATAATAACCTGTAACCACAGTCAGCTCACTCTTTTCTCAAATATATTATCATTTGCTTAGGATGAGATTGCAAGCCAGTTCTGTACTTTTTCTTAACACCCATTAAAATAGATACACACCTTTAATAAATAGCTGTTGCTCCTTTTACCTGCTGGGAGCCAGGGACTGCTCTAAGCACTGCACACACACTGAGTGACTTGCTCTCTGAGATAAGCCGCCACCGCTTCGCAGACGAGAAAATAGGTGTCCACAGTAGGGCGTTCTCTTGCCCAGGGCTGCACAAATACAAAGTTATGCAGCCAGAATTCAGACCTAGGGAACTGGGCTGCAGAGCCCATGCTCCAACCAGCACACTCTGCTAGACTTCCTTTAAATGGAAAAGCAATCCACACACAGGCTCTAGGTGCCCCTCTCCCCCTCCCCCCAAGTGACTTTATCATTGCAGAGCAGGAACTCAAAGAGGGGGAGCAGGAGGAAGCCCTCTGTTACCTTCTCCCCCAACCCCAGCCCTTGAATTCCTCCTGTCCGTGGGGACCATGGGCCAAAGGGGCGATGGATGACATAGCCTTCAACATGGATGTCCCCTGGCACCAGGGCCTGGGACACTTGGGGGCAGGTGGGTCCAGGTATACCCTTGATGGCCTCCTGCCGGGTCTCACTGCTCTCTGTCCTGCCCGCAGCGAGCTGGATTACTATGACTCCCACAACGTCAATACCCGGTGCCAGAAGATTTGCGACCAGTGGGACGCCCTTGGCTCGCTGACCCACAGTCGCAGGGAAGCCTTGGAGGTGAGGAGGGGCAATGTCACACTGGTGCCCGGTGCCACCACTGCCCTCGGGGATAGGCTCTGAGCCCCTGGAGCCCCCAGACCCCTCCCCATCCCCCAGCCCCTCCTGTTCGCTGACTGACCTTCCTCCACTGTCCCTCCCCACCCATGCCAGAAAACGGAGAAACAGCTAGAGACCATCGACCAGCTGCACCTGGAATATGCCAAGCGAGCAGCCCCCTTCAACAACTGGATGGAGAGTGCCATGGAGGACCTCCAGGACATGTTCATCGTCCACACCATCGAGGAGATCGAGGTCCGCCTCTGCCCGCCCTTCTCGTGGCACCCCCACAGGCCTGGGCTGCCGCTCACCCCTTCTTCTCCCCCAGGGCCTGATCTCAGCCCACGACCAGTTCAAGTCCACGCTGCCTGACGCCGACAGGGAACGGGAGGCCATCCTGGCCATCCACAAGGAGGCCCAGAGGATCGCAGAAAGCAACCACATCAAACTGTCTGGCAGCAATCCCTACACCACTGTCACCCCCCAGATCATCAACTCCAAGTGGGAGAAGGTGGGCAGTGCCCCTGGTCAGGGCCAGGTGAGGGGGCCAAGCGAGGGGGCTGCACTCTGACCATTCCTGCTCTGTCTCGCCCCCAGGTGCAGCAGCTGGTGCCCAAGCGGGACCACGCCCTCCTGGAGGAGCAGACCAAGCAGCAGTCCAACGAGCACCTCCGCCGCCAGTTCGCCAGCCAGGCCAACATCGTGGGACCCTGGATCCAGACTAAGATGGAGGTGAGGCACCATCATGACAGCCCTGCTGAACCCAGGGCAGAGTTGGGAAAAAGTCCCCAGGGAGCAGGAGGTCGCCCACCCCCGGTGGGATGTCCCCTGTGCTCCCAGGCCCTGTGGACCTGGAGGCCTGGTGGATGTGGGTCTCAACTCACTGGCCTGGTGGGATTAGGGGGTGGATAAGATGTCGATGGAAATGGCAGCGCCACCCAGAGGGCTACATGGCTGAGGAGTCACTTAGAGGTGGGTTCGAGCTTTGACCCTGCCTTGACTGGTGATCGTGAACTCAGGCACAGTTTAACCTTGCTCCTCAGTTTTTTCATCTCTAAAAGGGGTGAAACAGCTATGTCATTCCCTTGACAAATGCTGCCACGTGCTGCTCGGTGCCGGCCCTGCTGTGAGCACTGGCGTAGCTATGACCCAGGTGGTCTGAGCCCAGACCTTCACGACGTGCTCACAGTGACCCTGGTGACCCGGCCACAGGAAGGCTGGTAATGTTGCCAATTGTGACTGGCCACCACTTATCGAGCGCTCACTACGCACCAGGCACATGCTGACCAGAGCAACCTCACTGAAACTCACAACAGCCAGGAGGAGTGTAGGCAGGCGGCCCTGGCTCAGTGCCCGCCGCACAGGGTGGCCACCGTGGAGATGGCGTGTGGGGGTGTCCGTGCTCCTGAGCCACGGGCTCTGAAGCCGGCCAGGCCTGGTTCAGACCCCGACTGCCTCTTGCTGTGAGAGCTTGCTGTCTTTGGGCCTCAGTTGCCACATCTGTGGACAGGGCCCATCACAGTGGGTCAAGTGTGCAGTGATGTTAGGCGTGTGCAGCACTTGGCACAGAGATCCCCAGGGTGGCTGCTTTTACATTAGAGGGCGGGACTGGAGGGGATAGTCAGCGAGCCGTAGGCCTTCCAGGAGGGGGACCCCTGGGCAAAAGCCAAGGGTCCGCCAGCCCCCCTACCAGCGGCACCCTCCTTCTGTGCAGGAGATTGGACGCATCTCCATCGAGATGAACGGGACCCTGGAGGACCAGCTGAGCCACCTGAAGCAGTACGAGTGCAGCATCGTGGACTACAAGCCGAACCTGGACCTGCTGGAGCAGCAGCACCAGCTCATCCAGGAGGCCCTCATCTTCGACAACAAGCACACCAACTACACCATGGAGGTATGCCGCCCCCGCCAGGCGCCCCTCGCCCCGCTCTCCCTGCCACTAGCACGGAGGAGCCCTGTGCCGCCCAGTGGGACGGTGTCTGCTGCTTCCGCTGTCTCCTTTTACTCTGACTGAAAAGGCTAGATCAAAATGTTTACTGTTTTTCTACCATTACGCTCCCACCACCATGACAGCACACATCTCAGGACAAGCTCCTGGGAGAGTTGGGAGGGCAGCACCTGCCCCCACTGTGGCCTCAGCACTTGGTCCTGGGGCTCGAGGGCACAGGTCCAGCCAGTGCGTGCTGGAGTCCGTGCGCACCGGCTCTACGGCCGGGTTGCGGTAACAGGGCTGGTTATGCTGGTTACCATCATATTGGTAGCTTGAAATCATCCATGATGACCATGTACACCACAGATGCCGAAAAAACAAAAAATAAAAGGGTTTCCACCCCCCCCCCCCCCCCCCCAGAAAACCAGTTAAACATTGCCCAGCATACCTCTGCAAAGTTCCCATGTGGATCCCGGCACAGGTACTGGGCTCTAGCCCTCTGCTGCACCTGTCACCAGGAAATATACTAAGGTGCCATGAACCCTGATGATTGGCAGAGGCAGCAGGTGGGTGCCACACCTGTTCTTGTGAGCATATGAGATGCACAGGAGAGTGTGGGGCTGGACTGACATTTGGGAGTCAGTCAGGACCAGCCTGATTCCAGGCCACGTACACACCCCATGTGGGGAGAACCCAGTTCCAGGGTCCCCTCAGCAGCAGCTGCAGTGGTCCCAGCACCCCACCGGCCTGGCCTGCAGTCACACCCTTGCTCCTCCCCCAGCACATCCGCGTGGGCTGGGAGCAGCTGCTCACCACCATCGCCCGCACCATCAACGAGGTCGAGAACCAGATCCTCACCCGCGACGCCAAGGGCATCAGTCAGGAGCAGATGCAGGAGTTCCGGGCGTCCTTCAACCACTTTGACAAGGTGAGCAGCTCCCTCTGCCCCTTGGCGTCTTCCCTCCCTGCTGTCACCGCTGTCACCGTCCCATCTTGCCCACTCCGTCTTTGCATCTGTCCGTTCCTTCATATCACTGTTGCTGAGTGTTGGCTGCTGCTCATGGGCTGGCGGGGCCTCAGCCACGGAAAGGGGTGCAGAGGTGCATCACCTTGACCTACAGCATGATTAGTTTCCCTCGGGAGGATAAGGGGGGCTCCTGAGCCCTTTCTCTGGGGCTGTGCCAATGAGACCCTGGGACTGAATAAGTCCCAGCACACCCGAGATTTGAGACCTGGCCTGTGAATCTGGTCACACATACACATAGTGTTCCTAAAATTAAGATTTGTTCTGACAACCCCTTTAGAAGGGCCTGAGTCTAGAGTTTGCCCCAGTCTCATCCACCCTGTGCTGGCCTGATGTCATCTGCCTTCCTTCTGCCTCTGGGTAGGAGTGTGCAACCTCAGCCCTGCACTGTCAGACAGGGACCCTGACCTCCCAAGCAGGGAGGGGTGCAGCCCGCTTTCCCCCACCCCAAACGCTGGAGGCGAGGTGCGCTCGCACTCACTCCGAGTCCTAGGACTCAATCCTCAATCATGCACCACTCAGCCCCCATCCCGCTCTGGCCCAGAGGAGGTGAGGGGAGGCCTCTGACTGCCCTTCAGGCCACCATGCCCCTCCACCTGCCCCAGCCATCCCTGGTCATCACCTTGTCCATGTCACCTCTAACTCTGTGTTTCCCTCCCCCATGTGTTCCCCTCCCCCTGCCCTCTGCATGTGACCCTGGCCCCTCTCCCACCTCTGCGCTGGCCTGGTCTCCACACCGCCCCTTGCACACCTGCCTTCGGACGCCCGGCAGGACCACGGCGGGGCACTGGGGCCGGAGGAGTTCAAGGCCTGCCTCATCAGCCTGGGCTACGACGTGGAGAATGACCGGCAGGTACGCGCCCCCTGGGCCCCAGCAGACCACGGCATTAACTGCTCTTCTCTCTCTCTCTCTCCTTCTCTCTGTCTCCCCTCCCTCACCATTTCCACCTTTTCCGTTGTGTGTTCCATCTCACCGGCGCTCTTGCCTTCTCCCTACCTGTGTCTATCTGGACACCTTCCCCCTTACCTGGTCTCTCGGGGCCGCCTCTGTCTCCCCCGCTCCTGCCACTGTCCTGTTTTCCCGCTGTGCACATGGGGCGGCCCCTCTTGTCTACTCTGGGCCTGGCCTTCTCTGCTGTCCCTGCGTCCTCGAGCAGAAGCAGACAGGCAGCATGGACTCCGATGACTTCAGGGCTCTGCTTATCTCCACAGGATACAGCCTGGTATGCAGCCTCTGCCTCCCTCGCTGCTGTGCCGCGCCTCCTCTTCTCCCCTCCTCCCCCTCCTGTCCCTCCTCCCCTTCCTCCTCCTCCTGCTCCTCTTCGCACCACCCCCAGTTTCCAGGTCCTCGGGGACACCCCTCCACCAGAGCAGTGCAGCCTCAGCTCCCCCCTCCTCCTCGGCTGCATCTGCTGGGCTGGGGTCCCTCCGATGACTCCCTGAGCCTCCCACCTCCTTTCTGGAGTCTCTGGAGAGAGGAGGTCAGACTCTGGCTCTCTTCCCCTTTCTTTCTCTTTCTCTCTTTCTTTCTCTCTCCCCCCCACCCCAACCCCCTCCAGAGCTAACTTGTGAGCCTAGCGCTGAGGAGCAGCAGACATGTTTGATCTACACCTCACTCCCCACTTCCCAAAAACATGGGAGGAGAGGGGAGGAGCAGTGGGGGACCGTCCCTGGTCTGGGGCACATGGGGCAGTCAGCTTGGGGGGCCAAGATCCTCGGAGGCAGGGTGACGACACAGCATGCATGCCAGGGCCAGGCCCTGCCCTCCTGGCTGGGTTCAGCTGGCGGGGCCTGGCCACCCTACCCCGCTCAAAAGCTGCCTTTCCCCTGCCCCACTCCCCCCTCGCAGGGCGATGCTGAGTTCAACCGAATCATGAGCGTGGTTGACCCCAACCACAGCGGCCTCGTGACCTTCCAAGCCTTCATCGACTTCATGTCCAGGGAGACCACCGACACAGATACGGCTGACCAGGTCATTGCCTCCTTCAAGGTCCTGGCCGGGGACAAGGTAAGCCAGACACCCCAGAGCACCTGGGGCTGGCAGGGAGGGGCCCTGCAGCCAGGGCTGGGTATGAGGGGCTGGGGGACCAGTGTGGGGTGCAGGGAGCTCAGAATCCCGCCCTGCCGCCCCCAGAACTTCATCACAGCCGAGGAGCTGCGGAGAGAGCTGCCCCCCGACCAGGCTGAGTATTGCATCGCCCGCATGGCGCCGTACCAGGGCCCTGATGCTGTGCCTGGTGCCCTTGATTACAAGTCCTTCTCTACAGCCCTGTATGGCGAGAGCGACCTGTGAGGGCTCCAGAGAGCCCCGAACGAGCATCCCTCCTCACCGCCTCCAGGAGGGGCTGGTGGAGCCATCTGTGTCTGCCCCTCTCTGCGCTGTGGGGCCTCCCTGGTCCGTTCCCCTGACTCTGTATCTATGCAAAGCATTCTGTCAGTCCTTTGGGGGTGGCTGGGAGGGGCTGGGGCCGGCTCTCTCCTCTCTCTGTGGTTGGCCAGGGGGTTCTCTCCCCTCCCAATGGATAGGGGACAGGAGACTTTCGGGGTCAGCCCTTCTGGTCTGGTAAATATATATATTGTTTTTTTGTTGTTGTTTTTTAAACTGTGGAGAGGACAGTGAGTCCCCACAGCAAAACAGGTCCCCTCCTAGCCCTAGGAACGTCCTCCACACCCTGTCCCTTCTTTTGCTCGGAGGTCCCTCCAAGGCCTCCCACATCCAGGCCAAAGCCCTATGTGCCTTGTCCAGGAACCACCCGCACGTGAGATGGGCCCAGCAGAGGGCGCCACAGCTACCCCACAGGAAAGAGGACCCCCACCCTGCTCCCTTTACCCCTCACCCCTCCTTTGCAATTGCCAGGAGATGAGGGGGTGCAGCGCAGCACCCCCGTTTTCTGCAGCAGAGGAGTGGGGTTGGGCTGACCAGACTTTTCCTCCTGCCCCCCACCAGCCCCCACCTTGCTTTGTCTAGACCTGCGTCTCTCTCAGATTTTCTAAGGACCAAAAACAAACAAAAAAACCAAAAAAAAAAAAAAAAAATCACAAAAAAAGCTATAAAAAAAGAATTAAAAACTTTCAGAGAATTACTATTTACTTTATTAACTTACGGATTTATTATATAAATATATATTCACCTAGCAACATATCTTTGCCGCCTCTTGCTCTCATAATGAAGACATAGCTGATTTGCTCCCCTCCCCCCCCGCCCCTTACTGATTTTTCTGTTGTCTGTCATCAGGCATGGGTCTCTGGGGACCCTCCTGAGGTGGAGGGTGGGCTGCTGGCCTGGCTGCCTGTTAGTTGATGGTTTTGCTCCCTATCTCCCATCCACCCCACCCCCTTTTTTTGAGTTTATTCTGATTGATTATTTTTTTCTCGGTTTCTGGATAAACCACCCTTCTGGGGACAGGATAATAAAACATGTAATATTTTTAAGAAGGAGTCCTACAGTGTCCTCTCTTTTTCTCCTCTCTCTGTCCTCCACTTCTTAGCAGAGCAGTGATAGAGCACCTTTTCCCAGAGTGAGGTGGGGCCTGCGCGTGCCACGATCCCCGTTCCCATGAGTGTGTAAACATAAGACTGTTGTTGGGGACCCAGTGTGGGCCAGGCACTGTTCTAAGCGAGTGACATTGACTAACTCACGTAGCCTGCCCAAGAAAGGTGCCGTTGCCATCCCTGTTCACAGGTGAGGCGAGCAAAGCACAAGGAAGTGCAGCACTTGCCCAGCTGGTGAGGGGTGGGACCAGAAATCCACCCCAGGCAGGCTGGCTCCTGAGACCATGCTCTCAACTACCACTTAATGCCAGAGCATCAGCCTCCCCATGCCAGGCAGGGAGGTGGAGGGGTCGGAGCAAGTTGGTTTTGCTCAGACCCCTCTTGCTGTGGAATAAACTCTGGTCCAGGCTGGCAGAGGGAAAGGCGGGGCTCCTGGCAGCTCTCCCACCTCCAGCTGCAGGTGCTCCTGTGCCAGCATCCTAGGAGAAGGTGGCCACCTCCATCCACTGGGCGAGAGAAGACAGCGGGCTTGAAGCAGAGGCCTCCCAGGACTCCTGCCATAGCTGCCCTGCACCACCCTCGCCCTCCAGCCCAGGCTCACCTGGCTGCGGGTCAGGCAGATGACCCCCTCACCCCCATCCAGGTGCTGGCTGCAGTGGCCTGTGCAGAGTGGGGGGGTGGGTAAGCACCCGCCACCCCAGTTGCCCCACTGTGGGAGACAGCCTCCCTCTGCCCCACCTGTGCAAGGGCTGGTACTCACGGAAGATGCAGGTGAGCTGGGCCACACAGGACACAAAGCGCTCGAAGTCCACACGCAGACGGCTATCCCGGTAGCGGCTAGTGAGAGCCTGGGTCAGCTGGTTGTTGAGGTGGAAACCTAGGGGGAGGCCACCTCTGAGCCTGAGCTGCTGTGAACCCCACCCCAACTCCCCAGGGAGACAAACCACAGGGCCTGTCTCCAACTCTCAAACCCCAGCTGTGTGGCTACAGCAGCTTCCTTCATGTCTCTGGGCCTGTTTCCTCATCTGTCAAATGCGGACAACAGCTCCGACCCTGTAGGGTTGTATGAAGACGTTCTATGCAGAGAGTTTAGGACAGTGTCTGGCACATACCAACTCTGCTGTTACTCCTTTAAACTGCAGAATTTCTGCTAGTGGACACTTGGGAATGTTTCTGTGCAGCAACATTCTTGTCAGTCCCACTTGGAGTCAATTTATTAATACTCCACATCAAGGTCAATTTCTAAAGTTGAGAAATAATCTCTGATGAGTCTCAACAGGCTCCTAAAAGCCACAAACACTGGTTTTCGAGGGTCACAGGTAATCCTCCGGGACTCGAGGCTGCAGGGTGACTCTCCCTCCGAGCCCCACTTGTCCAAACAGTTCAAGGATAATTTCATGGGCCGCTGCTGCCTCCTAAAGCCCATCTCCCACCCCCCTCTCCCCACTCTGCATTCTTTTAACACGTTTGTCAAGTGCCATCACATGCTGTGCCTAGGTCTCGCTGCGGTTGGGTAACAGTCTTGGGGGGTGGGGGGGCTGCGGAATTCCTGTCCTTTCATGGAAACGACTTCCTCCGACAACTCTCTTGGGCTCTATGGCCTGTGGTGCCTGGTGTGGGGTCCTGCCCAGGGTCCGCTGGTACTTGTGAAGCCCCTCACCTAGTTTACTGGGCCCTCGTGACCATGACCTCCTGGTTACCTGTTGCCAGTGCCCCATTGTCCCGAGCTGCCTGGTGGCACCTCGTCTCCCTCCTCCACTTGGGCTTTGTCTTGCTCCCTGTGTACTGCTGTTCCCTCTGCCCAGAACACCTTGTCCTCTCGGACCAGGGCATTCCCACTCATCTAACACTCCTTCAGGAAGCTTTTGAAGACACCCCCCAGCACATCGAGTACCTCCTCTGGGCTGCCACCGCTCTCTGTGCCTCCCCTGTCCCCTCCCTGACCACTCTGGGCTGTCACTGTCATGGGTGGCTCTGGCGGCCTCTGGACTGGAAGCCGTGGGAGGTGAGGGAAGGTTTTCTGGTCACCACTGAACTCCCGGCATCAGCCTGGTCTCCAAGAACATGCTTCCTGCCGGCCCCCTCCCTGGCTCTCCCTCCTCCAGACACGGCTCCAGCCCCACAGACTGACCCTGGACTTGCCTCTGCCTCTTCCCTCTCGTACATACTAAAAATTTTAGACAGCTGAGGTCCTCATAAGGCCTCATGGGGGCTCTGTCTCCCCACCAATCTTTCCTCTGACCACCTGCTCCTCCCCACTTGGCTGCAGCCTCGCGGCACCCTTTCCTCATCTCCATCCCTGGGCCCTGCCTTCACCTGGCTCCCTCCACACCTCAGGGCCTTTGCACTGCCTGTTCCCTCTGTCCAGACGCTCTTGCCCCCAGTGTCCCAAGGCTCACTCCTTCAAACCTCAGCAAGGCTCAATGCCCCCACCCCCACCCCCCTGCATGCCCTATGGCCCTGGCCTGCTTCCTTTTTCTGCCACAGCACGTATCACCATCTGACCTGTGTGTCCTATTTGTTGTCTGCCTGTGCCACCAGAATGTCAGCCCCTCAATGACTTGATCAGTCTTCTCTGCCTAGGACAGCAGGCCCATACCAGCCACTCAGTGATACTGAATAACTGGTACACACTCCATCTTCCCCTCATTCTCTCTCACCCCTGCTTCTGTCTGTGTGGGACTCTATTTCTCACTGTCCCACGTCTCCTCATGTTTCAGACTCCATCCTCCCCCCCTCTGTTTTGGGCTCCTTTCTTCCCTTGTGTGTCCCTGGATCTTTGACCTCCCCATGTCTCACCCTTCACTTTGCTGTGGCAGAGGAGCCCCGGGGTAGGTGGGGATCTGGGAGTTCCTGTCTGATTCCCCCCAGCCCCCTCCACACAAGGGGTAAGGTCGCACTCTTGCAGCCACCCTGTGTCGGAGCTTTACAGAGGGAAACAGAGGCCCAAGGAGGTAAATTCATGTGCCCAGGGCCACCAAGGAGTAAGTCAGTAGTAAGGATTCCAACCCAAGCTCAGAGGAGTCCAGGACATTCTGCCGTGGTTCCCCGAGGACACCAGCTCCCACGTCTCCCCTCCCAGGATGCCCTGAGCCCTCCCCAGCGCCCTCCCAGGCCCAGCCCCTTCTCACACCCTCATTTCCCCACACAGACTCTCAGGGTCACCCAGTCCTTGCCGAAGGCTGACAACAAGCCAAGGTGTCAGCTTTGTGGATGGCAGCAGCTGAGTGGGCAGCTGGGATTCTGAGAGAACCAGAGGGCAGGAGGGGGAGCCAACCCTGTCCCCACAACCCACCCCAGGACCTTTGTACCTGCAGCATTCAGCGCCAGCCTCAGCTCATGGGAGTTCATAGTTCCAGAGGCGTCCTGGTCGAACTTGTCGAATATGGCCTGTGTGAGGAGGACTCGGTCAGTCCCGCCCCCAGGCCCCTGAACTCCCTGAAGAGGCCTGAAATGGGGACTCAGGGGCCAGAGAGCTTGGGCTCCCGCCCCAACTCCCTTTCTTCCTGGCTGCACACCCTAAAGCTTCACCACTTTGGGCTTCTGTTTCCCAATCTATAAAATGGAATCAACGGTAGCAGGTGTAACAAGGACATTGTGAGGACAAGTTAAGACTCTACCCACTAGGGACCTAGTGAGGGCTCAATAAATGGTGACTTATTACTATTAGTATGGAGAAACCTTGGACCATTTTCTCCTCACATGGATGGTGTGGTGGGGGGTGGGGAATCACCGCCTCCCATTGGTAGGCAAGCAAAGGCCCCTCGGAAGGGAGGCGACTGGCTTGAGGTCACACAGCCAGAAAAGGGCTGAGCTGGGAGTTGGGATGACAGCCCAGGACCAGAGCCTGTGCTCTTTCTTGATCCCTGAGCTGTTTAGTGCCCTAGAGGGACCACAGAGGGTGATGGGGCAGGGATAACCCAGCCAGAACCCTCCAAGTTGGTGTGGTGTGGTCCAGTCACCTTTCTCCCTTTGGGCCCTGCTAGCCCACAGAGCACCCATGCCCTGTTAGTAAAGTGCCTCTCCTTCCAGGAAGAGGTGGGTCCACCCAGCCCCCCACCTTACCTGCCACTCCTGGAGGCGGCTCCAGAGCTGCTGGAAGTGGTGCAAGGCCAGGCTTCGCCCGTGCTGGGATGGGACATCTGGTTAAAGTCAATGTCCCCAAAAGGGGAGCAGAGGCCCCAACATCCCCATTTTCTCCACCCAGGACCGGCCCGCATCATATACCCCAAAACACTGCAGCAGCTGCTCACAGGTCCTGAGCCCGATCTCTCTGGAGGTCCAGGTGTGTGCCCTGGCTACAGGAAACAAACAAAACCCCTGAACTTCCTGTGGGCTGGCCATCGTTGTGAGTGTTAGGGATTACTGCATCCTCATTTTATAGAAACTGAGGCACAGAGAGCCAAAGGAGTGCTGGTAACTAACAGAGCTGGGATTTGAACTCAGGCAATGGTGTTCCAAATGCCAGCAGCCACTCTCCCTGCCTCTCCCTTAGAGGATGGCGGCTTATAAGAAGCCATGGTCTTGGCGACTGGTCCTGCCACAGGACCCAAGTGTGAGGAGATGCTATCAGGCTGAACCCATGTTTCCCACGGCCTAACTCCCAGCAGCATCCTGGATTAACACACACAGAGCAATGGTCTCCAACTCACCAGGCTCCAGGGCAATGCTTAATAAGGTCTGGAGCTGAGAGGCACTGAGTTCTTCCTCCTGGTCAAGGAGAGAGCGGGTTGTGAGGCCATTCGCTCAGGCAGCATTCAACTGGCGGCTCTGGGCCTGGCCCAAACAGCATGCTGGGTGGCGCTGGGGACACAGTGAGTCCGGCCCTGCCCTCTTAGAGCCCAAGGTCCAAAGAGAGTGGTCAGGGCTGCCATGGGGAGCACTGGGTTGTGGGAGCCCACGGTGCGCATGCAGCTGACCAGCCTGAGGGAGGGTCAGGAGAGTTTCCAGCAAAGGGCACATGAGAAAAATGAGGGTTTAGCCAGAGTGGGAAGTGAAGGAGACAAGGCAGCCGGGTGAGGTACAGACTGAGAAGGCCCTCAGGCAGGCAAGAGCTGTGAGCGTTCTGAGAGAAGGTCATGAAATTTAGGGTGGGGGCGAGCTCAGGGGGAAAGGATGGGACCCCCCCCTTAGCCCTGTCCCCCCTCCTCACCTCTCCTGCCAGCTCCTGAAACAGCTGTTCCAACCGCAGCTCCAGGGGAATGAAGGGAGCCTGCAGGGTTGGGGGAGTTTAGGTCTGGCCAAGGGGGTCCCCACCCCACCCCGGCGTCGTGCTCCCTCACAGAGCAGCCCCTCACCCTGAGGGCGTGAAGATCCGCGCTGATCACGTCGTCGATCTCCCTGCAAATTACAGACCAGAAGTGGGGAAGGGGCTGCTCACCCCGCACCTGGGGTTAGGGGCCCGCGGGATCTCAACCCGGGGGTCAGGTGGGGTCTAGGCAGGATCTTGGGGCCCTGGGCTGAGCCAGGGGGCTGGGGATTCCGGACGTAGGTCAGGGGGCCCGGGCTCACACGGCGGTGTGGCGGCGCTCGGAGAAGATGCGCAGCGTGAAGTCGGCCTCCTCGCCAGCACGGGCAGCGCTGGGCACCACCAGGTAGTGGCCGGGGCGCAGGCGGCAGCGGCGGCTGACGTCGCGTCGGGCGCACAACGGCGAGCGGTCGGCGCGCAGCAGTTTTGGCAGGAGCGCGCGACTGTGCGGGGTGTCCCAGAGTCCCAGCAGCTGGGGGGGGGGGGGGGACAGGCGCCGAGTGACCATGACCGCCCAAGTTCACCCCACCCAGCCGTCCACTCACAGCACCCCTCCAGACTGCCGGGTGTAAACCGACTCATCCTCCCATCAGCCAAGCACATCCCGGGCCTTCCCTGCCCCAGTACAGGTTGTCCGAGCCCCTGGGGTGGATGGAGTCTGGAATCTGGGGTCCCATCTGAGACCCACCTCCTCTGGGATCTGTCAGAAGGAAGAGCGAGGGAGTCAGGGCCAATGGGGAAGTGGCCACTCCTGAGTCCCCTCCTTGCCGCCCCCCCCCCCGCCTTTTCTTCTTATTTTCTTCCCTCATTAAGCCCCTGGCCCTCAGTCCCTGTCCCAGCCCCTCTTTGACCCCTCCTGGACCTGTCCATCCCTGTCCCTTCTCTGCTCCTGTCCCTCCTTGATCTTCAGCCTCCCCACCCCTTCTCTGACTCCTTCCTGACCCTTCTGACCCCTAGCCTCTCTCTGCTCTTCCTAGCCTCTCAGTCTCTCCTTGACCCGCCTCTGATTCTCTCAGCTGCTCAGCCAGGGGGCCCACCTGGAACACATGGAAGCACACAGTGAGGTAAGTGAGGCCCTGGGCCCTGAGGCAACGCCGGTTTCGCTGGATGAGTGACAGGAGGACAGTGCATTTGGGAACTCGGCCCCCTTGAGCAGGGCCCCTTGCCCTTCCTGCGCCCCAGCCCCCCCAGGGCCATTCCTCATCATCCTCTTCTTCCTCATCAGGCTCCAGCAGTGTCAGCCGGAACTGGGGGTTGGTCCAGAAGGTTTCTAGTAGAGGAGAAAGAAATGGAGTTATCTCAGCTGCCACAGGCCCCTTACTTGCCTCTCAGGGTCCCATCCAGGCCTCACCAGAAGTAGGATGGCTCCCGCCAGAGTTGAAACCTCGCACCCAGCGGCCTTGGAAGAGATGGATGTGCCAGCCGCCTCCAGCAGGGCTGGGGCCTAGCACCTCAGGGCTCAGCGAGCAGATCTGGACAGTGTTGAAGTGGCGGAGGAAGTCCTGCAGCTCCATCCTGGACAGTGGTCGGCAGTCAGACCCTGCCCAGCCCCCACCTCTCCAGGGTCCCAGCCTCCCAAGTATCTCAAGACCCTACTGTGACCCCCCAAATCACAAAGCCTCCCAAATTCCTCAGATATTATTGCCAAGGACCTTTCAGTCCACCAAACAGTATCCTGTCTCCAGAATGACCCCCAAACCTCTGAGCCCTCCAGCTCCCGGAGATTTCTCCAACTCCTCAGAAATGCCCCCACAAATAGCCAAGATCCACAAGTTCCCTTCAAATATTGTGAAATTGTCTTCAGATCCCAAATATCAAGACCCTCAGATTCTCAATTACCAACAAATACCGTTCAGACCTTCAATATTGCCAAATTTCAAGAAATGCCCCGGATGTCACCAAAACCCCTCCATTGCTCTAAATATTACCCATCCCTCTTCAGCTGCCCCCCCCAGAGAATACTATGCCTTCAAATCCCCCTAATATCATTATTAATTCTTCCTCGACTTCCCCAGATAGAACCCCACTCCAAAATTACTGCTGATATGGACAGACTCTCCCCATTAGGGACCCCTCTGCATGAACGCCAAGTAAGACTCCCCAGTTCTGAGCCTCACTGGCGGGCACCTCGGCCCTACTCACCAGAACTCACCATCCTCTTTCTTCAACAGCAGGGCATCTCGCCACTCAGTGGGGAGCGCGTCCCAGCGTGGGCAGCTGGAGAGATGGGGGTGTGAGGGGTGGGGGTGGGGCCCAATCCCCCACCACCACTCCAGATCCATCCCACCTGTCACTCCAGGCCCCGGTCCATTCCACGCGGCCCCATGGGTTCCGCAGCCGCAGCAGCCGCACCTTGGTGAAGCCCAGCGACACCTGAGGGCAGCATTGTCAGTGGGGATTGGCACCTGGACATCCCCTGCCAGCCCACCCATGGAAGATGCTCACCTTGTGTGTGCCCGTGACTGAATACGCATGTCCCTTCACCAACCCGTCTTCTGTACGATGCTCACCCCGATCACTCTGGGCAGAGGACAGGAGATGGTGAGGCCCCAGCAGGGTACAAGAGGGTGGTTGATCCTCTCTGCCTCCCCCCCCACCCCCACCGACCGTCTGCCACCAAAGCGGGAGTCAACCAAAGCACCCAGCTGAATGGCACAGGGATCTGAGAGAGGGGGTGGGAGTTGGTGAGTGAAGGCGAGAGAGGAAGCAGAGAAAGGGAGATGGAATCAAGAGACAAAAATAGAAAGAGAAAGAGAGAGACAGAGATATAGAGATAAAAGAAAGATATAGAACAGACAGAGGGAGATGGAAAGAGGCAGAGAAACATAAAAGACAAAGTGAATCAGTCAGTAACTGAATATAGGATGCAGTAAATGAATAAGTGAATGAGTTAGACCGACTCAGTGAATGAATGAATGAATGAATGAATGAATGAATATGTAATCGGGTCACAGATAAACATATGACCCAGGATGAGCCCATGAAAATCAATCCTGGGGCTTTTGTTGAAACTCTCAAAAAGAGGCACCCTCAGGGTGGTGGGCGGTATCTGTGGGTGCTTCTTTTGTGCCCAATGGGGGGAAACCTGCCTGAGTGAAGCTAACCCAGAACCAGGAATAGAAAAACACCTTCACAACGCCTGCTAAGCACCTGGTTCCCACTGTGCCCGAAGCTCATTCGTTCTGAGAGCAAATAAATGTCCTTTTGACTTGCTCATGTTTGATTTGTGAGAGAGAATAAGCCAATAGTGAAAGACAGGAGGACATGGACGCCTCCCTCTCCAGCTGTGACTGTGTGCTGGTCCTGGTGGAGGCGGGTGGGTCTCCATGGGAGTCTGACTCTCTTACCAGGGCAGTGGCGCCCACAAGGGACTCCTTGGCCAGGGCGTGACGCAGGGCTGAGAAGAGGCCTGGGGTGTCTTGCCTCAGGTAGAGCACCTCACCCACGCCGCCTGTGAAGTCCACGAAAGCTTCATTCATGTGACCGCCTCGCATCACCTCATAGGAGCCGTGGAGCCTGTGGGAGCAGGTCTGGGGTAGGGGTGTCTGAGGTGCATACGAGCACCTCGGCAACCCCTGGGACCTGGGGGTCTCTGTTCCAGTGTGTGGGGTCCCAAGGGCTATCCCTGAAATTTGCAGACTCTTGAAGTGAGGGACTGTGGCACCCTTGGAAATCGAGGCTCTGGTCTGTGGGCCACCAGGACTGCAAGATTTGGGGGTCACAGGAGAGCGCTGTCAGAATTTTGGGCATCCTGGGGACTGTGTCTGAAACTTTAAGTCTTTGGGAGATAGATGTCTGCTTTGGGGGTAATCCCCATGGGGCTTGCCAGGGAATTTAGATCCTAAGGATGGGGAAAAGTAAAGATTTGAGGGTCCCAGGTCTTACACTCAATATATTGGGGGTGCTTTAGGTTTCTGATGGATCAGGAGAGATTGTCTGAGATTACCGGTCCCCCAAGGGGATAAATCTTAGATTTGGTGACACCGGGGCCTGATAAGAGATTTCAGGCTCCTTAAGAATTCTGGGTGTTTGGCGGGTCTCTGGGAATATTTTATGCGCTATGTGATACAGGGAGGTGTTTACGATTTGGAGGTCCTCAGGAGATGGTGTGACGTGAGGGCCTCAGGGACTGTCTTGGTTTGGGATCCTTAGTGGGATGTCTAGAGGATCCTAGAAGTTGGGGGTTTCCAGGGGGTCCCATGTGACTGGGACCTGCTGGCTGAGACTTGGGGTCGCAGCCGGAGGGGTTGGGTGGGGGCGTCCTTACTTGGCATAGGCCTTTTCCAGGAGGGGGGCCCAGAACTCATTCCGCTGTTCTGAGCGCACGAACATCAGCTTCCCCTCACGCACAGGCAGCTTGTCATCCACCACGACGTCCACCCAGTGGCCGAACTGCCAGAGCTGGAGAGGGAAGGGGCAGGGCCCAGGCTCAGCTTCCAACCTCCAGCCCCACCTGGGCCCCAGCCTCTGACCCCTGACCCTGCTGCACACATCCAAGAATTCCAGCCTCAAGAGAACAATGTCAACTATGGAATCCATGTCACTTGGGGGGAAACTGAGGCATGAGCAGAGGAACCGAGCTTTACCTGGAAGTGGAAGACACCCGCGTAGCCATCTCGGAAACCCTGTCCAGGAGGGACCACCCGGCACAGGAGTCGGGGGTACAGAGTGAGGGAGGCAGCAGCCGCAAGAAACCAACAGTTACCTGAGAGGAAAGAGGAAGACTGAGGCTCAGGGGGGAAGAGACTGAGGGGGAGGGGGAGGGGTGCAAAGGGGGAAGATTGCGGGCAGAGCTGTCAGGGTTTTAGCTGCAACTTGCAGAATCGGGGGCTCAAGATGTGTTCAGTGGTCTCACCCAGGCTCCCCTGACACACATCTGTCCGGCTCATGTCCTCACAGATGAACGTAGGCTCAGCACAAAACTCCTGGAGGGTGATGGGAATTCCAGGCCTCAGCCAGGAAAGGAAAGGAAGGAGCAACTGGGAGGTCAGACACCTGGGTCCTCTCCTGCCCTCACTGCTCCAGAGTAATGAGCGCCTCCAACCCCATGAGACGCTTGTAAAGCCTGCAGGCAGCCATCGCCTTCCCTGGACCTCCCTGGACCCAGAATGGCTGAGCCTGCTCTGAGCTGGTCCCACAGTGACCCCTCCTCCCTCAGACCCAGGAGCCCAGGCCCCCAGCCCCTCCTCCCTCAGACCCAGGAGCCCAGACCCCCAGTCCCCTCCTCCCCCAGACCCAGCCAGAGCCCAGCCCTCAGCCACACTTTACATGGGGCCTCATCCATTTCACCCCTTTGGCCTTCTCCGAGTCCGGCCCCAGCTGGTCATAGCCAAGGGCATCAGGGCCAGCAGGGAAGTAGGGATCTCGGAAAAGGATCCCCTCATCCAGGCAGGCTGCTCGGATTGCCTCATAGCTCTGGCCTCGAAAGAGCTTTGGGCCCCCAGCTCCAGGTGCTGCTTCATCCACCAGTTGGATGGTGACCTTCCTGCTGCCACACGCCATCCGGACACTCTGGGCTCCCAGGCTGGCCCCTGGCCCTTTAACCTCCTGAGTCATGGGGGTGGAGCCTCCCCTCCATCTGAGCCCCATGGGGGTCTTTAGGCAGTGAGGAGTCTTCCCTTATTAATATTAATTGATGGTTTGGAGTGTGAGGCAGCAGGGACGCCTCTTCAGTGGTTTACTCCCCAAGGCGTGAGGCCTTCAGTTGTGGCGAGGGTAGCAGCTTAATGGGCTTGGACAGCAGCAGGAGGGAAGGTGGGCAGAGCTGAGGGAGGACCAGCTGCCACTGTGGAAGTGCCTAGAAGGAGGTCAGTGTGGGGGTTGCATTTTGGCCAGCTTATCCCTGCATGTCTCCCTCTGTAGGGCTGGGAGGTTGGTGTGTCTACTGCTGTGTCTCTCCCCCTCTGCAGCTGACAATTTCTCTCTCTGCTTGGCATTGTATCTCTCTTCTCCATCTCAGCTTCACTGTTCTTCTCTGTCCATCTCTCTCATCTCCTTTTGTCTTTCTCTGTTTTTTTGCTTGTTTGTCTCTGTCTGTGTCTCTCTGTATCTCTCTTGTCTCCATCCTTCTCTCTTTGTCTCTCCTGCTTTCTGTGTCTCTGTTTCTCTCTGTTCCTATCTTGTGCATACCTCACTGTCTGTCCCTCTCCATCTTTCTCTCTGTCCTTGTAACCCCTCAACCACCACAGCGGGACCCTGAGATGTCAGGATCCCCGTCCCCGACAAGGCAGACCTCAGCTGGTTGCTCCAGGCAGGGCTGACCCTGGAAGGGCTGCTCTGCACCTATTTTCCCTGGGCTGGGAGCCGGGCCTCCAGTGACCATGACACCCTGCCCTGCCCACACAGGGCTCAGGGTCTGGTGGAGCAGTATTTTCCCCAAAGGATACTGGAGCCATTGGAGAGGAGAAAGAGGAAGAAGAGGAAGAAGAAACAGTTTCTGAGAGGCCAGAAATTCAGTTTTTGTCTCAGCAGACCTTCCATCCTCGCAGGGGAGTCTCCTGCGATAACAGAATTGTGTCACCTCGGGGCCGGCCGAGTGGCGCGATGGTTAGGAGCTGGCTTGGGACACCAGAGGACCCCGGTTCGGATCCCACATATGAGGGCCAGTGACACTGCCCTCCACAGCTAAGATGCTGAACAACAGCTCAACCTGGAGCTGGGCTGCCATGAGTCGCCGGCGACGGCGTGGGCTGCAGTCCCTGTGGCAGTGGATTGCCATGGGCTACCGTGTGTAGCCAGCAGCCAGCGTAAGCGGCCAGCAGCCGCCCTGAGCGGCCATCCAGAAGCCGGCGACTGATCTGCCTCGCCAGAGAAGAGCACAATGATGGTGCCAGCTTGGGCCAGTGAAGCAACATCCTCCACAACTAGACTGAAGAACAGAAGGACAGCAACTTATCTGTTCCGCTTCCCCCAATTTCCCAGCACTGTTCCCATCCTCCCAATTCCCCAATAAAAATCTTAAAAAAAAAATAAAGAAAGAATTGTGTCACATCTGTGGCACCCAGATGTCTCTCCGTCCTCTGGCATCTTTCCCTCCAAATGGACCAACAGATATTACCTTAATCCCGCAGCTGTGTGGCCACCAAAAAAGGGCTATGAAATAGGTTTTCTTCTTGTAAAATTGCCAAGACCCCCCCACCCCCACCTCCATAATGTAGCAGGTGACAGTGGTTAGAAGCACGTGCCAAGGTTAGGACTCAGAGGACCTGGGTTTGAATCCCAGCTCTAACACTAAGAACTGTGTATCTTGGACAAGTCACTTAACCTCTTTGTGCCTCATCTCTACAATGGGGGTAATAATAGGACCTACTTTGGAGGGTTGTTGTGAGCAAATGGGTTAATATGTGGGACATGCTCAGAGCAGTGCCTGACACAGAATAGGTGGTCGATAAATATTAGATGTTATGACTACATCCTGCGGTCCCATCCATGGTCACCTATCACCTCTGGCCACTGTTTCTGCCACTTCCAAGGTCACCTCTGCCATCCCACTATCTGTTCTCCACAGTCCCACCCCATGGGGTCAAAGTCCTCTCCCCTTTATTTGCTCCAAATTACCACCAACAGTAGGAGGAAGCTTTTACCAAAACCTGACTGACATCTTACGGTGACCAGAAAACGATTACTGGTGAAAACTGCCCGACAGATCATCCCACCATTGGTCCGCTGACTTCCCTCCTCTTCCTGTGGGTCTGGGTCCACAGGCCCCTCTGCTCCTCATAGGTCCCTGCTGGCTGCCAAGTTGCAGGGCTCTGGTCACATCCCACAAACACGTTCTCTTGATCATCACTTCTGTTTTTGTTTTGTTTATTTTTTAGCTGCGCCATCCTGCCACCTGTTGGCAGCTCAGCAGCAGCTCAGCTCCGGCAGAGAATCGAACTGCTGTTGCTCAGAGCTCACACTCTTGAGTGAGCTCTTAACCAACTGAGCCACTCGGCTGGCCCACTTGATTATCACTTCTTACATCCAGAGTACCAAATATGCCTTTCCCTGCAAAGGTAAGAAAACGCACTGATGTCATTGTAGATGTTTGCTGCTTTCTGAGCCCAGCATTCCCTACCTCTTTTTCTGGAAGCAGCAACCCTATTATGTTTTTTAAAGATCCACCTTATTCTTAAGCCTTGAGACTCTGGTAGGGCTGGCCCCTCCCCACAGCTCCAGGAAAGGGCGTTTGACCCAGACCAGCCAATGGGAGCAGCGCACCCCTGGCCACGCCCCCCTCGTTCCGAGCCAGGGAGACTCAGGGCGGGATTTCTCTTTCCCTGGGGCCACTGAGCTGGCGGGATGCAAACCCGGAGTGGCAGGATTCTACCTTGGCCACGTTGTCAGAAAACCCTGTATGAAAATGACGACAACGCGGAGCAAAGCAGAGTGAGGCGATGGAGAAAGAGACAAGATTCCCACAAGTATAGAGCCTGTCAATCCGGATGCACTTGAAATCAGACTTTTACAATGAAGGAGCCAATAAATTCTGCTCTTCTCTTTTTCCCAATTTTTATTATTTAATTTAATTTTATTTTGTCATTAGCAGCCAAAAGAAAACCTCGCAATTCATTGGCATGAGTTCTGCCACAATGCACCAGCTTGAAGATCCCCTAATGAAGAGATCTGACACAGCCATGGAGTAAGGAATCTGGTGCCAGTTTCCACCCGTCTCCTTACCTAACCAGCAACGTGCAGATGTTCCTGCTTCACCAAGTTAAGGCTACACTTGAGCCATTAAAAAAAGATTCTGCCGGGCCGGCCGAGTGGCGCGATGGTTAAGAACTCGCTTGGGATGCCAGAGGGCCCCGGTTCGGATCCCACATATGAGGGCCAGTGACACTGCCCTCCAC
>NW_017731816.1:701706-703203 GCF_001890085.2 Hipposideros armiger | reverse complement strand
CAGTGAAGCAACATCCTCCACAACTAGATTGAAGAACAAAAATGACAGCAACTTGTCTGTTCCCCTTCCCCCAATTCCCTAGCACTGTTCCCATCCCCCCAATTCCCCAATAAAAATCTTTAAAAAATAATAATAATATAAATAAATAAAGATTCTGCCTAAAACACTACTGTGATAATGAAAAGCCCCTCTCTGACTCGCAGAGAAAGCAGGTATCTGTTACATGTATAATAGCAAATGCTTACTACTTACTGAGGCCTTGCTGTGACTGCACCAGACACTGTTCTAGGCACTTTGCAATACGATCTCATTTAATCCTCACAGGAACTGCGAGAGGTGTCTCAGTCAGCTCTGGCTGCTATAGTGAATACCATAGACTAGGGGGCTCAAACAACAGGCATGTATTTCTCAGTTCTATAATCTGGGAGTCCCAGATCAATGTGCAGCATGGTCGGGTTCTGGTGAGAGCTCTCTTCCAGGATTGCAGACGGCAGCCTTCCTGCTGTAGCTCCCGTGGTGGAGAGAGCTCTGGTCCGTCTTCCTCACCTTCTAAGGACACTAATCCCATCTCATGGGGGCCTCACCCTCATGACCTCATCTAAACCTAATCACCTCCAAATACCATCACGTTGTTAGGGTTTCAACATATGAATTTTTTGGAGGGACACAAACATTCAGTCTACAACAAGAGGTAAACCTTAGAATGACCCCCATTTTATAGAGGAGGAAACTGAGGCACAGAGAAGTGTGGTGCTTTGTCCATGCTCTCACAGTTGCAGAATTAGGATTTGAATCCAGTGGTCTGACTTACTAATTATACTTTATTGCCTCTTAAAGGATAGTATTCAGAATATATAAAGAGCTCCTATAAATAAACAACAGTTGACTCAATAGAAACTGGGCAAAAGACATGAATGAGCAATCACAGAATCAAGAGCCAGTAAGCATATGCAATCATACTCAACCTCAATGAAATGCTAATTAACACCATTTGAGATACCATTATACTCACTAGATTGGGAAGAAAGTTAAGAAGTCTGAAATTGCCAAGTGTTGGCAGGGATGTGGAGCAACAGGAGTGCAGGTGGAGAGGTATGATTTGGTACAAACACTTTGGAAGACAATCTGGCATTAATCAGTCAGTGCCAGCCCTGTGACCCAGCAATTCCACTCCAGGTAAATGTATCCAGAAGAAATACATGTAGATGTGTTCCAGGAGGCATGTGTAAAAATGTTCATAGCAACGCTGTTTGCAATAGCAAAAACCTGAAGATAACTCCAATATCCATTGTCAGCAAAATGAGAAAATTTTATTATATTCATACAAGGGAAGATGACACAGAACTCAAAATTGGATGCACAGCAGCCACAACCTGGGTGAATCTTAAAAACATAATGTTGAGAGCCGGCCGAGTGGTGCGATGGTTAAGAACTGGCTTGGGATGCCAGAGGGCCCTGGTTCGGATCCCACATATGAGGGCCAGTGACACTGCCCTC
>NW_017731816.1:660541-700393 GCF_001890085.2 Hipposideros armiger | reverse complement strand
TTCTTTCATCTCTCTCTCTCTCTCTCTCTCTCTCTCTCTCTCTCTCTCCTTACAATTTTTTGCTAAAGACCCAGATCCTTTATCCTGGAGGGTTTCCCATAGTCTGTATCTGGCTAATGCACCCCCTAGTGGAATTTACCATGTGTGTCTGTCTACTGTCACCCCATAAATTGGGTTTTAGCTCTAGATGCTTCCTCAGTTGCAGGCTTGGTTTGAGGGGAAGGTGACTTCCTAGGAGGTGCTTGACTTTTTCATCTGGTTGTCTCTGCATTTGTGATGTTGGTAGCAGGTGCTCACTACCCACACCCGTTGATGAAAGATGGGGGTGGCAAAATGGTGATGTTCTAAAGCTAGCATTTCATCTTCATGTAGTAGCTGGGATGTTATATAAAAAACACCCCCTTATCTGCTGTTTAGTTGCCCTAATGTACAGTTCATAAAAGAAAGACAGGATACTATCTTGATCCTTTCCCTTTATTTACCACTTTTCAGAACAACCCTTATTTATTAAATATCCATATATGTGTCAGAATTCCTTTGAAGAGCTTTCATTGCAACAAATTACCTGGTAGTGAGATTGTGTAGGGGAAAAGTCTAGCTTCCATTCTTGGAAGTTACTGATGACCTTCCAAGAAGAACTGATACTTGAACATGACTAAATTGGCTTTCATCAATATTCATCAGAAGGCAAGTGTGCTGGAGAATGAAGGCCACGCAGAGGGAGGAGAGCTGAGACTGACCAGCCTAGATCAGCTAGAGATACAGCAGTTGTTGTCAATAGCAAGCAAGCAGGAACAAAAATGGGCTCACAACATTTTCTGTAAATTTGATGAACTCCCAGCAGGCTTGCCTTCTAGGCACTCGGAAGTCACCTGTCATAAAAGGTGCATTTGAGGTGAACTTGACCACATCCTTGAGGACCATAGAGGTCTCACAATTAAGTTTGTAAACTTGTTGCAACAATGTTGCTAAACTTTTTTTGATATCAGAAGGATTATTCATCTTGAATTTGTACCAACTGGACAAACAGTTAACCAAGTTTACTATTTGGAAGTGCTGAAAAGGCTGCGTGAAAAAGTTAGATGACCTGAACTTTTTGCCAACAATTCATGGCTCTTGCATCATGACAATGCACCAGCTCACGTGGCACTGTCTGTGAGGGAGTTTTTAGTCAGTAAACAAATACAGTAAGTCCCAGACTTACCAACATTCGAGTTGCGAACTTTCACAGATACGAACGGACCTCGCATTACAAACATTCATAGATGCGAACTAATCGTGGAAGTAGCTTACGTGTCTGCTGGACATTGTCACAGTTGTGCTGTTGTGTGTTTACTGTACAGTGCAATAGTGTACAGTACTACAGTGCTCAATTAGAGCCCAGGTTGTCCGGAAGCAAGAGGAAAAGCAGTGGTGATGTGGAGGGGACTGCTAGGAAGCACAAAGCAATAACCTTGGAAACAAAAATGAAAATAATTGAGAGATTGGACCAAGGCGAAAAGATATTAGACGTTGCTCGTTCTTATAACATGAATTGTTCATGTTATAACAATTACATGAATGTAATTTGCTTTACATTGTATATTTGTGTCAAAGGTGTATAAGACTCACTTTGTCAGACTTATGAACAAATCCGACTTACGAACGTTCTCCCAGAAAAGAAGTCGTTTGTAAGTTGGGGACTTAACTCTAACTGTATTATAATACCCTCCCTACTCACCTGATCTGCCCCCCAATGACTTCTTTCTTTACCCGAAGATAAAGTAAATATTGAAAGGAAGACATTTTGATGACATTCAGGACATCAAGGGTAATACGACGACAGCTCTGATGGCCATTCCAGAAAAAGAGTTCCAAAATTGCTTTGACGGGTTGACTAGGTGCTGGCATTGGTGCACAGCTTCCCAAGGGGAGTACTTCGAAGGTGACCATAGTGATATTCAGCAATGAGTAGGATTAGTTCGTGAACTTAATTGTCCAACCTCATATAATATGAGTCCCAATTTTGCCCAAAATATAGTGTAGATAAATTATTATAGAAAGAAGACTAGAAGGAAACACACTAATGTAGTAAGAGTGATTATTTCAGAGTGGTAAAATGGTGGGTAATTTTAATTTTCTTACTCAAAATCCTGCAATAAGTATGCACGCATTTTATAATTTGAATGGAGATGATAAAAGAAAGTAAAAAACTATTGGCTGACGTAAGTCCAAGGACACTCACTGCAGTACAGTTTGGTTTTAGTGGATGGTGTGACACCACCAGACACCCAGGAGGGCCCAAGTGACATTCATTATGCTCCTCTTTGTGATGGAGCACTAAGCAGCCAGCAAAGTGAATGAAGTTGGACACATATTTATTGCTAAGTGACAAAAACGAGGGCAGTGGGTGGAGAATGCTACTGTTCATGCAAAGAGGGAAAAGAAACTGCATATGTTTACAGAAGAATAGAAGGTTTTTTGAAAGTTACATAGAACATGAGTAACAGCAGTTTCCTCCCAGAAAGGAGGATATATATAATTCTTAAATTGTGATAAAATACACATAACAAATTACCATTTTAACCATCTTTAAATGTATAGATCAGTAGTATTAAATACATTCTTAATGTTGTGTAACCATCACCATCATCCATCTCAGAACTCTTTCCATCTTGTAAAACTGAAATTCTATGCCCATTAAAAAATAACTCTCCAGTTCCTCTGCCCCTCAGCCCCTGGCACCCGCCATTCTACTTTCCGTTTCTATGGTTTGACTACTCTAAGTACCTCTAAGTGGAATCATACACTATTGTCTTTTTGTCAGTGGCTTATTTTACCTAGCATAATGTCTTCAAGGTTTATCCATGTTGTAGCATGTGTTAAAATTTCCTTTCTTTCAAAGGCTGAATAATATTCCATTGCATGTATATAACACATTTTGCTTATCCTTTATCTGTTGATAGACACTTGAATTGCTTCCACATTTTAGCCATTATGAATAATGCTGCCATGAACATGGGTGTATGAATATTTCTTTGACACTCTGTTATCAGTTCTTTTGGGAAATATACCCAAACATGAAATTGCTGGATCATATAATAATTCTATGTTTAATTTTTTGAGGACCCACCATACTGTTTTGCACAGCAGCTGCACCATTTTACATTCCCTCCAACAGTACACAAGCGTTCCCATTTCTCCACATCCTTGCCAACGCTTGTTATTTTCTGTTTTTCTTTTTTTTTTTATAGTAGCCATCCTAATGGGTGTGATGTGATATCTTGTAGTTTTGATTTGCATTTCCCTACTGATTAGTGATATTGGTCTGTGATATGGCATCTTTTAATGTGCTTACTGGCCATTTGTGTATTTTCTTTGGAGAAATGTTTATTCAAGTCCTTTGCCCATTTGTTAATATTGTTGTTCAGTTTTAAGAGTTATCTATATATTCTGGATGTATCAGATATATGATTTGAAAATATTTTCTCCCATTTTGTGGCTTGCCTTTTTACTCTGTGGGAGCATTTTTTTGATGCACAAAAAAATTTAATTTTCATGAAGTCCAATTTGTTTACTTTTTCTTTTTTCTTAGTGTCATATCCAAGAAAGCATTGCCCAATACAAAGCCATGAAGCTTTTGTCCTATGTTTTCTTCCAATAATTTTATAGTTTTACCTCTTATATTTAGGTCTTTGATTCATTTTTGATTAATTTTTATATGTAGTGTTAGGGAAGAGTCCAATTTCATTTTTTTGCATGTGGATATCCAGTGTTCTAAGTACTATTTGTTAAGAAGACTGTCTTTTTCCCCATTGAATGATCTTGGAATCCTTATCAAAAATCCTTTGACCATACATGTAAGAGTTGTTCTGGTCTCTGAGCTATTCCATTGGTCTATGTAGCTGTTGTTATCCCAGTACCCACTACTTTGATTATTGTAGCTTTGTAGTAAGTTTTGAAATCAGGAAGTGTGAATCCTTCAGCTTTGTTCTTCTTTTTCAAAATTTTTCTCTATTCAGGTTCCCTTCAGATTCCATATGAATTTTAAGATGGTTTTTTTTTAAAAAACCCATCTTAAAATTTCCACAAAAAGTCATTGAGGTTTTCATTGGGATTGCATTGAACCTGTAGACTGCTTTGGGTACTATTAACATCTTAAAAATGTTGTCACCCATCCATGAACATGGGATGTCAATCCATTCATTTAAATGTCTTCTTTAATGTCTTTCAGGATTGTTTTGTAGTTTTCATTGTACATGTGTTTTCATCTCCTTGGTTAATTCCTAAATAGTTTATTCTTTTTGGTGCTATTGTGAATGGACATTGTTTCCTTAATTTCATTTTCAGATTGTTCATTGTTAATGTATGGAATTGCAAATGATTTTTGTTTTTTGACTATGTATTCTGGACTTTGCTAAATTCATTTAACAAGTTTTTTGTTTTTTTGTTTTAAAGATTTTATTGGGGAATTGGGGGAGGAGAACAGCACTGGGGAATCGGGGGAAGGGGAACAGACAAGTCACTGTTGTTTTGTTCTTGAGTCTAGTTGTGGAGGATGTTGCCTCACTGGCCCAAGCTGGCACCATCATTGTGCTCTTCCCAGTGACGCAGATTAGTCGCTGGCCTCTGGATGGCCGCTCACGGTGGCTGCACGGCGGCTGCCGGCCACTCACACTGGCTGCCAGCTACACACGGTAGCTTATGGCAATCCACTGCAGCAGGGGACTGCAGCCTATGCAGACGCCGGCGACCCACAGGCAGCCCAGCCCCAGGTCAAGCTGCCGTTCACCATCTTAGCTGCAGAGGGCAGTGTCACTGGCCCTCATATGTGGGATCCGAACCAGGGCCCTCTAGCGTCCCAAGCCAGTTCTTAACCAACGCGCGCCACTGGGCCGGCCCACAAGTATTTTTGTTTCAACAATTTTGGAGGGAATCTTTAGGAGATACATGTATGAGATATATATTTGAAGTGAAAAACAAAAAATATTAAGTACAGTACAAAGTTCAGTTTTTTCCTGAGCCATTTATGAATAAGTTGCCAACAGGCTGCCTCTTCACCTTCAAATACTTTACTTTGTATTTTGTGCAAAAAAAGAACATTCTGCACTATACACACGGTACGACTGAGGTGAAAATCAGGAAATTAACACAGATGGATCTTTACCTAATCACTATCTAATCCTCAGACCCTAACCACCTTTACCAGGTATCCAAATAGTGTCTTACTTTTCATTGTATTTTTTTTTTAAGATTTTTATTGGGGAATTGGGGGAAGGGAAACAGACAAGTTGCTGTCTTTTTGTTCTTCAGTCTAGTTGTGGAGGACGTTTCACTGGCCCAAATTGACACCATCATTGCGCTCTTCCTAGCGAGGCCAATCAGTCCTGGCTTCTGGACGGCAGCTCACGCTGGCTGCTGGCTATACACGGTAGCCCATGGCAACCCACTGCCACAGGGGCTGCAGCCTACGCCGTTGCCGGCGACCCATGGCAACCCAGCTCCAGGTTGAGCCGTTGTTCAGCATCTTAGCTGTGGAGGGCAGTGTCACTGGCCCTCATATGTGGGATCAGAACCGGGGCCTTCTGGCGTCCCAAGCCAGCACTCGGCCGGCCCTCATTGTATTTTTTTGAAATTTGTAGCTTATGTGGATATATTATCTTTACAAATTTTTTCAATGTTCAAAAACTACATGACACAGACAAAATAAAAATTAATTCATTTAACAATAAGCCCTGAGTACCAATGAATGCCTGAAAATTCTCGAACTTCGCCCAGTCTTTGTGGTAATGCAGGATTTTGCACTCCGCTGCTGTCGAAACCAAAGTAACAGAACCAGCTCCTGCACAAATCGCCCAGATTGCAATGTCCGCAGCGGCCACAAGGGGACGACAAGTAACAAGATTCGCAAAGTCCGGGGAGCGATGCAGAGACACAACCCACCGGGGCGCGGCTCCGGGCTTTCCCGGGACTCGGGACCCAATCCAAGGTGCTGGGCTGGCCCCTGCCAACCGGCCAGGCTCCATCCCACAGCCCAGATACACGCCGATACGAGCGCATAGCGGAGGGTGCGGGCTCAAGGTCCTCGCTCTGGATACCCCCACCCTCCACCCCGGCCGTTTGGTGGCGACTGGCAACCCCCCTGACACCAATCACCACCTGGCGGCCAGGGGTAAACTGGGGGTCTGTACCAAAGCGCCCGCTTCCCTTCCTGTCCAGAACCACTCTGGGGAGCCGAGGGGAAGAAGTGTGGGGATTGGCAGAGGGGACACAGGAGCTCCGCCCTTCGTATCCCGGGCCGGCCGCGCGGCACCTGCCGCTTCACTGCGCGTCTGCCCCGGGGCGCTCACGGGCGGGAGCCTATCCGGACTCAGGGACAGATGGGAGAAGGGCGACGCCCGGATCCGCCCGGGTGTCTCCAGGCACCGAGAGGTCGGAGGAGCCCGGGGAGGTGGGAATGGGAGGAGCGGCGCGGGGGCCTGAGAGATCTCATACCCCATCTCCAAGAACCTGGGGTCTCCAAGGGGCCAGTCGTGTGGGACCTCAGCCCCCTGTTTGCATATGGACGGATGTGGAGCTCCGTTAGATATGCGGAGGGGGCACCCAGAGAGGGCTTGAGCACCCCAAACTCCACCAGATCACCCCAACCGCATGACTACCTGCTCCTTTGCAAATAGCTGCGGTAGGATGAGCCCAAGACCCTCCCCTCCTAAGCTGTCTAGACAGGAGCTGCCTCGCAGATCCAGGCCCTGACACCCACTCGGCCACGGAATAGCTGTGTGACTCGTCAGTGTCCAACCCCTCTGAACTGCTTCCCTCGTCTACAAGAAGGAGACACAGACACAGATAAGGAGCCCAGAGAAGAAGGTAGGGCTTTATTTGCCATCCAGGTCCTGGACTCGATCCCCTCGCAGGCTCAGAAGATCTTCACCGACTCCAGCTGCAGGTCCCCACCCACCTCCATCACGCGCACGTGCTCGGGCTGGATGCGGTAGAGGAAATGATGGTATTCCGAGTCTCCGACCACCGCCTGCAGAGCCGAGGGGTCCGTGCTTAAATTAAGGTTGCCGAGGCCACTGCGGGGCTCCTTCCCGACTCGGACCCGCGCCATGTGACTGGGCAACCACGTAACCCGCCGGGCCCCAGATCCCCAATGGGAAAACAAGCGAATGTTCATCTAACCCCTTGTCCTGAGGATGCAGTGAGTTTACTGTTGGCACAAGAGCGCTTTGTAACTGTTGGCAGCGGATGTTATTGCCACGAACACGGCGTCCACTTCCTCACTCCGGACGCACAGATTTAAAGTGGTGAACGGCTGGGTGGTGGAAGGTCTGCAGCGACCAGTCCCGCTGGGACTTATTTCTGAGCCCTGTCTCCCAGTCCGTCCTTGCCCCTACCGTAGAGCCCCGACCTCAGGTGGCATTGAACAGGGAGTAGGGTCTGGGGTGGAAGTCGGGGCCACGCCTCTTCGCTAGGACACCCACCCTCTGGGCACTTTGCTCTTCCTCACTTTGTCCTTGCCCTGCACACACTTGCCCTCTGACACTAGTGGGGTTGCACCACGGGAGTGAGAGGGACTGGGGACAACCTGCCCAGCCTTGGCCAGGAGTGACCTGGTAGTCGGCACCCACCCCTGTAGCAGAGACGCACCTTGAAGCCTTTTTCAGTGGTAATGAGGAGCACGTCGAAGGGCTGCCCACGCTGGAAAGGAATGCCACGGCCGCGCTCCTCCTGGCCCCAGGTGCCCCCCTTCTTGGTGTTAAAGACCACCACGGACTCATCCAACCGAGGGTTGAAATGCAGAGCGGCCTCGCTGCCCTCCTCCTCGCTGCACAGCAGGTTTACATAAAACCTGGTGGTGGGGGTGTTACTTAAGTAAGGAGCCAAAGGACTGGGACTAACTAGTGCAAGAATGTATCCAAATTTACAGGGACCATACAGGAGGGATTGTGGGCGGGTGGCCAGAGAACCCAAGTTCCAAGGTGGCCAAACACTTATTGGGAGCCTAGATACGATCCATCTAGCAAGGGCCACCGTGCTATGGCCAGGGTCCCCCTCATTCCCACAGCTTGGGACTTGATGGAGGAGTCTGGTGCTGATGGCCAGGGTGCTCCCAATTCCCAAGGGCTGAGAAATATACCAGTGACCCTAAGATTTACAGGCACCCTATTCCCAGGAAGCTTGAATTTCCCAGACCTAGGAAGTCATAGGAGTGATTGCTTAAGCCTCCCAGGTGCCCAGGGCACCTCCAGATCACAGGACATATTTCCAGAGTTCCGGGAACTCAGTCTGGAAGACGTAGGACTATAGATAGGACCCCTGACATTACCCTGGAACTCCCAGATTCTTAGGAACCCCAGTTCCACAGTCAGGAGACAGATTTGTTAAGAAATCAGGTTCTAGAAGGTTGGAAATGGCCTGGGGATTCTAAGACCCTTTTGGGCAAAGGTGATCCTGGGGCCCTCACATCTCAGCTGTAAGAAGTAGGCTCAGATGAGCCTGGAGAACTCCCATCACCCCCTTACCTGGGGGGCATGAAATCACACTGGGGTCTCACCTGCCAGCTTTCTCAGGGACAACGCCACGAATTCTCATCACGGTGCCGATTCTGATGCCCTCGGGCAGCGAGGTCTTGTGGGGCACATTCTGCAAAAGGCAGGGTGTGGGGGCAAGTAAACCAGGGAGACAGGCCAGAGAGACAGATGGGCCACCCCAGGAGAAAACAACCAGGATGTCGACCAGCAGAATCAGAGAGAAAGAAGGGCACAGAGAGAAGGAAAGAGAGAGACAGGGAAAGGGTTGGAGAGCGAAACACAAAGAATTAACAGAAAAATATTCAAAGAGAGAGAAACCAAAGGCGGCACCACGAGGAGATGGGAGCGTTAGGATGGGTTGGGTGCACCCAGAAGCCAGCACCCAAAACTTCAAAGCACACCCGAACACCCACTTTCTCCTTTGAAACAGGTGACCTCATCCAAGCTGTAGACCCTCCCCTAGTCTGGTGCAGCCTTGGGTCCAAAACCCTCCCAAACCCTGGGTTCCCAAACACTCACACAGGTCCCTGCCATGGCTACAACGGTGGGACAGGCAATGGTGGTGGTGGTATGGCTGCTGGGATCTTAACCAAAGCAGGTGTGGCTTGCCCTGCTGACTCATCCCATCCCTTTCCACACCCAACACCCACACCTGGCTCAGACCCTGGGGCTTCTGATCCACCTCCATTCACTGAGGGTTCCCAGGTGAACTGCCTCTCTCCTTTGAGCTAATAATGATAGAGACAATTTAATAATAATAATAATAATAACAACAACAACAGAGAAGGCTCATTGAGCTACCATCCATCTAGCTTATCTTCCTGCTGCCTGGCACACAGAAATACAGTTATGCACATTTTGTCATGAAAATTTGAGTCCCATATGGCTAAGTGGCGGACTGGAACTCAGATTCGGAATTGCTGCATGGGGCTAGGGCTGTGTCTCCATGAAATTCCAGTCTATGCTTCTATAATATAACGATTACCATGGCAACAACAATACTGGAAAAGGGAGCTCTAAGCAGCAGGATTTGTGCCTGATATTTAATGCTGTACCCTGGCGTCTGCAGCGGTGCCTGGCAC
This sequence comes from Hipposideros armiger, assembly GCF_001890085.2. Lineage (NCBI taxonomy): Eukaryota > Metazoa > Chordata > Mammalia > Chiroptera > Hipposideridae > Hipposideros > Hipposideros armiger. The sequence continues at coordinate 690,798 of NW_017731816.1, read as the reverse complement.
ACAGTAAGTGCTCAGAAAATATGGGCAAAAGAAAGAAGAAAAAATAACAACAGCTGCCATTTACTAAGCCTCTGAGTCTGCCGAGCACATGCAAGACATTACTGGTGCACACACACGCTGTTGAGAAGCGGGCATGGGTCGCCCCCACATTACAGACAAGGAAACTGAGGCTCAAAAAAAGGAAGCAATCTGCCCAAAGCACACAGCTGTGCAGTACTATGGTGCCTGTGTCTCTGGCTTTCTTCATCTCTGGAACTTTCTGTCTTCTTTATTCTCTCTGGGAGTGCCCTAGTCTCTCTGTCACTCTGTGTCTGTGTCTCTGTGTCCCTGTCTCTGACGCTGCCTTCCGTGTTTTCCTGTCCTGCTTCTCTCCTTTACATCTGTCTCTTTTTCTGCCTCCCACAACTACTACCACTCTCCTACCTCGTTTTTAAGACAAGGGGGTGGAGTGTGGGGGTGTCCTGGGACCCACCCAACCCCCAGACCAAGGAAGAGAACAAAGTGGGACCCTCCACCCAGGCCCATTTCCAGGCCCCATAGCCCAAGACTCAAAAACAGGAATTTAGGATAGGGAAGGTATGGTGGGGGTGTGGGAGAATGCTGAAAGATGATTCTGGAAGGTAGGGGAGAGAGAAGGTGGGGAGCTGAGCAGATACCCCTGCTACAGCCTAGCAGCCCACCTCACTCTGCCTCACCCCTGGGGTAAAGATTGCTCTGGAATAAAAACTTTGGGTGGAGACAACCAGACTCAGCCCCTGACCCACTGCCCTCCCCCACTCCTCCCCAGGCCTCCTAGGCTCTCCATTCCCCTCACCACACAGGAGGCCCCCCAGGTGGTGGTGCAGTTGGGGAAGCAAGTGCCTTGGAGAGGGAGGATGTGCAGCTGCATTTAGATGAGGACTACAAGCACCCCTGTTGTGCAGAGGAGAAAACTGAGCCTTAGAGAGGGGCAGACTCTCAGCCAAGGCCACTCAGCAAGAAGGGGCCAGGGCCTGGGCTGCACCCTGAGCCTGTGTGACAAGGGCACGCTGTCGGACTTTAAATAGAGGACAGTGGGGTTTGAGGCTATAGCACCAATGGCTAGGGGTGGAGAGATTCCCAGAATGTTGGACTCCATGCTCTTACCAATGAGGGTGGCCATTTCTTGTCCCATTCTGTACTGCTTGTGTATCCCAATGACTCATCTTCTCCCTGATTTCCTCATTGTGGCGGGATATTTCTTCACAGCTGCCAACCTGCAAATCCAAACTTGACTTTGATGTTTGGCAAAATGTTTGCACTCAATCTGTTGTCAGTGTGATTTCTGATATGCAAACTCAGAACTCAGATATGCCCACATTTGATTAGTCTCGTTCACTTGTGTTGATTGTCTTCATATCAAATATGGAAATACATTTTCTTTTTAAATTTGTATTAAAATATAGCTAACATACATATATTAGTTTTAGGTATACACAATAGTTATTTAACACTTATATACTTAAAGAAGTGATCACCATGGTAAGTCCAGCAACCATCTGACTGTACAATGTTATCACAATATTACTGACTATATTTCCTATGTTGCACATTACATCCCCATGACTTATTTGTTATATACCTGGAAATTTGGACCTCTTATACCCTTTACCTTTTCCCCCCTTTTTTATTTTTTATTTTTTTATGTTTTAAAGATTTTTACTGGGGAATTGGGGGAGGAGAACAGCGCTGGGGAATCGGGGGAAGGGGAACAGAGAAGTTGCTGTCATTTTGTTCTTCAGTCTAGTTGTGGAGGACGTTTCTTCACTGGCCCATGTTGGTATTATCATTACACTCTTCCTGGGTGAGGCAGATTGGTTGCCGGCTTCTGGATGGCCGCTCACGGTGGCTCTTGGCAGCTCACACTGGCTGCCAGCCGCTCACGCTGGCTGCTGGCCACACACAGTAGCTTATGGCAGCCCACTGTAGCAGGGGCTGCAGCCTATGCTGTCACCGGCGACTCAAGGCAGCTCAGCTCCAGGTTGAGCTGTTGTTCACCATCTTAACTGTAGAGGGCAGTGTCACTGGTCCCCATGTGGGATCCGAACCGGGGCCCTGCTGGTCAGAGCTGGCATTCCAAGCCAACTCTATTTATTTATTTATTTATTAGCTGAGCCATCCTGCTACCTGTTGCCAGCTCAGCGACTGCTCAGCTCGGGCCGGGCATTGAACCACTGTTGCTCAGAGCTCAAACTCTTGAGCGAGCTCTTAACCAACTGAGCCACTCGGCCGGCCTCCAAGCCAACTCTTAACCAACGCGCCACTTGGCCAGCCCTCCCCTCCTTTTTTTAAATTTTCAATTACAGTTGACATTCAATATTATTGTATATTAATTTGAGGTATAGAGCATAGTGGTTAGACATTTACATACTCTAAGAAATGATCCCCCTGACTAGTCTAGTACCCACCTTGCATTATACATAGTTATTGCCATATCATTGATTATATTCCCTATAGTTTACTTAACATCCCCATGACTATTTTGTAACTACCAATTTGTACTTCTTAATCCCTTCACCTTTTTGACCCTGCCCCCTAACCTCCTCCCATCTATCACCTCAATAAATAGTACCCATCTGATGCCATACATAGTTATTACAATATTATTGACTATACAGTAACACCTTGGTTTGCAAGCATAATTTGTTCCAGAAACAAACTACTCATATTGCAAGACATCACTCTTTCACCAAGTTAAAATGTATTAGAAATGTTTGCTCATCTTGCAGAACACTCGCAAACCAAGTTACTTGCAATCCAAGGTTTTACTGTATTCCTTATGCCATACCCTACACCCCCATGACTACTTTGTAACAACCAATGCGTACTTCTTAATCCTTTCCCCTTTTTCTCCCCTCACCTCACCCATCTGGCAACCATCAAAATGTTCTCTGTGTCTATGAATTTGTTTTTGTTCTGTTTGTTTATTTTGTTCTTTAGATTTCACATATAAGCAAAATCACATTGCATTTGTCTTTCTCTGTCTGACATACTCCACTCAGCACAATACTCTTCAGGTCCATCCATGCCACCACGGATGGCAAGAACCCGTTCCCTTCCATAGCCGAGCAAAATGTACATATATCATCTACTCTTTATCCATTCACCCATCGACGGACACCCACGCTGCCTCTATATGTTGGCCATTGTAAACAGTGTTGCAATGTACATATGGATGAACATGTCCCCTTGAAGTAGCGTTTTGGGTTTCTTTGGATAAATACCCAGAATTGGGATTACTGGGTCCTTCTTTGTCTCTTGTTATAGCATTTATTTTAAAGTCTGTTTTGTCTGGTGTAAACACTGCGACCCCAGCTTTCTTTTTTTTTTTCCATTTTTATGAAACATTTTTTCCCATTCCTTTACCCTCAGCCTGTGCATCTCCCTCAATCTGAAGTGTGTCTCCTGCAGGCAGTATATGTAAGGGTCCTGTTCCCTCATCCACTTAGCCACCCCATCCCCTGATTGGAGCATTCAGTATATATATACTCATTCATCTTAAAAAATTCCCTCTAACATTTCTTGTAATACTGGTTTGGTGGTGATTAAATACTTTATCTTTTTTTTTTTTTGTCTGGGAAGCTCCTTATCTGTCCTTTGATTCTAAATGACAGGCTTGCTGGTTAGGGTACTCTTGGTTGTAGGTCCTTGTTTTTCATCACTTTGAATATTTTGTGCCAAACCCTTCTGGCCTGCAAAGTTTCTGTTGAGAAATCAGTTGATAGTATTATGGAAGCTCCCTTGTAGGTAACTAACTGCTTTTATGTTGTGGCTTTTAAGATTCTTACTTTGTCTTTAACCTTTGGCATTTTAATTATGATGTGTCTTGGTGATGTGTGGGCCTGTTTGGGTTCATCTTGTTTGGGACTCTCCGCACTTCCTGGGCTTATATGTCTATTTCCTTCACCAGGTTAGGGAAGTTTTCCATCATTATTTCTTCAAATAAGTTTTCAGTTCATTGCTTTCTCTTTTCTCCTTCTAGTACCCTAATGATGCAAATGTTGGTATGTTTGATGTTGTCCCATAGGCCCTTAAACTATCATTTATTTGGATTTTTTTTCTTTTTGTTGCTCTGATTGAATGTTTTCTGCTACCTTATCTTCTAAATCACTGGTTCGATCTTCTGCTTACTCTACTGTTGATTTCTTCTAATGTATTCTTCATTTCAGTTATTGTATTCTTCATTTCTGACTTTTATATATATATTTTTTATCTCTATTTTTATGTTTCCTATCTTTTTGTTGAACTTCTCCCTGAGATCATTAAGCATCCTTATAACCAGTGTTTGGAATTCTACATCTGGTAGGTTGCTTGTCTCCATTTTGGTTAGTTCTTTTTTTGGAGCTTTATTCTGTTTTTTTATTTGGTACATGTTTCTTTTTCTCCCCAATTTGGCTGCCTCCCGGTGTTTGTTTCTATGTATTAAGTAGAGCTACTATGTCTCCTGGTCTTAGTAGAGTGGCCTTATGTGGTAAGTGTGTTGTGGGGCTCAGTGGCACAGTCTCCTGGGTCATCTGAGCCAGATGCTCCAGGTGTGTCCCTTGTGTGCATTGTGTGTGCCCTCCTATTATAGTTGAGCCTCAATTGCTGTTGGCATTTCAGTGGGTTAGGTTGATTCTCAGGATGGCTGGCTATGAGGACTGGCCATGACTACAGTGGAAGAGCTGTTGTGCAGGGGTTGACCCTATGGAATAGGATTTACTTTAACAGGGCCCTGGTGCCTGCCCAGTCTGTTCTTGGGTGTATCGTTTTTGGAGGCAGCCAGGTGATGCTCTGGCTCGGTCTGAAGCTGGCCACCGGGCGTCCCAGTCAAGTTCAGCCACAGCCTGTGTTCTGCCCTCAGATGGCCATCACCCACATTGGGCTTGGAGGTGCCTCGAGAGGCCAAGCCATAAACTAAAGCTGACTGCCGCTAGTGCCGAAATATGGGCTATTCAGCCAAACATACGGGATACACTGAGGCCAGGTGCTGCTCGTTTGGGTTTTGTAACCTTTGAGAGAGTTTACTAAAATCTGCAGCATGAGCCAAGATAGGCCATTTGTATGGAAAAGCCACTGGAAGTGGTTTGGGTGTGCCTGAAAGTTGGGTGGGGCAAGTCTCGGGGAATCATCAGGGAGGGGCAAACAAATGGCATCAGTCAGGTTGATAGGGACTCAGATATGGTGGCTGCGTGCATCTGCATGATGGGAGGGGAGAGGGCTCAACAAAGAAACAATGGCTTCTGCCAGCACTTCTGTCTGGGAGAAAGATACCCTTCCAGCCCACATCCTGATGCCATACAACTCAGTTCCTCCCCATAGGTCCCTGGCACCTTTCAAGTTGCTGCTGCAGTGCTGGAGCTGAGAGCCAGTGAGTCTGTCAGTGAGTAAGTCCATGTGTGGGCCCTTTAAGAGGAGCACCTGGGCCTCCAGCTGCCGTCCATCTCACTCAGTCACAATCTCCACTGGTTTTCACAGCCAGGAGTTATGGGAACTTCTCTCCTTGGCACTGGAATTCTGGGCTGGAGAACCTGTTGTAGGTCTGGGATGCCTCGTTCCTCTAGGGGGACCTCCACAGCTGAGATATCCCTCCTGATTTTTAAAGGTCACACATGGGTGTGGGACCAGCCCATTCCTCATCTCCACCCCTCTTACCAGTCTCAAAGTGGCTTCTTCTGTATGTCCTTAGTTGTAGGGCTTCAGTTCAGCTAAACTTCAGGTGATTGTCAATGATAGTTGTTCTGTAGTTTAGTTGTAATTTTGATGTGGTCCTGATAGGAGGTAAGCACAACATTTACCTACTTCATCGTTTTGGAAATCCCCAGAAATACATTTTTGAGAGCATTGTTTTTCATTTCCAAATAAGTAGTGAATGCATTTATTTCCCAGCACTCTATTCTCAAGCTATACTTCACATTCATAAATCATGTGGATTTTAACAGAATGCTCTGATGCGTTTTGACAAATATCATCAATATTTGTGCAACCACCATCCCAATCCAGTTCCTTCCAGCCTCCACCTGCCCCAGGACACCATTGTCATTCCTCAGAATTCAATAGCCACAAAGTTCATTTGCATGAAAGAAAGAAGAGGGGATTTCAGCAGGCAGAGTTGGCTGAGTTTTGCCCTCCTTCAGGAAATAATTTTGATGAAAAATAGCCAATTGCACGCGTGGTGGTTGGAGAAGTTGAAAATCCCAGGCTCTGTCAATGTCAGTTTCATGGTAACTGGTTTTTGCTTTTTTTTGTTTTGCTTTTTGTTTGTCTGCTTGTTTTGTACACAGTGAAGATAAACCAGGAGCTGCTTTGGTTTTATAAATGAACTTTCAAATGAAAAAAATGACACAATAAAAAAAATCTGACTTTTTTCTTAAGCTAGGAAGCCCACTGGCATCCTTACAGTTCTATTTATAAATATAGTAAGTTCTACCAATGCAATCACTGCCGTGTTTGGTTCCTTGATAAACTTAGTTCATTAAAGTCTCTTAAATATTTTAGACTGCATGTGGGATTTTTCTTTGGATTAAGTTTGGAGTATTTCCATTGTCCAATGACGTATCCAAGTCATAAGTTCTTGTACATTTCCATGCTTGAATTGTAAGCATACTGTTGTTCCCTCCCCTCCTCTCCTACCTTCCCTTCCTTCCTCTGCTGAACTATTGGGTGCTACAACCTTTAGGTGGCTAAGCAAACTCTTTCTCCTGGGGGAGGGGAGGCCATGGGGGCCTGAGTGGGCTGAGGGAACATTTGTCTCCTGAGGACTGGGTCCTGCTGGGAGGTCAGAGGAGCAGGTGAGGAGGGTGCTCAGCAGAGAGCTGGCCCTCAGGGCCTGGGGTGGGAAGGATAAGGAGGGAAGCAGGAAAGGAGGAGTCCAGCCCTCAGCAGGGAATAGGCATCTGTGCAGGGGTGGAGCCCAGGGCCCACTGAGAGGTGCTGAACCAAGCAGGGCCAAGAGGGTAACCCCTGGGAAGGAAATACAGTGTGGACATCAGGATGAAACACCGGAGCCCATTGTCTCACACTCATTAAAGGGGGTACAGATATGGAAAAGGGGCAATGACCATGAACCCTGTAACCTTGGATTGGAATTAGAGGACCACATGTGAACTAATGATTTCATGAGTTGGGTTTCATTTGGGGGTGGTGTCTCCATTTTTTAAAAGTTTTTATTGTGTGAAAATATAAGTAACATAATATTTACCATTTTAACCATTTTTAAATGTACTACAGTTCTGTGGGACTAAGCACTTCCACATTGTTGGGCACCCATCTCCAGAACATTTTCACCTTCCGCAACTCAGTCTCCATTCCCCTCCCCCAGCCCCTGACCACCTCCATTCTACAGTCTGTCTCTATGAATTTGACTACTTCAGGGACCTGTATGAATGGAATCATACAGCATTTGCCCTTCTGTGACTGATGAGTATGTACACACAGAAAAGAGAAATAAATACAGATGTAAATGCAAGTGTGTGTGCTGAAGGTGGCAAAATACGCCACCCCAAAATAGGCCCTTTTGGCATACTGATTATTTTGAGCTATAGGCACTTACAAAACAGCAGATGTAAAAAGGGCATTCCTATTTCCTCTTTCTTCCTGAAATCAGGAGATGAAAACTCCCATGTGAAAGACTCCCTCCCGGAAGGAAAGTACCAGAAGGGAGGTAACTTTCTAATCAGCACATTGAGACCTACAGGGCTGTATACAAACAGGCCTTGTTAAAATAATTCTTATCTTTCTTTAGCCTCCCCGAATATTAGTGTAGTTACTTTCCAACAATTGTTCAACTTCGTAGAAAAACATGTAGGTTTAGCCATTTCTCTGAGTCCTCATTTCCTCATGAGGGCTGCTGTGCCGCATAAAACTTCAATAAATACGTGTGTATTTCTCCTGTTAATTTGTCTGTTTGATACATCAGTTTAGTCCTCGGGCCTAGCTGAAATATCCTAGGAGGGTAGAGGTAAAATTTTGCCTCCCTTAGAATGTACAGACAGACACCGGTACTCATATATGGCTACCTCCGTCCCCCAAGGGGGGCTGGAGACAGACACATGAATAGCAGTGAGCACACCTGTGCTCAGATCTGGTTGCTAGGACTGTACTTTTCTCTACTCAAGGAATTCCTGTAGAAATAAATGGCTGTTCCAAGGCTCGGACAGGGCACGGATAAGATGTGCCAGGAACAATTTACTGTATCAGAAAGAAAAGAAGGGGTCCCCAAGTGCAGGGCCATGTTGAACAGGTACATGAGCTCGCCTGCAGGCTTCCCACAGGCTGAATCTGGGAAGCCAGGGTCACGCATGACAATACCAAGAATAAGAAGGAAGCTATGAGTCTAAACTGATGCTGTCTTACCTTGTTAGGGCTGTTTTAACACAAATGTCATCAACTGGGTCAACAACAAACAACAGACATTTATTTGTCAGGGCTCTGGAGGCTGGGAAGTCCAAGATCAATGGGCTGACATATTAGGTGTCCAGTGAGAAGCGATTCCTGGTTCATAGACAGCTTTCTTCTCGCTGTGTCCTCACGTGCCTGAACAGGCAAAGGAGCTCTTTAGGTCCTTTTATAAGAGCGCAAATCCCATTCCTGAGGGCTCCGTTTTCATGACCTCATCTCCTCCCAAGGCCCCACCTTCTAATACCATCCCTTTGGGATTAGGTTTCAACATAGGAAATTGTGGGGACACAATAATAGCAGATGTGAATAATGACAAGATAGAAATGGTAAAAGTTTGATGAAGAACTTGATATTTGCATGCTTTCCAAGCACTTCACCACAAAATGCTTACTAATGACAATGGACAAATGGATACTTTTATGGTGGAGAAGTCCGGCAGGTACAACTAATCAGGTGATCCAAGTCAAGCTCACCAGCAATGGGACACGTGGAGGGCACGTGGGCAGCTTGGATAGGATGCACACAGTGTCACTTCTGTGGTTTTTCTGCCCAAAGTGCATAATCTGAATCTAACGACGGGAGATCATCAACCTGTAACTTTCCAAAGTGTCCAGGACCTGAAGACAAAAGAAGGCTGAGGACTGTTCCAGACTGAAGGAGACAGACTAAGACAACATGATGACAACCAATGAACACCTGGTCTGAACTGGATCGTCTGCTACAGGGACGTTATGGATCAACAGGCAGAATGTGAATGGAGTCTGTAGATCAGGTGACAGTGGGGGCTCAGCATTGACTTCCTGCTACTGGTGGGTACAGGTGAATGTCTTCTTTACAGAAAATACTCACTAGAGTGTTCAGGGGTGATGGGGCTCCCTGTTGGCAACATATTTTCATAAGGCTGTGTTTGCAACTAATCTGTAAATTTGCAAGTGTTTCACATGTAAGACTTGAGTACTTTTAAATGTTCCAGGCCTGTTTTTAATGTACTAGAAATATTGTTAAATTAAATACATAAGTCTAAATCATTACTCAATTATATTGTTTAAGTTGGAGTCACAGGCTCCTTAGCTATTTCAATATGCCAATATTCTTTAAAACATTGTACATAATTAATCCATCAAAATAAACACTTAAAAAAAGATTTTATTGGGGAATTGGGGGAGAGGAACAGTGTTGGGGAATTGGAGAAGGGGACCAGCCAAGTTGTTGTTCTTCATTCTTCGTTGTGGAGGGCACCAGTCGCCATCTGGCTTCCTGTCGGCAGCTCATGGCCTCTAAGCTCAAGGTGCTGTGTTCAATCTTAGTTGCGGGTGGGCGTAGCCACCATCACATGCGGGAGTTGATACAGCAGCCTTGTTGTTAAGAGCACACACTCTATCCATTGAGCCATTCAGGCGGCAGCTCAGCTCAAGGTGCCGAGTTCAGTCTTAGTTGTGGGTGGGCATAGCCCACCACGGAACAGGCAATCTTGTTGTTATACCAGCTGAGCCATCCTGCCACCTGTTCGCAGTTCAGTGACAGCTCAGCTCATGCGCAGCATCACTGGCCCATGAGGGAATCAAATGGGCGGCCCTGTTGCTCAGGGCTCGCGCTTTTAAGCCAACTCTTACCCAACTGAGCCACTTGGCCAGCCCAATAAACACTTTTAAAAAGAATCATAACCAGGACAGGCTGAGTGGCTCATTGGTTAACAGTTGGCTTGGAGCCGGCCGAGCGGCGCGATGGTTAAGAACTGGCTTGGGACGCCAGAGGCCCCCGGTTCGGATCCCACATATGAGGGCCAGTGACACTGCCCTCCACAGCTAAGATGCTGAACAACAGCTCAACCTGGAGCTGGGCTGCCCTGAGTCGCCCAGCGACAGAATAGGCTACAGCCCCTGTGGCAGTGGGTTGCCATGGGCTACCGTATGTAGCCAGCAGCCGCAGTGAGCAGCCAGCAGCCGCAGTGAGTGGCCGTCCAGAAGCCAGTGACTGATCTGCCTCACCCGGGAAGAGCGCAATGATGGTGCCAAATTGGGACAGTGAAGCAACGTCCTCCACAACTAGACTGAAGAACAAAAGGATAGCAACTTATCTGTTCCCCTTCCCCCAATTCCCCAATAAAAATCTTTAAAAAAACAAACAAACAAAAAACTGTAAGTAAGGATGTGGGGAAGTGGGAACCCTCATGCTCTGCTGGTGGGAATGTAACATTGTGGCAGTTCAGATTAAACACACTTACCATGTGACTCAACAATCCCACTCTTCTTTATCCCCAAGAGAAATGGTAACATATGTCCCCACAAAAATGTATGTATTCATGCTCATAAAAAGTATTATTCATAATAGTTGAAACAGATTATTCATTATCCAAATGTGGAAATATTCTAATTAACCATCCACTGATGGTGGATAAACAAAATGTGGTCTATCCAAACAATGGAATATTATTTGGCCATAAAAAAGAATGAAGTACTGACACATACTATTGTACAAATGGATGAACCTTGAAAACACTATACTAAGTGAAAGAAGCCAGACATAAAAGGCCACATAGTGTATGATTCCATATGAAATGTCTAGAAGGGACAAATCCTGGCCCTGACTCTTCTTTCTTTTCATGGCAAAAGAACTTTGTGGCTATCGAACGCTGAGGAATGACAGTGATGTCCGGGGACAGGTGGAGGCTGGAAGAAACTCAATTGGGATGGTGGTTGCACAGGTCTACCTGCTTGTCAAAACTCATCAAAGGATCCTGTTAAAATCTGCATGATTTATGAACGTGAAGTGTAGCTTGAGGATAAAGAATACTGGGAAATTGTGGCTCAGTTGGGTTAAGAGCTCGCTCAAGAGTTTGAGCTCTGAGCAACAGCAGTTCGATTCCCGGCCCAAGCTGAGCAGCCACTGAGCTGCCAACAGGTGGCAGGATGGCTCAACTAAAAAAAAAAAAAAAAGAGTACTGGGAAATAAATACACTCATTACTCATTTGAAAATGAAATAATTCTCTCAAAAATGTATTTCCATATTTAATATGAAGATAATCAACACAAGTGAACGAGACTAATCAAATGTGGGCATATCTGAGTTCTGAGTTCGCATATCAGAAATCACACTGACAACAGATTGAGTGCAAACATTTTGCCAAACATCAAAGTCAAGTTTGGATTTGCAGGTTGGCAGCTGTGAAGAAATATCCCGCCACAATGAGGAAATCAGGGAGAAGATGAGTCATTGGGATACACAAGCAGTACAGAATGGGACAAGAAATGGCCACCCTCATTGGTAAGAGCATGGAGTCCAACATTCTGGGAATCTCTCCACCCCTAGCCATTGGTGCTATAGCCTCAAACCCCACTGTCCTCTATTTAAAGTCCAACAGCGTGCCCTTGTCACACAGGCTCAGGGTCCCGCCCAGGCCCTGGCCCCTTCTTGCTGAGTGGCCTTGGCTGAGAGTCTGCCCCTCTCTAAGGCTCAGTTTTCTCCTCTGCAAAACAGGGGTGCTTGTAGCCCTCATCTAAATGCAGCTGCACATCCTCCCTCTCCAAGGCACTTGCTTCCCCAACTGCACCACCACCTGGGGGGCCTCCTAGGGGGCGGGGCGAGGGGAATGGAGAGCCTAGGAGGCCTGGGGAGGAGTGGGGGAGGGCAGTGGGTCAGGGGCTGAGTCTGGTTGTCTCCACCCAAAGTTTTTATTCCAGAGCAATCTTTACCCCAGGGGTGAGGCAGAGTGAGGTGGGCTGCTAGGCTGTAGCAGGGGTATCTGCTCAGCTCCCCACCTTCTCTCTCCCCTACCTTCCAGAATCATCTTTCAGCGTTCTCCCACACCCCCACCATACCTTCCCTATCCTAAATTCCTGTTTTTGAGTCTTGGGCTATGGGGCCTGGAAATGGGCCTGGGTGGAGGGTCCCACTTTGTTCTCTTCCTTGGTCTGGGGGTTGGGTGGGTCCCAGGACACCCCCACACTCCACCCCCTTGTCTTAAAAACGAGGTAGGAGAGTGGTAGTAGTTGTGGGAGGCAGAAAAAGAGACAGATGTAAAGGAGAGAAGCAGGACAGGAAAACACGGAAGGCAGCGTCAGAGACAGGGACACAGAGACACAGACACAGAGTGACAGAGAGACTAGGGCACTCCCAGAGAGAATAAAGAAGACAGAAAGTTCCAGAGATGAAGAAAGCCAGAGACACAGGCACCGTAGTTCTGCACAGCTGTGTGCTTTGGGCAGTTTCCTTGTCTGTAATGTGGAGGCGACCCATGCCCCCTTCTCAACAGCGTGTGTGTGCACCAGTGATGTCTTGCATGTGCTCGGCAGACTCAGAGGCTTAGTAAATGGCAGCTGTTGTTATTTTTTCTTCTTTCTTTTGCCCATATTTTCTGAGCACTTACTGTGTGCCAGGCACCGCTGCAGACGCCAGGGTACAGCATTAAATATCAGGCACAAATCCTGCTGCTTAGAGCTCCCTTTTCCAGTATTGTTGTTGCCATGGTAATCGTTATATTATAGAAGCATAGACTGGAATTTCATGGAGACACAGCCCTAGCCCCAAGCAGCGGTTCCGAACCTGGGAGAAGGGTTGGAATTCCAGTCTTCCACTTAGCCATATGGGACTCTAGTTTTCCGTGACAAAATGGGCATAAGAGTTTTTCTGTGTGCCAGGCCACAGGAAGATAAGGTGGAAAATGGTGGCTCGGTGAGCCTTCTCTGTTTTTGTGGTTGTTGTTATTAAATTGTCTCTATCATTATTAGCTCAAAGGAGAGAGGCAGTTCACCTGGGAACTCTCGGTAAATGCAGAAGGCTCAGAGGTCCCTGGAAGACGGTGCTGGGCCACCCTGGCCCCAGGGACAGGGTCTGTGCCAGGTGTGGGCGGTGGGTGTGTAAAGGGGTGAGGGTGAGTCAGCAGGGCCAGCTACACCCACTTTTGCTTTAAGATCCCAGCAGCCATACCACCACCACCATTGCCTGTCCCACCGTTGTAGCCATGGCAGGGACCTGTGTGAGTGTTTGGGAACCCAGGGTTTGGGAGGGTCTTGGACCCAAGGCTGCACCAGACTAGGGGAGGGTCTACAGCTTGGATGAGGTCACCTGTTTCAAAGGAGAAAGTGGGTGTTCGGGTGTGCTGTGAAGTTTTGGGTGCTGGCTTCTGGGTGCACCCAACCCATCCTAACGCTCCCATCTCCTCGTGGTGCCGCCTTTGGTTTCTCTCTCTTTGAATATTTTTCTGTTAATTCTTTGTGTTTCGCTCTCTAACCCTTTCCCTGTCTCTCTCTTTCCTTCTCTCTGTGCCCTTCTTTCTCTCTGATTCTGCTGGTCGACATCCTGGTTGTTTTCTCCTGGGGTGGTCCATCTGTCTCTCTGGCTTGTCTCCCTGGTTTACTTGCCCCCACACCCTGCCTTTTGCAGAATGTGCCTCACAAGACCTCGCTGCCCGAGGGCATCAGAATCGGCACCGTGATGAGAATTCGTGGCGTTGTCTCTGAGAAAGCTGGCAGGTGAGACCCCAGTGTGATTTCATGCCCCCCAGGTAAGGGGGTGATGGGAGTTCTCCAGGCTCATCTGAGCCTACTTCTTACAGCTGAGATGTGAGGGCCCCAGGATCACCTTTGCCCACCAGGGTCTTGGAATCCCCAGGCCATATCCAACATTCTGGAAACTAGTGTCTTCACAAATTTGTCCCCTGACTGTGAAGCTGGGGTTCCTAAGAATCTAGGGGTTCCAGGGCAATGTCAGAGGTCCTATTTATAGTCCTATGTCTTCCAGGCTGCGTCCCCGGGACTCTGGAAATATGTCCTGTGATCTGAAGGTGCCCTGGGCACCTGGGAGGCCTAAGCAATCACTCGTATGACTTCCTGGGTCTGGGAAATTCAAGCTTCCTGGGAATAGCGTGCCTGTAAATCTTGTGATATCTTGTATTATTCCCAGATCTCTGGGATTTGGGGGTGCCTTGGGAATCCGGAGTGCCCCGGCCATGAGCACCAGATTCCTTGTCGAGTCCCAGGCTGTGGAAATGAGGGGGACCCAGGTCATAGCATAGTGACCCTTGCTAGATGGATTGTGTCTAGGCTCTTAATAAGTGTTTAGCAACCCTGGAATGTGGGCTCCCTGGCCACCATCCACAACCCCTTTGTGGTGTGTGACATACTAGTTTCCTGTAATATGGGAGTGTTCTGGCAGTGGTGAGTCCTGATCCATTAGCCCTTGACCTTGTTCTGGGTGGTTCATGGCTCTTGACATCTATTGCATGCTACCTCACCCCCCATCTCCCTTCTACTAGGTTTCATGTAAACCTGCTGTGCAGCGAAGAAAAAGATGCTGACAATGCTCTGCATTTCAACCCCCGGCTGGACCAGTCCGTGGTGGTCTTCAACACCAAGAAGGGGGGCGCCTGGGGCAAGGAAGAGCGCGGCCGTGGCAATCCGTTTCACCATGGGCAGCCCTTCGAAGTGTTCCTCATCGCCACTGAAAAAGGCTTCAAGGTGCGTCTCTGCCACAGGGGTGGGCACCAAGAACCAGGTTACTCCTGGCCAAGGCTGGGCAGGTTGTCCCCAGTCCCTCTCACTCCCGTGGTGCAACCCCACTAGTGTCAGAGGGCAAGTGTGTGCAGGGCAAGGACAAAGTGAGGAAGGGCAAAGTGCCCAGAGGGTGGGTGTCCTAGCAAAGAGGCGTGGCCCCGACTTCCACCCAAGACCCTACTCCCTGTTCAATGCCACCTGAGGTCGGGGCTCTGCGGTAGGGGCAAGGACGGACTGGGAGACAGGGCTCAGAAATAAGTCCCAGCGGGACTGGTCGCTGCAGACCTTCCACCACCCAGCCGTTCGCCACTTTAAATCTGTGCGTCCGGAGTGAGGAAGTGGACGCCGTGTTCGTGGCAATAACATCCACTGCCAACAGTTACAAAGCGCTCTTGTGCCAACAGTAAACTCACTGCATCCTCAGGACAAGGGGTTAGATGAACATTAGCTCGTTTTCCCACTGTGGACCTGGGGCCCGGCAGGTTGCCCAGTCACATGGCGCGGGTCCGAGTCGGGAAGGAGCCCCGCAGTGGCCTCGGCAACCTTAATTTAGGCACCGACCCCCTCGCCTTGCAGGCGGTGATCGGAGACGCGGAACACCATCATTTCCTCTACCGCATCCAGCCCGAGCACGTGCGCGTGATGGAGGTGGGCGGGGACCTGCAGCTGGAGTCGGTGAAGATCTTCTGAGCCTGCGAGGGGATCGAGTCCGGGACCTGGATGACAAATAAAGCGGTAGCCTCTTCTCTGGGCTCCTTATCTGTGTCTGTGTCTCCTTCTTGTAGACGAGGGAAGCAGTTCAGAGGGGGTTGGGCACTGACTCGCGTCCCATAACGATTCTGTGGCCGAGGGGGTGTCGGGGCCCGGATCTGCGAGGCAGCTCCTGTCTGGACGGCTTCGGCTGGTCCTCCTGCAGCCGTTTGGGAAGCAGCAGGTGGTCATGCGGTTGGGGTGATCTGGTGGAGTTTGAGGTGGTCAAGCCCTCCCTGGTACCCCCTCCGCAGATCTAATGGAGCTCCACATCCGTCCATCTGCAAATTGGGGGCCGAGGCGCCACACGACTGGCCCCTTGGAGACCCCAGCCTCGCGGAGATGGGTCCTGAGATCTCTCAGGCCCCCGTGCCGTCCCTCTCATTCCCACCTCCCCGGGCTCCCCTCACCTCTCGGTGCCTGGAGACTCTCGGGCGGGGCCGGGCTAGGGAGCGGATCCGGGCGTCGCCCTTCTCCCATCCGTCCCTGAGTCAGGATAGGGCCCCGCCCGTGTCCGCCCGTGGGCAGAGGCTCACTGAAGCGGCAGGGGTCGGGGACGCGAAGAGCCGGGTCCCTGGGTCCCAGCTGCCAAGGGTGACACCATGCCCACCTCGGCTCCCCGGAGTTCTGGAGAGGAAGGGGAGCGGGCGCTCTTGGACAGACGCCCACTTTACCCCCCCCCCGGGCGCCAGGTGGTGATTATCTGGTATCAGGGGGGTTGCCAGTCGCCACCAAACGGCCGGGGTTGGAGGTGGGTGTATCAGGGACCACGCAAACGCCCGGAGCCCCGCACCCTCCGCGAGGCGCTAGGATCGGCGTGTGTCTGGGCTGTGGGATGGAGCCCGGCCAGTGGCAGCGTGCCAGCCCCACACCTTCGGTTGTGTCCTGGTCCCTGGAAAGTCCTGAGCCTCGCTCCAGAGGGATGTGACTGGGGCTGCAGGCCACGAACCTTGTAACAGACCTTCCCCCTTCCCTGAGGGCCGCTGTTGACGTAGCAGGGTGGGTCCCGACTTAACTGGAAACAGACTGTTGGGTGGTGAGAAGCCAGGCCCCGCGGGGAGGGGTGGGGGGGCAGCGGTGAGCCTTTTCAGGACCCGTGTTGCTGCCCCTTGAAACCTTTGGTGTGAAGCCTCCCCACCCCATGCCCAGCCCTTGAGAGTACATCTTTGGGTGGGCTGTGGAACGATGCTGTTAAGCTCAAAATATGAGGCAACGAACGTTTGAGATCACAGAATTGCAACTGGGGGCATAGATTCAAACAGAAGCCCAAATGGTGTCCTGATTTCACAGTGAAGGCAAGGGATTTTTATGAGAAAACAGAAGGGAAATAACTACATGAATAAAAGAAAGGGATTTAGGTTGGTGCTAGCATGCTAAGTTACTCTTTAGCTATTCATACGTGACTGGTTAGTAGTTCTAAAGAACATCATAATTGTCGTGGCGTGGAATTAACCCCTGGTCATTCGCAAAAGGTGAAAGCATTCACACAAGACTCTACAAAATGAGAGTGAAGAAAGGTTTTATTAGGAAGAGAGAGGGCTGGCCCAGTGGGGCGTTGGTTAAGAGTTGGCTTGGGACACCAGCTCTGAGCAGCAGGGCCCGGTTCAGATCCCACATGCCGGGCCAGTGGCGCTGAGCCCTCTACAGCTAAGATGGTAAACAACAGCTCGATCTGGAGCTGGGCTGCCATGAGTCGCTGGTGGCTGCAGTGGGGCTAGCCGGCAGCTGGTGTGGGCTTTCGGTGAGCTGCCGTGAACCTCCGTGAGCGGCAGTCCAATGGCCTGCAAACGGCTGCCTCACCCAGGAAGAGCGCAAAGATAATACCAACATGGGCCAGTGAAGCAACCTCCTCCACAACTAGACTGAAAAACAAAAGGACAGGAGCTTGTCTGTTCCCCTTCCCGGATTGCCCAACGCTGTTTTCCTCCCCCAATTCCCCAATAAAATCTTTAAAAAAAAAAAGTTAGGAAGAGAGAAAATGCTCATGACAGTGTCCAAAGATGTTGGCTGCCTGGAGTACTAAGGAGAGAAACACCTGCAGAGGGTGGGGGTGGGGTGTCACCCGGGCAGAGTCCGGAGTCTCAGAGTAGACAGCTGCACCTAACTTCAGGTCAGCTTTTTCTTAAATAGGAAAGGGTGAGTTAGTCAGGCAGGTTTGAGGGCTGACATCATTCCTGGGATCTGGTCTGTTTGAAGACAATGTTATCTCCGAACTCCGGACTCGGACTTGGCCATGGAGGCCTGGGATTTTAATGCATCACCAGTAAAAACTGCAAGAAGGTGTCCAGTGTCCAGGAGCCTGAGGATTAAGAAATTGCTCTTCCCTAGGTTAGGATGTTGTTAATTAACAAGGTATGAGTAGGGCCGGCCGAGTGGCGCGATGGTTAAGAACTGGCTTGGGACGCCAGAGGGCCCCGGTTCGGATCCCACATATGAGGGCCAGTGACACTGCCCTCTACAGCTAAGATGCTGAACAACAGCTCAACCTGGAGCTGGGCTGCTGTGAGTCGCCAGAGACAGCGTAGGCTGCAGCCCCTGTGGCAGTGGGTTGCCATGGGCTACCGTATGTAGCCAGCAGCCAGCGTGAGCGGCCAGCAGCCGCAGTGAGCGGCTGTCCAGAAGCTGGCGACTGATGTGCCTCGCCCGGGAAGAGTGTAATGATGGTGCCAACTTGGGCCAGTGAAGCAACGTCCTCCACAACTAGACTGAAGAACAAAACGACAGCAACTTGTCTGTTCCCCTTCCCCCAATTCCCCAGCACTGTTCCCATCCCCCCAATTCCCCAATAAAAATCTTAAAAAAAAAACCAAAAAAAAAAACAAGGTATGAGTAACCTTGAGAAAGGGAACAAACAGTTTTTCAGTTAATCAGTGAGGGGAGAAACAAAGAGAAAACAGATGAATATCAGGATGGATCAAACTGTAAACAAGCTAGATTTAATTACAGGTGGCCAGACAGCAAGCTATGTGGTGAATTAAACTGCAAACTAGCTAAGTCTAACTGCATTATTGATTCCCTGAATTTCGCCTTTACAATAATTATCTGTCCTTATGGTCAGGAGATCTGCTTTCCTGTTAGCTTTGCAAACAGTTGTTTATAAGACAGTGTTGATCTGGCCCAGTTCAAAGGTTATTTTGTCCAGTTCAAACATTCCAAAGGTTCAGGGAGTAAGACATGCAAGACAGTTCCTCTAGTAGGGCTGCTCTGACTCCATTTTAAACTGGTTCCACTTACGTCAACTTTTCACAAGAGGTCACTTCTCCCAGTGGAAAATCCAAGCAAGTCCGAATTCCCCTGATTGCTGAATGACTTGGTTTTTACTTTTATTTGCCTTTGTCAAGTATATATACAAATTTTTGTAACGATAACATGTACATATGGTACAAATTTCAAAAGTATGTAGTGGAAAGTACAACTATTGGCACAACTGGTAAACATGGTCCTCAGATTAGCTGGTAGTGATCCAGGGTATTAATTTCTTTTCTTTTTCTTTTTCTTTTTTTAGTTAGAAATTAGAGATTTATCTTTTTTATTTTGAAAAAGACATAATAAACAAAATAAAAAATAAAACCAAAACAACAAAACTATCAATATTTGTGGCATGATATGTGACATTACATATATATATATATGTGTGTGTATATGTATATATGAAATCACATGAAGAAAAAAGCATAGGAAGATATTGGAAACCAAGGCTAGACTTGAACAGATTTCTGATGAAATACAGCTAAAAGTTTTGCTTAAGTGTTTAGGCAATGTTTAAGATATTATTACCACTGCTCTAGATCCCATTTGCAAAAGTCAGCTTCAAAACATGATCCCTGGTTGTTTTAGTAGGATATTTTTTTGGCAATGATCCTGCTTCCTTATGAACAACTACTTTGCTTATCCACTGTGTTGAGAGGTCTTCTCGGGTTAAGGAGTGTGATGAACACAAAGACCAGTGAACCCATGTTTATGAAGATAATATTCTTCAGCTAATATTTTGGGGATACAAGAGGAAACTTCCTTTTGTTTTTCTCGCCACTTGAGTATATTCTCTGCCAGTTCTTCTGTCTCGGTCACCAAAATATTTCATCTTTGCTCATTTTTTTAGATTTGCATCTAAATGAGGGATATTTCTAATTGTTTCAAAATGGGTTTCTATCCTCTCAATGAAAGTCACCGCCAAATCCAGCAAATGTACCATGTGTCTGCGATACACAGGTTCCATAGGCAGGTTTTCCTGGCACATAGGTTTCAATAGTCTTTGCCTGAGAGACCTCTTCTCTTTTAGCATTGTTTCCAAATGATTATGCATACTTTGCAGATTATGACACTTTTCATCCAAAAAAGAAGGATGAACAACATCAGCTGTATTGTTTCCTAGTCTTAGAAGTTCATTTTCTAGGTTTTTCTGGTTGATTTCACCTTGAATATTTGTGATCTGCCTGGAGAAGTTCACAAAGCAAGAAGCTGATTTCTTACATATATTTAACATCTCCTGAATGACCAATCCTGATGCTACGAAACGGCCCAGGAGCAGCCTGGCAGCATTTGGCGTGGTCACCGGGTGCAACAGGTTCACGGCCTCCATGGCTGAGACCCACCTCCCTGAATGGCCAGAGTATTAATTTCTTGAGTTACACTGTTTTCTTACAGTGGACATGAGGGAGAATGTTCTTGTTTGTAGAAAGTAAACAAAAATATATTTGAAGATGACTAGGAAGCATGTTGGCAACTTATTCTCAAACGGGTGTAGGAGAAAAATGTACTGTACTTACAACTTTATGTCATATATATACTATATTCATATATATATATACACACACACATTTATACAAAAGAAAGTCCTCCTTTATGAGAGTAAACTGCTGTTACCCATGTCTTCATTTCTTATGTATCTTTCCAAAAATCTCAGTACACTTCTAAACATGCATATGCAGTTTCTTTTTCCTCATTGTATCCTCCACCCACTGACCTCATTTTGGTCACTTAGCAACAAATATGTGTCCAACTTCATTCACTTTGCTGGCTCCTCGGTGCTCCATCACAAGGAGGAACACAATGAATGTCACTTGAGCCCTCCTGGATATCTGGTGGTGTCACATCATCCACTAAAACCAAACTTTACTGCAGTGAGTGTCCTTGGACCTACATCAGCCAATAGCTTTTTACCTTCTTTTATCATCTCCATTCAGATTATAAAATGCATGCATACTTATTGCAGGATTTTGAATAAGAAAATTAAAATCACCCACCATTTCACCACTCTGAAATAATCACTCTTACTACATTAGTGTGTTTTCGTCTAGTCTTTTTTCTATAATAATTTATCTACACTATATTTTGGGGAAAACTGGGATTCATATTATATGTATATGTGTGTATACATGTATGTCTCTGTAGCTAACATTTTATGAGTCCCTACTGTGTGTAGTCACCACACTAACCATTCTTTCAATTCTTAAAATGACCCTGTGTTATTATGTATAATATGTATACATATTACATATTATGTATATGTATACATTTATATATATATATATATATATATATATATATATGACCCTGAGGTAGCTACTGTTATTATTCCTATTTTGCAAATGAGACATCTGATGCACAAGAAGGTTAAGTGACCTGTTCAAGGTCACACATCATGTAGATGGTGGAGCAGATACCAGGGTCAGGTGAATGTGATCCCATAGCTTGAGGTCTCAACCCTGGGAAACTGTGATTTGTTTTGTTTTGTTTCATATCAACTTTATTGAGGTGCAATGTAATAGAACACAATCCACCCTTTCTAAGTGTAAGATTCCATGAATTTTGACAAATTCATATGGTGTGTCCCCAGCATCACAGTCAAGGCATAGGATGTTTCCATCACCCCTGCACAAGTGCACCCATGGCACCTGGCAGCGACTGATCTGCTGTCTGTCATCATAAAGTATTAATAGTTTTCTCTGCTCTAAAATTTTGTGTAAAAGTAGGGTCCATGCTCTTTCCTGCCTGACTCCTTTCTCTCAGCGTAATGTTTTTGAGGTTCATTCATGCACTTGCACGTACTAGTAACTTTTTCCTTTCTGAGTAGTAGTCCATTGTATGACCAGTTTGTTTATGCATTCACCTGTTGATGAACTTTGGAGCTGGTGATCATAAATTAGGATGGTATGAACAAGTTGTTGTGTGGACATATAGTTTGGTTTGTTTGGGCTAAGTACCCAGGAGCTGAGTTGCTGGTTTATGTGATCAGTGTATGCTTAACTTTATAAGAAACTGCAAAACTGTTTTTCAGCATGGTGGAACCATTCTATATGTCCACCTGCAGTGTCTGAAAGTTATATCACACCCTCACCAACAGGTAGTATTGTCAGATTTCTGCTTGTTGATTCATTTTAACTTTAGCCATTGCAGTGGATGTGTATTGGTATCTCATTGTGTTTTGTTTTTTTTTAAATAAATTTTATTGGAGGGCCGGCCGAGTTGCACGTTGGTTAAGAGTTGGCTTGGGACGCCAGCTCTGAGCAGCAAGGCCCTGATTCGGATCCCACATTAAGGCCAGTGATGCTACGCCCTCACAGCTAAGATGGTAACAGCTCAACCTGGAGCTGGGCTGCCCTGAGTCGCCAGTGACGGCATAGGCTGCAGTGGAGCTGCAGTGGGCTGCCATACGCTACCGTGAGTGGCTGGCAGCAGGCGTGAGCCTCCGTGATCTGCTGTGAGCAGCCATCCAATGGCCCACGAGTGACTGCCTCAGCCGGGAAGAGTGCAATGATAATACCAACATGGGCCAGTGAAGCAACCTCCTCCACAACTAGACTGAAGAACAAAAGGACAGGAGCTTGTCTGTTCCCCTTCCCGGATTGCCCAACGCAGTTTTCCTCCCCCAATTCCCCAATAAAAATCTTTTTAAAATAATAATAAATAAATTTTATGGGGGAGCAGTGTGTTTTTCCAGGACCCATCCGCTCCAAATCAAGTCGTTGTTTTCCATCTAGTTGTGGAGGGCGCAGCTCACTGGCCCATGTGGTGATTGAACCGGCAACCTTGGTGTTATGCGCCTGTGCTCTAGCCAACTGAGCTAACTGGCCGACCCTCATTGTGGTTTAATTTGCATTTTCCTGTAGTACTGATGCTTAGTGACCATTTATGTATTCTCTTTGTGAATTGTCTGTTTGAATCTTTTGCCCAATTTTAACTGGATTGTTTGTTGTCTTATTATTGGGTTAAAAGAGTTCTTTATACTTTCTGAATATAGTCCTTTGTCAAACATATGTCTTGTGAATATTTTCTCCTAATCTGTGGTTAGCCTTTTCATTTTCTTAACAGTGTCTTTCTCAGACCAGAAGTCTTTAACTGTGATACACTTTATCAACTGTATCTATTATGGCTTATGCTTTTATGTCCTATTTAAGAAATCTTTGTCTACCTAAGTCACAAAGATGATCTCTTGTGCTTATTTTTCCTAGCTGTTTTTATAGTTTTCTAATTTATGTTTAGGTCTATGATCTATTTTTAACTTTTGTGTATAGTGGAAGTCCATACCATATGGACTTCCAGTTACTTCAGCATCATTTTTTTTTAAGATTTTTTTTTTAATTGGGGAATTGGGGGTATGGGAACAGAGCTGGGGAATTGGGGGAAGGGGAACAAACAAGTCGCTGTTGTTTTGTTCTTCAGTCTAGTTGTGGAGGACGTTGCTTCACTGGCCCAAGTTGGCACCATCATTGTGCTCTTCCCAGGCGAGGCAGATCAGAAGCCTCGCCGGCTTCTGGACGGCCGCTCACGGCAGCTGCTGGCCGCTCACACTGGGGCTGCAGCCTACGGCCGTTGCCAGCGACTCACAGCAGCCCAGCTCCAGGTTGAGCTGTTGTTCAGCATCTTAGCTGTAGAGGGCAGTGTCACTGGCCCTCATATGTGGGATCCGAACCGGGGCCCTCTGGCATCCCAAGCCAGTTCTTAACCATCGCGCCACTCGGCCGGCCCCCTCCAGTTGCTGCTTTCAATCTTAGTTGTCTGTGTGTGGAGGCCGCAACCCCCCCATCCCATGCAGGAGTCAAACTGGCAACCTTGTTATTAAGAGCTTGCACGCTCACCAGTTGAGCCATCTGGTTGCCTGTTGGCAGCTTAGCGGCAGCTCAGCTCAGGCACAGCTCACTGGCTTATGTGGGAATTGGACTGGCAGCCCTGTTGCTCAGAGCTCGAGCTCTAAGCAACTGAGCTGCCTGGCTGGTCCACCTTGATAGTTTTTTGTCAAAAACAAATTGGCCATGTATGTGTGGGTTTATTTCTGGAGTGTCTCTTCTGATTCATTGATCTATGTGTCTCTCCTTATGCCAATACCACATTCTTGGTTACTGGAGCTTTATAGTAAGTCTTGAAATCATGTAGTGTAAGTATTCTAACTTTTCAAAATTGTTTTGACTACTCTAGGTCTTTTTCATTGTCAAATAAATTGTAATGAATCGTCATATGAAAATTTTGTTAGGCCGGACGAGTGGCGCGTTGGTTAAGAGCTGGCTTGGGACGCCAGCTCTGAGCAGCAGGGCCCCAGTTCAGATCCCACATGAGGGCCAGTGACGCTGCGCCCTCTACAGCTAAGATGGTGAGCAGGAGCTCGACCTGAAGCCGGGCTGCCGTGAGTTGCCGACAACGGCATAGGCTGCAGCCCCTGCTACAGTGGGCTGCCATAAGCTACCGTGTGTGGCTGGCAGCCAGCGTGAGCGGCTGGCAGTCAGTGTGAGGTGCCAAGAGCCGCTGTGAGCAGCCGTCCAGAGGCTGATGACCAATCTGCCTCATCCGGGAAGAGCACAATGATAATACCAACATGGGCCAGTGAAGCAACGTCCTCCACAACTAGACTGAAGAACAAAAGGACAGCAAGTTGGACCGGCCGAGTGGCGCAATGGTTAAGAACTGGCTTAGGTCAACGGGGGCCCCGGTTCGGATCCCACATATGAGGGCCAGTGACACTAGCCCTCTACAGCTAAGATGCTGAACAACAGCTCATTCTGGAGCTGCGCTGCTGTGAGTCGCTGGCGACGGCGTAGGCTGCTGCCCCTGTGGCAGTGGGTTGCCATGGGCTACCGTATGTAGCCAGCAGCCAGCGTGAGCGGCCAGCAGCCGCAGTGAGTGGCCATCCAGAAGCCGGCGGCTGATCTGCCTCACCCGGGAAGAGCGCAATGATGGTGCCAACTTGGGCCAGTGAAGCAACGTCCTCCACAACTAGACTGAAGAACGAAACAACAGCAACTTGCCTGTTCCCCTTCTCCAATTCCCCAGCGCTGTTCCCATCCCCCCAATTCCCCAATAAAATTTAAAAAAAATTTTTTTTGTTGTTGTTAATGTTTCTATGGAGAAAAAAAACATTTTTTATTTATTTAGTCAGTTTAGATAATTTCTGACTTTCTAGGAATTTGTTGTCTTCATCTAAGTTGACTAATCTGTTGGCTTAAACTTGTTCATAGTGTTCCCTTGTAATCATTGTATTTTCTGTAGAGTCATTAGTGGTGTTCCCTCCTTAATTTTTGATTTTGGATGATAATAATTGTTGTGAGGAGTGAATGAGTAGATACACTTAGGCCCTAAGATCAGTGTCTGGGTGGGGTGGGGTGGGGTACCTAGATTCATTATAATGGAAGGATGGATGGATAGATGATTGGATGGCTGAATGGACAGTGCATGATTGAACCAAGGAAGGAAGGAACAGTGAGGGATGTGAATGGAGTCACGGACACTCATGAGACACCTTCAGACATTTTATTAGGGGCCTAGAAGGGAGTCTTATGGAATCTTTCTTTCTGTGTTGCCAGGGGCTGTGGTTCCAGGAACAGATCAAATCTGGACGTAGGACAAGGTGACATCACCCTGGATCTCCAGCATGTCTACCTTCTGGAAGGACGAAAGGCGATGGGAGAAGTCGAAGAGGTGCTGGCCATTGGCGAAAACCTTAAAGCGATCCAAGCCACAGCGAACGGACAGCTGTAGGGAGAGGGATGGGCATGAGGCCAGGGCCAGGACAGAGGCTTTAGAGGGAGGGGGAAAAGAGACCCAGACTCACATCAAAGAACTGGCCACAACCAAAGGGGTTGTAGGAGAGCTTCCTATCCTCAGATCCCCATGAGCCATTCAGGCAGCTGTTCCGAACCACGGCACCTTCGTCCATGCGGGGATTAATGTGCAGAGCCAGGTCTCCTGTGGATCCCACCTTGAAGTTGATGGTAAAACTGGGGACAAAGAGGGAGATGGGAGTCAGCCGGGGTGCTAGCACCTGGTTCCCCAGGAGAGGAAAGGGCTGGGGACTGGACGCCTGGTCTGAAGGAGGAGGGGGACTGAGGATCTCCTCCTCAGCCTCAGTTCTGTACCTCTTGCCTGTGGGGGGTACATAGCCCTTGATTATGATGGTTTTTCGGGCTGTGAGGCCTCCTTGCAGTCTCCCCACAAATGGCACAGGCTGTGGGAAGAGAACATGGGGTTCCATCACCTCTCAGGTCACCAGAAGCCAGAAGCAGGGAAAAAATTTTCAGAGAGGGGCCCCTACACTTCCTGGGAAATGCCCCCAAACCCTGGGCCCTGTCCCACCCTGACCACCAACCCAACCCTCTTCTCACTTTCCGTTCCAAATGCTCTCTGCCCATTCTCTTTCCTACCCTCTCAGGGCTCTCTGTGGATTGGTGTCCCCTATCCACCATCAGTTCTTGCTTCCCCACAAATCGCCCATCACAGAGCCCTAAACTCCTACAGGACGTCTTACCGGGTTGAAGGTTGGAGGTCCCTCCATGGTCTGTGAAGTGAGGAAGAAGAGATATTATCCTATAATATCTGACAAATATTTATGGCACATCTACTACATGCAGGCGTGTCTCATGGTGCTGGATTACTTCCACTGGAGATCGAGCCTCTATGATGCTCCCAATTTTCACCACCTGTCCACCAGATAGCCACCCAGCCCTCCCACTTACCGGCAGGCTACTCAGCGGTGGTTGGTAGGACCCTCCGGGACCCTAAATGGATAGACAGAAGGCAGAAATGGTGAGGGGGACTAGGGTCTTTGGCTGCCCCGGAACCCCTCAGCCACCGAACCTCCACCTCAAGGGGAAATTCATCACCCAACAGCAGGTACTTACTGGGTACGCCGGAGTAACCATGGGTGTCTATGGGCACAGAAGGAGAAGGAAACAATTAGCGGGACCCCAAACTAAACCTAGAGGGTGTCAAGGATGCCTGTCGCAGGGTAGCCAACCACCACCATCCAAGGGAATTCTGGGGTCAAAGGGTGGCACCCAGATGGCTCAGTAATGGAGAGAGATTGGCCGTGTTTCGGGAGCTCCAGGCCACAGTAAATCTCATTCCACCCCTTTAGACAAGCCTGGTAAATTCTGTCCTTGTACCCTTCCCTGTCCTGGCTTCCTGCTCTCCCAGAACCCTCATCAGCCCCTCTCTGTCCCCCTCAACTCATAGGCTGCATGATAAAGTGTACACAGCACTCCTTTTCACCTCATCCCCAGCCACCATTTGCCCCTCCCTCCACGTGGCCATCACTGGGGCTACGAGGAGTCCTTGGAACCAGCCAAGTTCCTGTTTCTCTCTCCCTTGTCTGTCTCAGGCTCTCTCAGTCTGTGTGTGTCTCTCTCTTTCCATTTCTCAGTTTCTGTGCCTATGTCTCTGTTGCTCTCTCTCATCCACACCTTCTCACAGGTGGTTCCTCCTACTGGAACACCTTTATTCCCTTCCCTTGTTAACTTCTATTCACTCTCTCTCTCTCTTGGTTTCCTCCTCTTTCTAGCGAAGTCCTTTCTGTCTTGACTTCCATTTTATGTCAGCTATTCTGAAGGCCCTTTAAAAATAGCTTGATTGTTGTTTTTCTTTTTAAAATGCAAACTATCATGATGAAGCATGATAGTAAAATGAAGCCCATAGACCCTCGGCCGCCTTACGGATTAAGAGATTCCCAACATTTCCTCATCCAGGAGGTAGAGGAACAGTCTGAGCACAGACCCTGTGGCTCTGCCACTTATCAGCTTTGTGACCTTGGGCAAGTTACTTAAACTCTCTGTGTCTCAGTTCCCATATCTGTAAAAGGTGTCTCATGCTCATCAGAGCATTTTCTCCATGAAGGTGCTCAGGGGGTTACAGGTTGGGAGTGTGGAGCCCTCGGCTGAAAAACAAGAGTCTGGAGTTTGGGCTTCCCTGAGTAGTTCCAGTGAATGTGTTCTGATGCCCATGGTTCATTGTGGACCTGGGACTGGGATTTCTAAGTGGTTGGGCTTAGCTTTGTTCAGCTTTCATAGATGCTGTCCAGTCATTTTCCAAGGACTGTTGAGAGTGGGCCCGTCTGCAGCCTCACTGACAATTGGTACTGTGGGCCTTTCTCGTTGTAGCTCTTCTGGTGGGTGTAGGGGTAACTCGTGGTGATTTTCAGTGACTTTCCCCGGTGACTAATGATGTTAGGGAACTTCTCATGAACTTGTTTGCTATTTCTGTGGTTTTTGTTCCTCCTCCTCTTCACTTCCTGACTCAACTTAACCTCCTCCTCCAGGAAACCCATCTTTATTATGCCCCAAAGCTCCTGTATGTCTCCCATCCCGGCCCTGATCACTTGTGGCCAACACCATCTGGTGATATAGTAGACTGCCTTGGTCACCTCTAGGTCCATGGCATCACCTAACGAAAGGACTGGCACAGAGCAGATGCTCAGGAAATTAACAAATGTGGGGATGAATTCATTAAAGAAGGAAGCAAATAAAAAAGGGAGACACTACACACGTGGCTTGGGGCAGGCTGGCCTCCGATGAAGTTGATTGATTGAAGCTCCAAGTCCCCATCCACTTGCAGGTGGGTGACCATCTGCAGGGGGATCCGGTGCCCAAACTCATAGAATGGATTTCCATTTACCACCACCTGGCGGGCGGGGTAAGGTCAGAGTTAGCACCCATGACTTGGGGAAGATAGAGACAGGAAGCAGGGTACAGGAATTTTTTAAACTTGGGGGTGAGCTGGGATAGCCTCAGAGTCAGGAACCTTTGACAAGCTGGAGTCAAGAGTCAGCGCACAGATTGGTGGGTGGGAGAGAACAGAGAATTAAGGCTGGGGATGGAAATCAGAGAAGAGAGTCTCAGTCCTGGTTTTGGCATCAAATTGTTGAGTTGGAAGTCTAGTTCTGACATGTCTTGGCTGTGTGACCTCAGGTAAGTCACTTCATCTCTCTGAGCCCTGTTTCCTAATCTGTAAAATGGGGGCTTGCTCTGGGATTTTGGGGGAGATTAAAACCCAGCAAGGTAGGGCCGGCTGAGTGGCGTGATGGTTAAGAACTGGCTTGGGATGCCAGAGGACCCCGGTTTGGATCCCATATATGAGGGCCAGTGACACTGCCCTCCACAGCTAAGACGCTGAACAACAGCTCAACCTGGAGCTGGGCTGCTGTGAGTTGCCGGCGACAGCGTAGGCTGCAGCCCCTGTGGCAGTGGGTTGCCATGGGCTACCGTATGTAGCCAGCAGCCAGCGTGAGCGGCCAGCAACTGNACTGGCCCTCATATGTGGGATCCGAACCGGGGCCCTCTGGCATCCCAAGCCAGTTCTTAACCATCGCGCCACTCGGCCGGCCCCCTCCAGTTGCTGCTTTCAATCTTAGTTGTCTGTGTGTGGAGGCCGCAACCCCCCCATCCCATGCAGGAGTCAAACTGGCAACCTTGTTATTAAGAGCTTGCACGCTCACCAGTTGAGCCATCTGGTTGCCTGTTGGCAGCTTAGCGGCAGCTCAGCTCAGGCACAGCTCACTGGCTTATGTGGGAATTGGACTGGCAGCCCTGTTGCTCAGAGCTCGAGCTCTAAGCAACTGAGCTGCCTGGCTGGTCCACCTTGATAGTTTTTTGTCAAAAACAAATTGGCCATGTATGTGTGGGTTTATTTCTGGAGTGTCTCTTCTGATTCATTGATCTATGTGTCTCTCCTTATGCCAATACCACATTCTTGGTTACTGGAGCTTTATAGTAAGTCTTGAAATCATGTAGTGTAAGTATTCTAACTTTTCAAAATTGTTTTGACTACTCTAGGTCTTTTTCATTGTCAAATAAATTGTAATGAATCGTCATATGAAAATTTTGTTAGGCCGGACGAGTGGCGCGTTGGTTAAGAGCTGGCTTGGGACGCCAGCTCTGAGCAGCAGGGCCCCAGTTCAGATCCCACATGAGGGCCAGTGACGCTGCGCCCTCTACAGCTAAGATGGTGAGCAGGAGCTCGACCTGAAGCCGGGCTGCCGTGAGTTGCCGACAACGGCATAGGCTGCAGCCCCTGCTACAGTGGGCTGCCATAAGCTACCGTGTGTGGCTGGCAGCCAGCGTGAGCGGCTGGCAGTCAGTGTGAGGTGCCAAGAGCCGCTGTGAGCAGCCGTCCAGAGGCTGATGACCAATCTGCCTCATCCGGGAAGAGCACAATGATAATACCAACATGGGCCAGTGAAGCAACGTCCTCCACAACTAGACTGAAGAACAAAAGGACAGCAAGTTGGACCGGCCGAGTGGCGCAATGGTTAAGAACTGGCTTAGGTCAACGGGGGCCCCGGTTCGGATCCCACATATGAGGGCCAGTGACACTAGCCCTCTACAGCTAAGATGCTGAACAACAGCTCATTCTGGAGC